>NC_136262.1:6930962-7285962 GCF_964187855.1 Myxine glutinosa | reverse complement strand
GCCAAGGGGCTCGCTATCCTTCCCTCCCCCCCCCCCCCCCCCCCGTTCCCCCTCCCCTCCCCCACCCGGCAATGCCGGGTACTTCTGCTAGTATATATATATATATAGTTACGGATCTGGGGGACGGCACTCCAGTTAGCAAGGGGGGGGGGGGGGGTTAATCCCCTTGTCCTGTTAAGCTGGCCGTCCGACCGGTCCTGGTACTTGTAACGCTCTTTTGCGGGGTGGGATTGATCAGGGTTATTGGTCCAGGTATTATCCCGAATACCTTTATCAATCCCTCCGCAAAACAGGGAGACAAGTACCGCTCGAACCACGGACAAGATGGTATTTGCCGAGCGGTTTAGCAATCCGCGGTTCGAGCCGTTACCAATTGACTAAACCCGATTAAAAGCGGTTCGGCCAAAATCGCGCCACAGGTACTCAATTGACAGAAATCATGAAAGCGATCGGACGAGAATGAAACCAAAGAATAAGGAGGAACAGGTATTTATTAACTATTTACACAAAACCAAAGAAAGAGAAGGAACGAAAGTAATTTACAGGGCGAAGAAGAAGAAGATACACAGGCAGTTCTTAACTATTATACAAGCTTAACCTATCCCCAGGACAATACAGACAGAACGAACTCACTTACACGAATGGGAAATTGCAGGCAGGAATCACTGGAGGAGGAGGTGGCCCAGGTGGGACAACAAGGCTGGAAGGTTCGGCAGGGTACAGCAAGGTCCGCTCCAGCTCCACGCTCCGGGCTGGAAGCGAGCAGCCGGCGGCTCCACGTATTCGGTTTCACACGGCAGGGGCTGTTTGAAGCAGCGTGTCAGAGCTCCGCGCAGCTTCGTCTCTCTCTCCGCCTTCTTGGTTCCAACTCTCTTCCAACTCCACTCAACTTCTCGGTTCGGCTGGATCACTCCTCTCCCTCTCGTGCCTTCTCACCGACTCTCCTTCCAAATCCAACTGGTAAAAAGGCTTCGCTTCGCGCTTATATTGGTGTCGGCAGTATCAAGCCGCGGGCTGCGAGGGCACGCCTACCAGTTCGCTCACCGCGGTGCTGGTTGGTGGTTAGGGCTGGCTGACTCCACCTTCGATGACGAGTTGATGCCACGCCCGTGATTTGGTGGCTCCTCCCCCCTTCTTCTCCGAGATAGAGCACATGGGCAATGGCGTCTTGCGGGATAGAAAACCATTCGTACTGCTTTTGTAGAAAACCAAAGGGACCTATCTTATTTGATTAATGCAACGTAGAGTCAAACTATTGGA
This sequence comes from Myxine glutinosa, assembly GCF_964187855.1. Classification (NCBI taxonomy): domain Eukaryota; kingdom Metazoa; phylum Chordata; class Myxini; order Myxiniformes; family Myxinidae; genus Myxine; species Myxine glutinosa. The sequence continues at coordinate 7,284,702 of NC_136262.1, read as the reverse complement.
AACACAGCCTTACCTGAAACACATAACAATGAAATAACTATGAAGAGGGCCTATGGTTCGCTACGTGTTGCGATGTGGACTAACTAGGGGACGACCTTTGACCTTTACAAGAAATGGAGGTATTTACACAAATAATTATTTACAAAGGGGTATATTTACAACACTTTACACAGTGCAGGGTTCTCAAAACCCCAACTATATATATATATATATATTATATATATATAATATATATATATATATATATAAATATATAAAATATATAAATATATATATATATATATATATATATATATATATATATATGTATATATATATATATATATATATGTATATATATTATATATATATATATATATATATATATATATATATATATATATATATATATAAAGATCTATATAATTATAAAATAGAAATCTTGCGTGTTTGTATGTAACATTCGATCGGTCCGGGGGCGTGGCTTACCCCTTTGAGAGAGTAGTAATATCCACCATTTTATTAACTCGCATAGCTTTGAGGCGTTTTGTAGGCCCGTGGTGTCTTGCTCTCTCTCTCAGTTTTATTTCAAATCAAATTCGATATATCATTTCGTTTTTCACAGTCGCTAACATAGTTTTAGACTCGGTTGAAAAAAAACGGGAAGAAAATCTGATGAAAGTTTCCGTTTATAGAACAAAATGAATTCTGAAAGGCTTGTATCTTCAAGGCCATTTAGTCTGTTTCACGCCTTTATCTTCAATCTAAGTCGCCATCTGATTTCATTTTTATCGATGGTTTTAGACTCGGTAAAAGAAATAATTGAGAACATTCACGCACACACGGGAAATTGCAGAGATATATTTTAAAAATCGCGCCACGTTGATATACGAAAATACACCGCCTAAAATAACAGGCATACAGTATATATCTTCGTCATTTCATTCAACATTATTACCCGGAAGTAAAATATGTTTCAGGAAATTACCGAGAGATATTTCTTCGATTTTTTTTATTATTTATATGCGCATACACTTTAAATAGGTTTATTTGAAATCTTTAATTTTCACAATGTAATTTATTTGTCATTTGATGATCGGCAAAACCATAGCACAAACACAATACTATTTGCAGGAAAAATGTCGTATCAACCCTCCGACGGCGCTACGGACGCGGACAACGAATCACACCTCATGTCTATGGATGCAAATAGCAACATCCGCACGAATCAGTCATCAATGATTTTCATTGACGCGCCTGGAGGCACAGGGAAGACGTTTCTTATTAACCTGATTCTCTCTAAAGTGAGAGCGAGTGGAGAAGTTGCCCTTGCGGTGGCCTCATCTGCTGGCATAGCTGCTACCCTCATGCCTGGTGGAAGAACAGCGCACTCAAGGTTCCAAATCCCTCTGACACCGAGGGAAGATGGCGTATGCAACATCGATAAAAATTCCACTATCGCAGACCTCTTTCGAAGTACAAAACCCATCGTGTGGGATGAGTGTCCTATGATCAGGAGAGAGAGTTTCGAGGCTGTGGATCGCACGTTGCGTGATGTATGTGACAAAGACGAGCCTTTTGGAGGGATCTTGACGATATGCTGTGGTGATTTCCGTCAACGTGATCGGAGATAAGGGCCGAAATCACGTGTCACAGGTAAGTGATTTAGAACGCTGGAGAAGTGAGCCTTATGGCTTGCTGGCCCAAATAATCTCCCTGATGATGTCCAGCGTTCGGTTTAGTTCTATTCTCATATCTATTCAAACTGACATTGACCCAACGGGTCATGGGTCGTCTAGGGGTAGCATCATCATCATCATTGGCTGAGGGGTCACATCATTGGCTGAGGGGTCACATCATTGGCTGAGGGGTCACATCATTGGCTGAGGGGTCACATCATTGACTGCGGGGTGGCATCATTGGCTGAGGGGTCTTCTCCTCACTGCTCATTACTAAAAACTGCTCTTCTATGTGAGGATTGATAAATAAAAGCAATTAGAACCAGTAAATTTAGTTTTATATGGCATTTTGCCCCTCTATTAGAAAGTGTGAGAAAATTATATATCTTCACCATAGGTTGACCTTTGACCCCCACTGTAACCATGGTAACCCCTTAATTATATATTAAATAACATTGACCCAACGGGTCATGGGTCGTCTAGGGGTAGCATCATCATCATCATTGGCTGAGGGGTGGCATCATTGGCTGAGGGGCGGCATCATTGGATGCGGGCTGGCATCATTGGATGCGGGGTGGCATCATTGGCTGAGGGGCGACATCATTGGCTGAGGGGCGACATCATTGGCTGAGGGGCGACATCATTGGCTGAGGGGCGACATCATTGGCTGAGGGGCAACATCATTGGCTGAGGGGCGGCATCATTGGCTGAGGGGCGACATCATTGGCTGAGGTGTAGCATCATTGGCTGAGGGGCGACATCATTGGCTGAGGTGTAGCATCATTGGCTGAGGGGCGACATCATTGGCTGAGGTGTAGCATCATTGGCTGAGGACATCATTGGCTGAGGTGTAGCATCATTGGCTGAGGGGCGACATCATTGGCTGAGGGGCGACATCATTGGCTGAGGGGTGACATCATTGGCTGAGGTGTAGCATCATTGGCTGAGGGGCGACATCATTGGCTGAGGGGCGACATCATTGGCTGAGGTGTAGCATCATTGGCTGAGGGGCGACATCATTGGCTGAGGTGTAGCATCATTGGCTGAGGGGCGACATCATTGGCTGAGGTGTAGCATCATTGGCTGAGGGGTAGCATCATTCGCTGAGGGGTAGCATCATTGGCTGAGGGGCGACATCATTGGCTGAGGGGTAGCATCATTGGCTGAGGGGCGACATCATTGGCTGAGGGGTAGCATCATTGGCTGAGGGGTAGCATCATTGGCTGAGGGATAGCATCATTGGCTGAGGTGTAGCATCATTGGCTGAGGGGTAGCATAATTGGTTGAGGTGTAGCATTATTGGCTGAGGGGTAGCATCATTGGCTGAGGGGCGACATCATTGGCTGAGGGGTAGCATCATTGGCTGAGGGGTAACATCATTGGCTGAGGGGTAACATCATTGGCTGAGGGGTCACATCATTGGCTGAGGGGTGGCATCATTGGCTGAGGGGTAGCATCATTGGCTGAGGGGTAACATCATTGGCTGAGGGGTAGCATCATTGGCTGAGGGGTCACATCATTGGCTGAGGGGTAGCATCATTGGCTGAGGGGTGGCATCATTGGCTGAGGTGTAGCATCATTGGCTGAGGGGTCACATCATTGGCTGAGGGGTGGCATCATTGGCTGAGGTGTAGCATCATTGGCTGAGGGGTAACATCATTGGCTGAGGGGTCACATCATTGGCTGAGGGGTGGCATCATTGGCTGAGGGGTAGCATCATTGGCTGAGGGGTAACATCATTGGCTGAGGGGTAGCATCATTGGCTGAGGGGTCACATCATTGGCTGAGGGGTAGCATCATTGGCTGAGGGGTGGCATCATTGGCTGAGGGGTAGCATCATTGGCTGAGGGGTAACATCATTGGCTGAGGGGTCACATCATTGGCTGAGGGGTGGCATCATTGGCTGAGGGGTAGCATCATTGGCTGAGGGGTAACATCATTGGCTGAGGGGTAGCATCATTGGCTGAGGGGTCACATCATTGGCTGAGGGGTAGCATCATTGGCTGAGAAGTAGCATCATTGGCTGAGGTGTAGCATCATTGGCTGAGGGGCGACATCATTGGCTGAGGTGTAGCATCATTGGCTGAGGGGCGACATCATTGGCTGAGGTGTAGCATCATTGGCTGAGGGGTAGCATCATTGGCTGAGGGGTAGCATCATTGGCTGAGGGGTAGCATCATTGGCTGAGGGGTAGCATCATTGGCTGAGGGGCGACATCATTGGCTGAGGGGTAGCATCATTGGCTGAGGGGCGACATCATTGGCTGAGGGGTAGCATCATTGGCTGAGGGGTAGCATCATTGGCTGTGATTAACCAGTCGCCATGCTCCCTGAATAAGAGAGTCAGACGTGGTGCCCGGGGACAGAGTTCGCTGTCTAAACATGTTAAGATTAGTTAAACTAAGGGTGACACCGTCACAATTTCGGTCTTCGAGGCCGGCCGATAGGCACAGTGTGACCGGAAGGGACGAGGTTCTCCTGACCACGTGGCCCTTGACTTGGTTTGTCCGCACAATGTGGGCGCTTTCAGGATGAACTTTAGCCGGGGAGCGTTTGGGCGCCCCGGTCTGATACTGCCGCCCACGCGCAGAACAACTTGTGAGTGCACGTGGGTCCCGGCGGTCCCACTGGCCTAGCGCTACCATGTTTAGACAGCGAACTCCGTCCCCGGGCACCACGTCTGACTCTCTTATTCAGGGAGCATGGCGACGTGGGCACGGTAGGACACCCGCGGAGCCCCGGCGGACCGGGGACGCGCGAGCCTACGCGTTAGCGTGCTACGGCGGAATCAACGGCTTCGGCCATGGCCGAGCCAATACTCGGCCCGGTCGCCCGGAAATGAACTGGTTCGACGCCCGCGCTAGAGAGGTCGCGGGCGACTGAGATGTATTAACAAATTAGTTAATTAATTTGAGACGTCCGATTTCTAGTGTTTGGAAATTTGGAAGAGCTTGACCCTAGCCTTTCCCTTGCGAGGGCAAGGAGGAACTTAACACTTGACACTTAAGCTTAGTTTGAAGTACACCCTGCCAGCGCTCCCGGTGGGACGGCAGGGCAACCAGAAGGGACGAGGTTCTCCTGACCACGTGGCCCTCGATCTGGGAAGCGAGAGGCGTTCCATTAGTGGACGCGCCCCTCACGCCCGACTTTTGGGCGGCCCCGGCAGGCCGTTTGTTTTGACGTTCCGTGACAGGCCCCGCACCCCCACCTCCGGGCCGACCGGAATGAATCCCGGTGTCCCGATCCGAACCTTCAGAGCGGGCCGGCTGGGGAGTGCCAAGCACCCCGTACCTGCACTTTCCGTCCCTGCGGTCCCAAATACCGGAACCACCCGAATACCACTTTATTCGACAAAATGAGGTGCGGCCTACAGCCTTAGAAAACCAACCCTAAATAAGTCAATACCTCCAACGAGAGGGTGGTGGGAGGGTGATGGCAGGGTGATGGCAGGGTGATGGGAGGGTGATGGGAGGGTGATGGCAGGTTGATGGGGGAGGGTGATGGGGGAGGGTGATGGGGCAGGGTGATGAGAGGGTGATGGGAGGGTGATGGGAGGGTGCAATAATCCAGTGCAATAATCGAAAACCGATTCAAAATGGCCCCTCGCTACGATTTTCCACGATCACATTTTATTTTCACCACTTCAAATCGACCGAATTTCACCAAATAAGATACCACATTCGATGCACTGATGTCATTTTTACGGCAAAAGTGAAAACACATTTTAATTTGGAAATAAAACGAAAGCGTGCACAATGGACCCATTCGTGCCGCGTGACGTGGTGACGTCATCGCGCTTTCATCTTAAAAGACATTTGATATAAGATAATATTTTGATATAAGCCTTAGAAAACCAACCCTATAGAAGTCATCTAGAAGGAGGGCTTGATTAAAGGCACTTTTGTCAATTATTGCCTTTTGCTTTCAAAAACACAATTTGCATCAATGTAAATACTTTGTTGTACTGTACTTGTGTAGTTCCATGATCATATGTGTATGTTTGTTTGTTAATTAATTGCAATTATAAAAGAACTTGCATCAATGTACTGTACAGCTATATATACACGTACAAATATTTTTCTAATACGTAAGGACTAAGGATGGGTCTCAAAAGTGTGTTTAAGAGTGTAGAAAGAGTTCATAAGAGCGTGGGAAAGGTTTATAAGAGTATGGGGGGTTTATAATGGCTTAAAATATATAAAAATAATAAAATAAATATATGGTTTCTACTTCGCGGATTTTCACCTATCGCGGGGGGTTCTGGAACGTAACCCCCGTGATAAACAAGGGATGACAGTATATATATATATATATATATATATATATATGTATATATATATATATATATATATATATATATATTGTTGTGGAAATGAGAATTGCGTTTTTTTATTGTTGTAAAAATAACTGGAGGAAGGAGGGTGATGTGTATAAAGGTCAAAGGGCGTCCCTTAGTTAGGTCATATATACACAAAGAATTAAGTTAAGCACCCCTACACAAAGAATTAAGTTAAGCACCCCCTAATATATATTCTTTGTGTATATGTATATGTATTTGTGCGAAGATGGTCCCTCCAATAGCCAATCTGGATGAATTGGAACGTGCATTACATCGGGAATGGAACAACCTGCCACAGCAACGCATACGACGGCTTACAGGGTCTATGAGACGTAGGGTTGAGTCAGTGATCCGATCACGTGGGTCCTACACACGTTATTGACGCAAAGATCGCTAGAGGTCTTCTCAGAACAATGACTGTACGTTAGAAAACATAAACGTCATCCACACTGTCCGTGATGGACCTATAGCTCCATACTTAAATTGAGGTGAAAATATGCCTAAAATTCCCAAAAAATTTCACCTTAAATTATTCAGAATAAAATATTGAAAACGGCATGATTGTTATGTTTTTATGTGACCATAATATCACTTCTCCAGAAAATATAGCAATATCATGGGTATATTACACTGTTTTGACGACAACAAACTTGTAATGTGCGAGGTTGTAAAAAAACGGGGGGGGTGCTTAACTTAATTCTTTGTGTATACAATCACGTTAGCCAATCATAGATTTCCTCCTTGTTGGTAGTTATCTCCTTATTCTATGTAGGTTAAGGCCTTGTCTTCCATTAATTTAACACTCCATTGCACCGAATTCAAATAGAGTAGATTCCCTTTCATTCCCATTCCAAAAGCCTTTATTACCAACTGCATTTGCCTCCATTGAGCACGCGGTCGGCTCGGAGAAGAAAGGCGTGTCTCCACCTCGTCATAGAGGGGAGGAGTGAGCCAGCCCTTGCTGACCAACCCAGAACGAGGGGTTTGGCTTTGAGAGGGCGTGGGGAGAACCGTCGAGTAGGTTCGCGAAGGTTGAAGGGCGTGGCCTATATAACCCGCGAGAGACGCCCCCACCTAAGAGAGAGACGCGCAAGAGATGAGTCCAGATGAGCTACGGAGATGAGCACAGAGGATGAGCGCTTAAAAAGCACGCGACGCACCTGAGACGAGCTGCTTTAAAGATGTCCCAAAGATGTCCCATGTCCCATGTCTCTCCGGTCGGTGTTGTCCGGGACTGCAACTGCCCTCTTTCCTGAATGGATTTTGTGCAATGTTGGCTCTGCCCAAGTGAGTTCAACTGCGCAGGGCACACAGTATGCCATCCAGGCTTTGCAAAATTGAAGTCTTCCGTCAAGCCGGAAAACATGAGGGGGGTAGTGTGTGGCGCCGACACTACTCCTGCTTTGTCGGGAGGTGGAGAGGCAATGCCCTCGGAGGAAGTGGCGCTTTGAAGGGAGTCGTACCAAATGGCCTAGTCCGGGCAGTGTCGAGGCAGAGTTGGTAGGGTTCGCGTTTGCAAATCTTGAATCTAGGGACGTGAGGGATGTCCCATGAGCTTTAAACCACCACAGCTTTGAGCTTAGACGGCAGTTTTCGACCGTGGCCGCGAAGGAATGGCGGCTGCTGAACGTGCTGATCGAGAAGGGGGCGGCGGCTGCTCACTCCCGGCCCGACCGTGCTCCGGTTCCAGTTGGACCTTCCCCTCCTTCCAGCCAATCGTTCCTGCCTTCATTCCCCATTCGTGTGAGTCTGTCTTTTGTTTGTTCTGTCCTGGGTTAAGTAAGACTGCATAGGTAAGCTAAGGTGCACTGTGTCCGCTTCTTCTTCTTCTGTTTTTATTTTATTATTCTTCCTCCTCCTTGGTTGCTTTCAATTGTGTAAATAGTAAATAAATCATATTTGTATTTCTTACCCTTTGCCTTTCTTTCCTCTACATCCGTCGTTGTTGTCTTTTCCCTCATTGGACACCTGTGGTACGATTTTGGCCAACGTTTCAGGATCGGGTTAGTCTTGGTAACAGTTCGTGCTGCGGTTGCTAAACACCGCTCGGCAATCAAGTAACATCTGTCCACGGTACGAACGGGGCTGTGCACCGGCCTTTCCGGAGGTCGCAGTGCAGCTTCAGGGACCACGTCGGTCAGTCACAAACGAGGGGACTAATCCCCCCTCAAAGGGGAACCATAGGCCGACGTTGGGTTCCGCAACAATATATATATATATTTGTTTTTTTTTCAGAACAACTGGACAACTTACTGAAAAGGGCTAAAAGGGAGCTAAAGACAAACAGCACCAAAGAAAAGCAGAGATAAAGGTAGCCAAAGATGGGCAGCATCTGTGAGAATCGAAGATATTATCGAGTACCACGGAGGCAACATGAGATTGTACTATATTGCAGTGTTTAAAAAACTATGGAAAGACAAAGACTCAGTAGTGGCATGGAGGTTATTATTGGCTCCATGGTGACAATGAGAGGGTAGGAATGGGCTCGGTGATGTAGTGTGTGCAATCCAACAGGGTAGGTGAGTGCTAGATGGCAGACAGGATGGAAGAAAACACAATATAGCTTTCAGGGATTTACATGACCATGAACATGATAAAATGTGCAATCATATTTGCGTTAATGTAAAGCTGTCTGGTAGTATCGTTGATGCTACTCTAGAGCATCAACGATGAAAAATCGAGAAATTTTATGTTTGGTGGAAAGAGCATCAAGAATTGCAAAGATAATTACCTGTACGCTTTCCTGCATACAAGTAATGAGCTGGAATGTTCAGTATTTGGTTCGTGTTCAACTCAATACCCGACTCTTAGATATAGTAGGAGACCAGCCTGTAGGTCCCGTGACCAAATTCTGGGAACAAAGGTTTGAAAGTGTTTTTGTGTTCCCTGATGAATACCGAACAATTTTGACTTGGGCTGCCCCCTTGAAAATGTCAGGCATTTCCGGGAAGGGTCAACAAAGGTCAAACAACGGTCAAAATTCAAATATATTCCAATCGTGTCGATATGCATATCAAATTACTCGTTTAGTCATGAGGATTCCAAAAATGTATAGTTTGTTATACCTCCGACCTTAAATGAGGGCGCTATGGTCAAAAACGTTGAAAGGTCAACGCACTTTTGACTGGCGGTCAAATTCACCAACACAGTTAACATTGTCCGATTCTAATGATTTTAGTGTCTAATAATATGTTTTCTGACATGGCAAATTCAAATAAGCAACTTTTAAAAGTAAAGGTGGTTGGCATAACCTTGAAATTTCAAAATGGCTGGCAAAAGGGCTACTGAAAGACTTGAATCAGGATCCTTGGCCAACAATAACACAGTTATTTCTAAACACATTGTCCAATGATGCTTATCTTGCTTTATTGCCCAGATCATCATCCTACTCAGTGTCATTGTTGTGGAAAACCATTCAGGTCCGCACAACTTTTAGTCCTACGGTTTGGTTTAATTGCATTTAGATCATCAGATCATTCCTGTAAGTAGAAATACACAATAAGCATACGATGCGACATCTCATAAAGCCATTCATATCAGTCAATGCAAGCAAGCTAGATATTCTATAAAGGCGTACCATTAACGAGGCTACCGATGTAACATGTCACAAGGGAGAAGTCTCGGAGCACTGACACAGCAACGGGTCTTATAGTCACGCCCCTAGTGGGGACAACAATGACAGCGAGCAGCGAGCATCCCCACCCGGGTTCAGTACGGATACGATTTCACTACATTCACCCCCCCCCCCGTCAGAATTATACGGCCGCGTGGCTAAAAGCGAGTGAGCGTCAGCATGGGCGCGGAGTATTAGTCGGCCCAACCGTAGCGGGCCGGGCGGCGAATTTCTCTGCCAGCACGCGTTCGAAATTCCCCGGGTACGGCGTCTCGTAACCCTGTATCCCCGGTGTCAGAGGCGCCAACAGGGTCGGGTGATGAAGGGGGTAACGCCAAGTCGTCGGACCCGGGCAGTCTCGACGGGGGGAGGGTCGGTGGACTGTCGGCGATGGGAGCGTCGGGAGAGGTCATAGTCTCATAGACGGGTTCGACTGGTTCGTCCGATTCCCTACTAAGGTCGTCGACCCCGCAAGGGGCAAGATGACGAACGGAGACAGTAGTCTCACGACCATCAGACGTCATCACACGAGCATGCTCAGGATTAGCCTGGAGAATCTGCACTTTGTCCACAAGGGGGTCGTACTTGCTCGCGCGAACTGCCCGTTTAAGGTAGGCCGGCCCGGGCCCAGCGAGCCAACTGGGCAAAGACCGTATACACCCCGAGCTCCTGGGGTGGTGGAAAAGACGCTCGTGGGGAGTTTGGTTAGTTGCCGTACTCAGGAGTGCCCGGATTGAGTTCAACGCCGCAGGTAGCGACCAAGCCCATTTATCGAGGCCCCGGCCGTGGGTCCGGAGATGGAGCATGACGGCCCTCCAGATAATCCCGTTGAAGCGTTCGATCTGCCCATTAGCCTGGGGTCTATACGGCGTGGTGTAACTAGACGCAACGTTGTTTTGGAGCAGATAGCCGCGCACCTCCTGAGACAAGAAGACTGCACCCCGGTCGGTATGGACATAGGCCGGGTAACCGAACATTGAGAACAAGTTCTGTAAGCAACGCATCACCGTGGCAGCAGTCATGTCCGCGCACATATAAGCAAAGGGGAATCGTGAGTACTCATCAACGATAGTGAGCAGAGAGCGAGAGCCGCTCGACACCGGCAAAGGGCCCTTGAAATCCATCGCCAAGCGTTCCCACGGGCGTGTAGCCTTCACCAGAGTCCCCATAGGGGGGTTATAGAAACGCGGTTTGATTTCCGCGCAGATAGCGCAGTCGCGACAGATACGGCGGATATCGTCAATCGAGTAAGGGAGATTCCCACTCCGCACGAAATGAGCGAAACGCGTTACGCCGGGATGGCCCGCAGTAGCATGCAGCACCCGTAGGCCCTCCAACGAGGTGATACCAGCACATGTAGTGGGGCGCGATAAGGCATCGGCGGCCTGGTTATCCTTCCCTGGGCGATATTTGATGGTGTAACAGAAGTCGGCGAGTTCGATACGCCAGCGAGTGATTTTCTCGTTCTTAATGCGCTGGGCGTGTAAGGTGTCGTACATGAACGCAACGCTTTGCTGGTCCGTGATGATTTGGAAGCTCCGCCCGAGTAGGTACGGGCGCCATCGCCGAATAGACTCGACGATCGCATACGCTTCCTTTTCAACGGACGAGTGCCGCCGCTCAGCGGAGGTAAGAGTCCGTGAAAAGAAAGCCACGGGACGTCCCCCTTGGGAGAGGGTCGCCGCGATGGCCTGATCCGAGGCGTCACTTTCGAGGACGAACGAGCCGCTCTCGTCAATGGTTGCTACGGCGGCTCGGGCGATGTCGGTCTTAAGTCCTTCAAAGGCCGTCAATGCGGCCGAACTCAGGGGAAAGGTGTCGCAGGCCACAAGGGGGCGAAGTTTCGCGGAGAAATTTTGCACCCATTTGGAGTAATGGGCGAACAGCCCAAGGGCGCGTTTCAGGGAAGCCCGATCGCAGGGAGGGGCCATGTCGAGCAAAGGTCGCAGACGTTCCTTATCCGGAGAGACAGAGCCATGGGTCACGGTGTACCCCAGAAGATCTATGGTGCGTAGGGAGTATCGGCACTTATCCTCGTTCATAGTTAAGTGATACCGTTGCGCGACCTCAAGGAAGCGCTTCAGATTAGCGTCATGGTGCCCTTGGTCATATCCACAAACCGTAAGGTTATCGAGGTAGACGAAAACATCGGTTAAGTGCTCCCGCGCAACGAGGTCATCCATGGCCCTCTGGAAACAAGCGACCCCGTTCGTCACCCCAAAGGGCAATCGTGTAAATTGGTACAACCGCTGCCCCGACTCGAAAGCGGTATAGATACGATCCGCCCTAGAGATAGGGATCTGGTGGTACGCACTACGGAGATCGAGAGTACTATAGACCGAATACTGGGACACCTGTTGCACTAGCGCGTCCATCCCCGGAAGGGGGTAGGCATCCAGCTGTGTAAAGCGGTTAATCGTTTGGGAATAGTCGATTACCATGCGTTTGCGATGGGCCTCACTGCGCACCACTAAGACCTGGGCACGCCACGGCGACCTACTAGGTTCTATGATGCCGTCTTTCAAGAGCTGAGTCGTTTCGTCCGCAATGAATTGCATGTCCGCGCGAGAGTAGCGTCTCGATTTTACCGCGACAGGGGTACAGTCGGAGGTTAGATTGGGGAACAGCGAAAGCGGACGGACGTCCATTTGCGCTAGGGCGCACACCGTTAGCGCGTCGTCCGCCCCCACAACAAGAGTGTCAGGCCCACCGAACTCCATTACCAGACGTCCATGCAGCTTAAGAAAATCGTGTCCTAGCAGAATATCAGCACATAATGCGGGTAAAACCATAAGGTGTACATCAGGGAAAACCCGTCCCTTTAGCACTAGTTTCAATCGGCATTCCCCTTTTGTGCTAAGCCGGAGTCCCTGGGAAGCCATGAAGATCCGTCGTGTAGACCGCCCGATCCGCCATCCATGCCTGAGCACAAGTCGCTGGTCGATAAAACTATCCGTAGATCCGGTGTCCACCAAGGCCTGAACACAATGGCCCTCAACCATAAGGGGAATAAGGGCTTGAGCCAGGCCAGACGAGGCAGCTGGGAGCGGGACTGAGCCCCCCGAATGGGTCGGACCAGCCTCGCGGGTGGATCCTACACCAGCAGCAGTTTTGCGATCGTGGCCGGAGTCTGCGTTGACCATGGGGAATCCATTATCGTCATCAGAGGGCTTTCCCCAGCATTCCGGTGTTTCGCGATTCAAAATCCGATGAGAAAAGGCCTCAGTAGTATTTGTCATCGCCTTTTGACACTCCTGGCAGATAAAGGCTTCCGTTGTAGCCGAAATCGCCTTTTTCGTTTGGTCGCTTTGACAAAAGGCTTTCGTAGTATTCGAAATCGCCTTTTTCGTTTGGTCGCTTTGACAAAAGGCTTCCGTAGTAGTATTCGAAATCGCCTTTTTCGTTTGGTCGCTTTGACAAAAGGCTTCCGTAGTATTCGAAAGCTGTTTCTTCCCTTGCGTGGCTCGAGGTTTGGCCAAGGACGCGGCCTTTGTCCCCGATGGAGAATGAGACGGTGGTGGCTTTCCGGTGGCGCCAGTCAAGGTTGTCTGAGCGCCCAGCGGGCCGCAGAGAGGGGCCCTCCCCTTCGAAGACGGGTAAGGCGCTGGGCTCGTGGGTTCTGCTACAAGCCCGTTCAAGGTTGCCGCGCCTGCGCGACCGCGGCTGCGCGAGTCGAAGGGCCGCGAGCCGCGTGCCGATTTCTTGCACACTTTCGCGTAATGTCCCTTTAGCGAGCACAAATGGCAAATAGTGTCACGTGCCGGACACACGACTCGGGCATGACGAGGCCCTCCACAAAAAAAACATGCGGCCCCGCGCAAGGCCTTGGGTCTGCTGGTCGTAACGGCAGCTGTCAGGGTAGGGTCATCCTCCGGAGCATCCCGGAGTTCAGCAGGCGGATCCACGTCCTCGTCAGTGGTCCTCTCCGGCCGGGCGTGTAGTGAGGTGCCCGCCAAAAGGCGCGTGCGATCATAGGCGTTCGATTGCATCCGCGCTTCGGTATACACCGTCGCTTGCTCAACCGCCGTAGCGAAGGTCAGGTCGGTCTTCTCCAAGAGTTTGAGACGTAGTTCCTGAGAGGAGACCCCTGCTATGAAGGCATCTAAAAGTCGATCATCTTTAGCCTGCTCGGGAGTCCGTGGCTGGGCGCTGTCCAGCATGAGCTGCCGGAGCTCCTGGGCGTAATGATCCATAGGCTCGTTGGGTTGCTGCCGTCGCGTCTGCAGCAAATAACGCGCATACACAGGGCTTTTTTCTTTTATATAAAGCCGCTTGAGCTCCGCGACGGTAAGATCATACGTCGTGCATTGAGCGACCGCGTGGTAGACCCGGTAGTCGATTTTTGAGTGTAATATTGCCAGCTTCGCGGCAGGCGTCGGAGCGGTATCAGGCTCATTAAAGAGATGCTCCAGTTGCTTGAGCCAGTGCTTGAGTTGCAAGCCTCCGTCCGTGGCTTGTGGGTCGGCGCTGAAAATGGACACCGTCAACGTCTTGTTGCCAGCCATGTCAGCAGATCATAAATGCAATTAAGTGTTGTGGAAAACCATTCAGGTCCGCACAACTTTTAGTCCAACGGTTTGGTTTAATTGCATTTAGATCATCAGATCATTCCTGTAAGTAGAAATACACAATAAGCATACGATGCGACATCTCATAAAGCCATTCATATCAGTCAATGCAAGCAAGCTAGATATTCTATAAAGGCGTACCATTAACGAGGCTACCGATGTAACATGTCACAAGGGAGAAGTCTCGGAGCACTGACACAGCAACGGGTCTTATAGTCACGCCCCTAGTGGGGACAACAATGACAGCGAGCAGCGAGCATCCCCACCCGGGTTCAGTACGGATACGATTTCACTACAGTCATATCCATCAGAATCAGAGTCAGAATCACTGTTACAATCACTAGTATCTGAATCTGTGTCAGAGTCTACAGTGCGGTTTGTTCTGGCATCACATAGACGTTGAGGTAGTGCCGGCTGTGAATACCGTATTGGCAAACATTTGCCCTCTCTCAAGCTCCAACCATGCTGAAGGGGAGATGATGGAGCATCTGGATTCATAAAGTTTAACATGATGAATGCCTGATAGTTGGCCCGTGTTACCTTCAAATTATGTGAATCTGTATCAGGAGGAATCCTGAGAGTCGATTTCCTCTTCATCCCCTCCCGCTTTTTGGCCCGAGCTTCTGCGAGTGTCTTGCTTGATTTATCCTTGTATATGTATTTGATGGTATACTGCTCTAGCTGTTTAAGAGTTTGTGACGTCACTGGGAGACATTTCCCAAGCCCTCTAAGTAGCTCTCGTGCCTCTTCTGACTTCATTGTGCTGTCAAAGACTGATGGTTTTCCATGGCCATAGAAACTGGAAATAGCATCTGCACCAGTGTGGATGTGAAATGGGATAATGATATCACTAATATCCTTATCAAGGAGTGTTGCGCAATCAATTATGCTTTTCTTCCTTTTCAGTCCTAGCATACCTTCAATTTGATGTGCCACATACGATACTAAAACCAACACATCTGTGTCTTCTGCATCAATGACAACGGCATCTTTTACTCCCGACTTTCTTAGTTGGGAATATATGTACAACAGAATGGTGTCTACTTCCATATGCTGACATGTCAACTCAACTACCTCCTCATCAGTGGACAAATCACTACAGCGTTCCCTCACAGAGTAAATAAATCTGGTATCTGGATGTTGGAGTAACAGGGTTTTGAACTCAGTCTTCAGAAATTGCTGCAGACTAATTTTGTTTCCTGGGTTCTTGAACATGTTGTTGAAGTGCCTAGGGGATGGCAGTTCATAATTTCTCTTGATGAAAATATTCCTGGTCCCACCAACAAAAGGCAATTCACCTGTTCGCCTTTCATGTTCACTATCTTTGATGCTGTGTTGTAGATCATATGGGTCATTTACAAATATTATCTGGGAAGCCATAGGATGGCGTTGGCCAACAAGGTTAAACATTTTAGCAGCATAATCGCCCCATGTATAAGCACTTTCGTCTTGCTTCTCTCTATCCTCAGCAGACGGGGTTGATAGCCTCCAAATGAACCCCATATTTACTAGTGCAATGTATCTATCCCGGAACTCCAGTTCAATAAAGTTGAACTTTTGTGCCAGTTTACATTTTTGCCCTTTGCGCATTGTTCCATTTACATTGAAGATGGGGAGACACTCTTCTGTCACGCGGTATTCCATGACTTCAGATAGCACTAGATCATCATCTAACTCTTGTGCCAAAGTGATGATCTCGGCCATGGCTTTGTTTTCCATAGCATCTGTTTTTGTGACCTTCTGTTTTGATGCGTCTTTGATAACTGGTGGTTTGCTGAATCTGTGTCTGCTGTTTCTGTGTATGGTTGCATCAAACTGTTTATCACCAGAGAACTTGTGCTCTTTGAAGAATGATTGCACTAGAGTCTCCCCATCCTCATGTGCTGAGTCAAAGTCTTTGACAAGTGCATCTGATGCGACCATTCCTGACTGGAGCGACCTCAAGATAGGCTGTGTAAGGTCGAATGGGTCACAATCAAATTCCGTGATGCAATTGTCTAGATCTTGTACACCGCGCTCATCCAGCAACAACCTCGTTGTGGAGTTCTCTCTGTGACCTTCAGATGATTTGGTGAGGTTTGCCAATGCATGTAGTGAACTTCTAACTCTATTCACAGAGTTGATGGTTCTTGTGTGAGTCAACAACATCTTTTCATTTTTTAAGATGCGCTTCCAACCTGCTTTCATCTTCGACCCTTTATTCATGGTCATTTCTATCCAGAGATCCAGGGGTAAGCACGAGTACGGTTTCCCGGTCATTGATTGCGCGAATAGGCCATCTCGCATGTACCTCTCTTTTTCTTCGGGGAGACTGCTAATCTCAAGTCAGAATTCTACAAGCCATCTGCTGTATTTATCATTGTCGTATATCCGCAGCCATGGCATCATCATTCGGAGGGATGCTTTGAATGAATCCCAATCCTGTGTCCTCAGGGCGAATATGTTCATGATCAGTATTTCAACCATTTCCATAAAGCTCAACCAGAACCTTGCCATAGGGCTGTCTGATTTCCCAACACTCTCAAATGCTCTTTCTACAAAGGACTTGAACTCTGCATCCATCAGGAAATCATCTGCGATGGCCTGTAATTGTTCTTTTGAGCTATTGGGTGGACTTCTAAGAACTTCCAACTTTGATTTGAGCTCCGATGATAGCTTCAGTCCCTTGCTGACCCCGCGAAAAATAATCCTGCGAATGAGCACCTCATACATAAGTGAAAGGCACCTTATGCCTCTGTTGTACTGTTTACCACAAAGTGCTTGGTCAACTGATCCTTCTGAAATTATATCGGCTGCCACAAGAATTTCAGATAAACCTGAGCCATGGAACCGCTTGTTTATCGCCGATATGAAGGAAATGTGAGCGTGGAATGGACCCAAGAATGGAAGGATAAGTTGAAATTTATGGGAAATGTTCGTTTCCCATAAATCGTACACTTTCAAAAATCCAATCTCACCCCTCCCCTCCAAATCTTCCCCATAACCCCTCCCCTCCAAATCTTCCCCATCACCCCTCCCCTCCAAATCTTCCCCATCACCCATCCCTTTCAAATCTCCCCCTTGCCCCCTCCCTTCCAAATCTTCCCCATCACCCCTCCCCTCCAAATCTTCCCCATCACCCATCCCTTTCAAATCTCCCCCCTTGCCCCCTCCCTCCTAAACTACCCCCTCACCCCTCCCCGCCAAGACGCCCCCTCGCCCCTCCCCTCCTAGACTCCTGCCTCACCCCTCCCCTCCAAATCTCCCCCATATCCCATCCCTTTCAAATCCCTCCCTTTGTCCCTTCCCTCCCAAACTCCCCCCTCACCCCTCCCCTTCAAATCTCCCCACCCTCATTGCTTCTCAATTTCCCCCCTCTCACTCCCCCTCCTCAAAGCGTCCTCCCCGCTTCTTCCCCCTTCAAACTCTCACCTCCATCTCCCCCAACCTTCTGCCTCGCTCTTCCCCCTCCTCAAATAACACCTCATTGTGGCTCACCCAATCACCATCAAACCTTTTGTCCGCCCCATCCTTCCCTTTCTCCGAGCTATTCTGAAATCTCTGACACACCTTCAACAGCTCTCCCTATCTCTTCCACCTCTTCCACATCTTACCCTACCCCTCCTCCCCCCTGTTCTGTATCTGATGCTCCCCCTTCCTCTTCATTAACGGTATGGACCTCAAACATCCGGGGCCTTCGTTCAAACTTAACTGATCTCTCCATACAGGTTGCTTCTGTCAAACCAGACGTGATCTGCTTAACAGAAACTTTCCTCCTTTATGATGTCTCTGATTCCATAGTATCTCTCCCGGGCGACTCCCTCCTCCGGTATGATAGACCTGAGCCTCGTCCTGGAGGCGGGGTTGCTATCTTTATCAAAAACTCTCTTCCTCACTCGCCCTGCACTGCACTCTCTCCACCTCACCCCCAGGAATACCTCTGGCTACGGCTTCCCCTTCGCTCCCACCTCTTGTTCATATGTGTGTTGTACCGTCCACCAAACAGTGATGACTCCATCTACATCTCGCTGTCTGATGATATGGACCAACTTCTATCTACTCATCCCAACTCTCTCTTCCTCATATGTGGTGATTTCAATTGTCACCATGCCAGTTGGCTGGGTGTGGGTACCTCTCTCACCAGCCATGGCTCTTCAGCAAAGGACTTCTGCGACTCACTGGGACTGACACAATCTGTCAATTTCCCGACCCGGATCTCAGTCAACGGAACATCTTCTCTTCTGGACTTGGTTATGACTAACTTCCCTGAAAATGTCTGCTGCTCTTCTTCTGCTCCGATCGGATCATCTGATCATGTCCTTGTTAAAGTGGACATCTCTCTGACCATCCTCAGGGAGCCTGCTCAGCGTCGACGAGTCTGGCATTTCACTCAGGCCAACTGGCACGGTCTTCAAGCAGCCATCAATCATCTGGACTGGTCTCCCATCTCTACCACCTCTGACATCAACTCATCCTGGGAATTCTTCCAAAGTAAATTGCTCTCTCTCATGCACAGATTTATCCCATCTCGTCTTCAGTTGTCATACCCTTCCTCCCGTCCATGGTACACGGAATGTTGTGGTGAGGCTGTTGCCCAGAAACAACTTGCCTTCGTCTCCTGGAAAGCAAATCCAACGGAAGGAAATCTCATTTCCTTTCACAAAGCCCGAAACAAGTGTGTGTCCACCCTCAGGAGAGCCAGGAAACAATATCTCTCCATTCTCAAGACCGAACTCTCTTATCTGTCTCCCTCTTCCAAATCCTGGTGGCGTCTGGTCAAATCCGTTTCTGGTGTTTGTTCCCCCTCCATCCCCTCCCTCCCTTACCTCAAACGGCTACACAGCTGACTCCGCACGTGAAAAAGCTGAATGCCTCAACTCTGTGTTTGCCTCTAAATCTTGTGTCCCAAACCCATCCCTCTCTGTACCCCACCATACCCAGTCGTACCCTGCTGCTCCTGGACTCCGTGTCCTTTCCTCCTGACAAGGTGGAAAAGTTTCTGTCAACCCTCGACTCTGATTCTGCAACTGGACCCGACGGCATCAGCCCATGGGTCCTAAAATCCTGCTCTGCTGCTCTATCTCACCCTCTCTCTGTTCTCTTCACCCTCTCTTTTGCTCAAGGTCAACTGCCATCTGCTTGGAAATCAGCCAACATCACCGCTTTGCACAAAAAAGGTGCAAAAACAGATCCTAGCAACTACAGACCAATCAGCCTTCTCCCAATTATCAGCAAAGTCATGGAATCCATCATTGCTTCGGATATGAAATCTTTCCTCTTCTCCAATGGCTTGATCTCTGATCATCAATTTGGTTTCAGACCAGGTCACTCTACTCTGGACATGCTGCTTCTGCTGTCTCAACAATGGATGGAGGTCCTCAATGCCAAACAGGAAATTAGAGCTGTCTCCCTCGACATATCACGTGCCTTCGACACGGTCTGGCACCCCGCTCTGCTCACCAAACCCTCCTTTGGTATCCATGGAAATCTCCACGCATGGCTGGCGGACTTCCTCTCTAGTCGTTGTCAACGTGTGGCCCTGAATGGGTTTCTCTCATCTCCTCTTCCTGTTCAGGCTGGAGTTCCCCAAGGCAGTGTTCTGGGCCCCGTGCTTTTTCTGGTCTTCATCAATGATCTCTCTGACTCTCTCGAAAATCCTCTCTATCTCTTTGCTGATGACTCCACTCTCTGCCGCTCCATTCCTCTTCCCTCAGATCGGCAGTCTGCTGCCTCCTCACTCTCTGAAGACCTGGACAAAATCACAGACTGGTCAAACAAGTGGAACATGTCTTTCAATCCTGACAAATCTCACACTCTTACTATGTCTCTCCGAAAAGATCGACTGGACAACCCTCCCATCTACTTTCTCAACAATCCTCTCCAAGAAGTTCTGTCGCTCAAGATTTTGGGTCTCACTATCTGCCATGATCTTTCTTGGGAAAACCACATTTCCAAGCTGGCCTCCAAAGCCAGTCGCCGACTGGGCATCCTCCGTCATGCGAAGTCCTTCCTCGGCACACCTGAGCTCCTCACCACATACAAGGCTTTCATCCGCAGCTCAATGGAATACTGTTCTCCCCTATGGGCCGGTGCTCCTGCCTCACACCTAGCTCGGCTTCACGCTGTTGAAACCAAAGCTTTCAGAATTATTGGAATCTCCCGCGATGAAGCTATCTCTGAGGGCCTTTCACTCACTCACCGCAGGCAGGTAGGTGGTCTTTCTGTCTTCTACCGACTCCTCTCCGGCCTTGCACCCCCAGCTCTCTCTGTGCTCTGTCCCCCAAATATTCCTACAGGTCGCACAAGATCTGCCAGCAACCCTCTGATGGTTAAACTGCCGAAATCTCGGCTCTCTGCTCACCTTCACTCTTTCATTCCTCTTTTCTCCCGCCTCTGGAACAAACTCCCTCACTCCCTTCAATCCCACTCCTCCCTCCAGGTCTTTAAAACAGCTGTTCACCACCATCTCTTATCTTCCCCCATCCAAAACCTTGATCTTTTCTACCCCCGCTAATTCACCCCAGATCCACCTTGTTTGAAATTCCAACTTCTTTCCTGGAAGTCCTGGCAGTGTCCATATGTTTTATACCTCTCCCACCGCCCCCTTCCCATGCCCCCCCCCCCCCCCAAAGCCCTCGCCCTCTCTCAGATCTCTCGATGTCTCCATGTCTCTCGGTCCCTGCTCTCAAATGTTGTGTTTGTGTCCTTCCCCCTCTCTCCCCATCTTGTCTACCGCTCCCGATGTTATATGTTTTATGTGTCGGTTTGTCTTTCTGTGTGATTAATGTTCGCTCTTTCACGAGCCTCGATCTTGTATACAAAAAAAAAAAAAAAAAAAAAAAAAAAAAATTCTCAGGATTATCATTTTTCAGCTGGACAATAAGGGCATAGACTGGTTGGTCGCCTACCAGCTGAATAAATGGCATTGACTTGCACTCGGCTGCGGTGACCATGCGACACATAACCTCGTGAACCACTGACTTCTGAGGTGGCTTTGGAAATGTCAGAAAATAGTATGCTGTACTTTTCACCACATACTCATGGATATTAGCCTGGAACCCAGTGAAACTTCCAACTTTCTGTTCATCAGCTGGTATGTTCTTCCCTGCAATATCCAGACGGGCCAACACGTGCATAACACCTCGCTTTCTTTGCTCATCACTTGTTTGAAGTGAGATATCAATTTCCTGACGAACTGCTGGCTGGCCACGTTTGACTGTTTTGTAAGGATGAATCTTGTGTTGTAAAGTACTTAAATCTTTCAAATCTTCAGACTTGGTCAATTGAAGTATAGGACGACCCTCCTCTGAGTCCATTGATGTAACATCATCAGGTTGTACAAACATAACATTGGTCCGGTGAGATGTATCGGCCCCTGTCAATGTATCATCTTTGAAGTCATCATTATCTAGGATACCTGTTCCTGGAAAACCATCTGCTAACTCGTCAGGACAAGCAACATTTGCTTTGATATCATCCATGGCCCAAGCTTCATACAGAGCAAGAACATCTTTGTAACTTATTCCAAGAGCAAATTTTTTCAAGATGTCAATGATTTCACGACTCCGAGTTAATCCATAAAGAGTCACTGATAACTTTGTTTGGAAGGATGTGCGTTTGCCGGTGATGAACGAAAACAAGAGGGATGCCAAAGCAGCAATTTGTGGATCATGACATGCTTCAGTAAAGTCATTGGAATCAGGATCCTTGAGCCATGTCAAAAGTTGGCGCAAAAGTTCATGGGGTTCTTCAATATTTTCAAGCTCATCAACACGGAGAGGCCAAGATAAACCCACTTCTTCTGTAAACTTCTTTCTCAGACGCCTTGCAACATTGTTTAGTAACTGTTCATCACTTATTCCCCAAGAAAAAATGGCTGCTTCAATGTAACTTCCAACAGCAGATGCATCATAGACAATTGTGCTCTGGTTCTTGTGGAAACGATCATGGAATCCAATGTTGTCTTTGAATTCATTTTGAAGCATTTGTTTTATAGTGCTGGTTTTCATCACAGTTTCAAAACCAAAGTTTGCACTCATTTGGTTATAATCAACCAGAAGACCCTGTAATGTTCTTGGCTCATTCATCTCCAGCACAACTGTACGGACATGCCTAAAAAACATCTGTCTAACCTCTGTAAGTCGCACGTTCTGTAAGTGCATTCGGTCACCAGATGAATCAGAATGTTTGTAGTGAGGCTTCACATACTTCATCCAGCAGGAACGATGATAGCGTATTTCTGACGCAAAGGGATCAGGGGTAGAATCTATGACAGTTAAAATTCTTTCTCTCATCTGGTCATCTTCCAAGTGTATTGTATGTGACTTGAAGGTGTTCCATGTATTCAACTGTTGGATAATACATAATGTTTTGGAATTTTTCAAGTCTTCTGGTTTCATACACCAAATGCACAGATTATTTTCATGAAGGAGACCTGTGCTACGTGAAGATCGTCCAGCTTGCTGCTGGTCTTTTGCATGCGTTTCTTGTGTGTCCACTGTTTGTTGTTTCTGTTCTTGATCTCTTTTTCTTAATGCTTGTTGAAGTCCACGTTGAGCTGCCAATGCAGTCCTGCATGCCTTATGAAAATAGACACCATTCGGTCCTGCATCCCAATTGGCTGAATCATAAACAGTTCCAAATTTATGCAACCCTTTCCAATCTAGTGCTTTGCCCTTCATGCGTTCCCATGCTTCAGGAGAAATGTTGCTTTTATCTTCATCGCATTGTTCATTACACAAAATACATAGTCCAGATATTTCCTCTCGTTTTCTTTTTCTGTTTGGTTGAGGCTTCAGTACTGGTGTTGACTTTGGTGCTGACATTGTTCCCAGAAGATCTAAAATATAAAAATACAGAGCAGATGTTAGTCTTGATCCTATGGGGATCCTAATCATATTTACTTTACATCAACACACAGAAGAAATGTTTGTAAAAATTACTAGTATGTGGACGTCATGAAACAGAACAAATGACTACCAGATATTCACAGCCCATCATCATCATTTACCTATACACTTTATATGGTACACAATATTATATCGAACATGTGCTCTAAAGAAAAATGATACACATAATTAAAAATCATTATTTTGTTTTAAAAATGGAGTGTTTCAATTGTTCGTGACGTTTCGGTGACAAACATTTAATAATTTCTTATCCATGGGTTTGGGAAAAAAATTGTTGTTTTTAGCTAATTTATGTTAACCTTTTAGCAGCCATTTTGAAATTTCAAGGTTATGGCAACCACCTTTACTTTTAAAAGTTGCTTATTTGAATTTGCCATGTCAGAAAACATATTATTAGACACTAAAATCATTAGAATCGGACAATGTTAACTGTGTTGGTGAATTTGACCGCCAGTCAAAAGTGCGTTGACCTTTCGACGTTTTTGACCATAGCGCCCTCATTTAAGGTCGGAGGTATAACAAACTATACATTTTTGGAATCCTCATGACTAGACGAGTAATTTGATATGCATATCGACACGATTGGAATATATTTGAATTTTGACCCCTGTTTGACCTTTGTTGACCCTTCCTGGAAATGCCTGACATTTTCAAGGGGGCAGCCCAAGTCAAAATTGTTCGGTATTCATCAGGGAACACAAAAACACTTTCAAACCTTTGTTCCCAGAATTTGGTCACGGGACCTACAGGCTGGTCTCCTACTAATATGAGGAAGAAATGCATTGCTGCATAACCAATAAATAATTAATGAACGAATTATTTACTACTAGGGCATTGCCCGTACGTGGGTGCCCGTTCCTTGCCAATGCCCGTACTATATATATATCTAAAATTATATCCCCCCCCCCCCTCTATTTACATGAAATGGTTTGGTCCATTCGCAACGACCACAGAACCCCCCCCTCTATTTACATGCAATGGTTTGGTCCAAAGCGAACGGTTTGGTCCATTCGATGTGATTCGATGATTCGATGTGAATGGTTTGGTCCATTCGCAACGACCACAGAACCCCCCCCTCTATTTACATGAATGGTTTGGTCCATTCGCAAAGCCAAAGCGAACGACCACAGAACCCCCCCCCTCTATTTACATGAATGGTTTGGTCCATTCGCAAAGCCAAAGCGAACGACCACAGAACCCCCCCCCCTCTATTTACATGAATGGTTTGGTCCATTCGCAACGGCAAAGCGAACGGCGAACGGCTAAATCGCCATAGCTCGGTAAGTACTTGTCCGATTAATTTCAAACCTTGAAAAGGCACATCCTCGGGTCCCCAGCAATATACCTGGCAAGTTTCAAGTATATCGGACCGGTAGTTGTCGAGAAACAGCGGTCACAGACAAACGTACAGACGTACAGACGTACAAACGTACAAACGTACAGAGATTACTGGAATTATAGATAGATTCTACCACATTTAGTTTTTTAACTCTTTACCTTAAACTTTTCAAGAGCTACATACAACTACACCGTAGAGCAATCACATGCCATTCTAAAGGTGTTCTTGGTAGTTGTCTGATAAGTTTTTATACCTACAGGTAGCAAAATAATTGTTTCACCTGTCTGTTTTTAAATCAGTAGAAAGCACAGTGCCTTCATACACTGGTATATTTAGTTCAACCCTACCAGTATCAGAGTGTACTACAATGGGCATTCAATAAGTTGTCGGAACAGAACAGAGTACCGTATGTTCCGGTGTATTAACTGTGACCGTGCATTAACGGCACCCCTGTTTTTCAGCCTCAAAATAAAAAATTCATGCTCCCGGCGAAGCGTGATGATGTAGGACTGGAAGCGAGTAGTCTTATCAGCCGTGTCATCGGGTACATGTTGGGAGATGTGTGTGCGGCGTTGAACCGACAGATCATGACATGCCATGCCATGAACCTGTAGACCCATGACGGGCTGGTCATGAAGTCCCCAATGTTATCCTCCTCAGCTAAGCTCGGCACCTTCAGCTTGAGAGCAAGTGTTGTGAATGAAAAACGTGTAAATTCAAACTAATTTCCCATAATAAGAGGCAGAGGTTAGGGTGAGTGCGCCATAAATCCTCATTTTATTGTCCTATTTTTAATCTTACAGTGGTTTACTTTATTTAAATTTTAATGTTTAAGGTCCAAGTGGTGTTTCTTCTCCAGCAGTAGAAGGTCCTCATTTGAGAGCTCCTCCAGTTAAGAGTCCAGCAACTCCTCTACATCATCCTCCCCCACCTCGTCAGAGCCGACAGTCTTAACCATTTTGACGATGTTACGTCGTGTTTTCAACGCATCATTATTCACGCCAACCGTGAACAAATTGAGGGCAAAGTTTTTCCCGATACACCTTTCATACAGGAACGGATGATTTCCCTCCAACACTACTCAACATTACATCGAGTGTTATTTTTTGGCCCCGCCTCCTGGGGCGGGGTCAAAAGGTCAAATACCAAAAAATGCAATTACGTGTGCATTTTAAACATTTTAAAGCAACTTTGTACATTCAATCAACATTGGGGGATGCATGGAATGAAATGATTTTTTTAATTTAACCTTCGGTTCATGCCCCAATGGGTGGGGACTTAGGGTCACAGTGGTCAAAACAGGAAAAAAATGTAATCACAAAATTTGATATTGGTTCGTTCCTGGTCGAACTTTTTGCCATCTTTCAACTTTGCCTTAGGTAAGAAGCGTGGGGATTTGCAATGGCCCGCCATTGACTTCACTTTAGTTTTAATTGGGAAAAAAACTTGTCAAAAATACTTGTGGATATTCTTAATTGGGGGACAAAATCAGAGACAAAGCATTACAAAAAGGATTCAGAAAACTATTGAAAGCATTTCAATTAAATTCATGCTCTAATATAGAATAAATAGAATGATCGTTTTAAGGCCATTTTCCCCGCAAGAGCAGGGGTTAGCCTTGCGGGCCCCATGACAATCATGGTTCCCTGTTTGAGGCAATGTTTTTATGGCCGGATGCCCTTCCTGACGCCAACCCTTAGTCGCCTCTTACGATGCGCAGCGATACGGTGTACCTATTCTAAACCGGGGTACACACCGGGATCATTCATCCCAGCAAGCTGGTACTCAATTTGCCGACCTCGGAAGGATGACAGGCTGAGTCAACCCCCCTGGTGTTAATTTAGCGATCGATCGGGATTCGAACCCAGGATCCTAGGATCCCAAGCCGGCACCCTAACCGCTAAGCCAACACCAGGCTCTAATATCATATATTTTATACAAATATGGCTGGTTAGCTTACTTCAGGTATGTCATCAATCCTTCAATTGTTTACCCGGTCAACAAACGCTACTGTACCCTGGACGCAAGTTGCATTGTGGTATGTTGATTACAGTTGCACTTCCCATGCGGAAATCATCTTTGGGGAGAAGACGTAAAGAGGGCAGCAGTTGGGAGGCCAGGAAGTCGTCTTCTTCCCTAGAATCGATCAACAAAATGGTCTCCTTACCATCCTTGAGCAAGTGAAACAGCTGCTTTGGAGTGATGCTGCCTTTTGGGACTGGAACATGCAATGCAAGGAAGAAAAATAAGTCAATACAATGTATTTTTTCAAAGAAACATCAGTCAATTTGAATAACATATTCTTTCGTATAAAAACTCCAGGTCTAGGATTCTGCATCAATTGGACAGAATTACAAGATAATTAATTATTTCTCCAAGAGAAAATTAACAGCTAGCCCAAAAAAGTAATCAATGCCATATCTGCAAAGTTTCTAACACGGCATTGTTAAATTATCACTCACAAAGTTGATTCTTAAAGAGTACGTGCCACAAAAGAGGTCGTTTTTTGAGTGTTGATGTGCATCACATTGCTCTTTATTCTTTCTGAAAGAACTGATGATTAAAAGCATCAAAATGATTTTACATTTATTTTAAAAGTGTAAAGCTAGCATAGCATTTCAACATTACGAGTTTTCCAAATATATAGTGAATATATTGTCACGTGAAGACTTTACATAGAACTGCAATTGATTATTAGCACCGGAACTGTACATACTGGAATCTGCCGATCCCAAGGATACAAGAAAAACTTGCATGAGACTCCAAGCCATTATGTCACCTTCGACTCCAAAACGCAGTCTAAAACCACGTCGACTATTGTTAAGCAATTACCCAATTTATTCTTCCAAGGGTTATTGATCAATAATATTATTGATCAAATGGATAAGCAGCCAAAATGGCAGGAATAACAAGGTGCACCACATATCTTTAGGAAATAAATAAATAATTAGTGCCTTCAGAAAGTATTCACATCCCTTGACTTTTTTCACATTGTGTTGTGTTACAGCCTGAATTAAAAATGGATTTAATTGAGATTTTTTTTGTTCACAGATCTACACATAATATCATCGAAGTGGAATTTGTCAAAGTACTCATAATGTCAAAGTAGATGTTTTTAGAAATGTTTACAAAATGATTTAAAATGAAAAGCTGAAATGCCTTGAGTCTACAATTATTCAACCCTTTTGCTAGGACATTCGAAATTGAACTCGGGTGCATCCAATTTCCTTTGATCATCCTTGAGATGTCTCAACACCTTGATTGGAGTACACCTGTGGCCAATTCAATTGATCGGACATGATTTAGAAAGAAACACACCTTTCTAGATAAGATTCCAGATTGACAGTGCATGTCAGATCAGAAACACCACCATGAAGTCCAAGGAACTGTCTGTGGAACTCCGAGATACAATTGTGAGGAGACATAGATCTGGGGAAGGGTATAAAACAATTCCTAGAGTGTTGAAAGTTCCCAAGAGCAAAGAGAGCTCCTTCATTAGGAAATGGAAAGAATATGGAACGACCCAGACTCTTCCTAGAGATGGCCAACTCCCATCTCTACCACCTCTGACATCAACTCATCCTGGGAATTCTTCCAAAGTAAATTGCTCTCTCTCATGCACAGATTTATCCCATCTCGTCTTCAGTTGTCATACCCTTCCTCCCGTCCATGGTACACGGATTCTTGTGGTGAGGCTGTTGCCCAGAAACAACTTGCCTTCGTCTCCTGGAAAGCAAATCCAACGGAAGGAAATCTCATTTCCTTTCACAAAGCCCGAAACAAGTGTGTGTCCACCCTCAGGAGAGCCAGGAAACAATATCTCTCCGTTCTCAAGACCGAACTCTCTTATTGGGACCGACTCAAGACCGACTGTCAAACCAGGTTTACAACCTGTGCGTTAATAAACATAAATGCAAATTTCTCATGTGGAAAAAGTAAGTACACCCTTGACTCAAATAGGTGGTATTGCCCCCTTCGGCAGAAACAACCTCAAGTAGGCGTTTCTTATAACAGTATACAAGTCTTTGACATCGACTGGGAGAACTTTTTGCCCACTCCTCCATGCAGAATTCTTTCAGCTGTGAGATGTTTGAGGGGTTTCTTGCATGCACAGCTCGTTTCAAATCCCCCCACAACATCTTGATGGGATTTAGATCGGGGCTTTGACTTGGCCATTCCAGAACCCTCCATTTCTTTCTTTTCAGCCATTCCTTGGTGGATGTACTGGTATGTTTAGGGTCATTGTCATGTTGCAAGGTCCACCTTCGGTTGAGCTTCAACACTCCGACAGATGACCTCACATTATCCTCAAGCACCCTCTGGTACAATGAAGAATTCATAGTGGATTATATGATGGTGAGCTGCCCAGGCCCTGATGCAGCAAAGCTGCACCAAACCATATTTCCACCACCATGCTTTACAGTTGGTATCAGGTTCTTGTGGTCAAATGCTGTCTTTGGTTTTCGCCAAACATGTCTTCTGGTACTGTGGCCAAATAGCTCTACCTTTGACTCATCTATCCAGAGCACATTGTTCCAGAAGTGCTGGTCTTTGCCGAGGTGTTCATTGGCAAACTTTAGTCTTGCCCTGATGTTCTTTCTGGACAGCAAAGGTTTCCTCCTGGCACACCTCCCATGTAGATCAAATTTGTGCAGCCTCTTTCTTATGGTAGACTCATGCACTTTGACATCAACAGTGGCAAGAGCTACCTGTAGGTCCCCTGATGACATTCTGGGGTTCTTAGAGACTTCTTTCAGCATCTTGCGGTCTGCTCTCAGGCTGAACTTGCTGGGGCGGCCTGGCCTGAACAAGTTGGCAGTTGTTTGGAATCTTCTCCACTTGCAGATGATCTACCGGATAGTCGAATGATTGATTTCAAATTGTTTGGAGATCTTTTTAAATCCCTTCCCAGACTCGTAGGCATCTATAACCTTCTTTCTGAAGGCCTGAGAGAGCTCTTTTGATCGAGGCATGGTGACGCCGCACACTTCAACAACAAAGAGCAAACCAAACTAAATGTCTGAGGTTTAAATAAGACAGGTTCCTCCAAGATCCTCTCTTACCATGTTCTAATCATTTGCAGCTGAGCTGGTGCACCTGATTCTAATTTTAGGTATTTGAAGTAGGGATAAATGTAGGGGTGTACTTACTTTTTCCACATACGAAATTTGCATTTATGTTTATTTAAATTATACAATGGACTACAAAATGTAAATGTTTCATGATATTTGTTATATTATATCACCTTTATCTATCAATATTGTTGAAATGAGGATCAAATAGCTGTATGTTGAAATATGTTGAAAAAGTCAAAACTTTACATGGGGTGTACTTACTTTTTCACGTGACTGTAATTGTCCGTTCGCGTTCCACTATACACGAAACTGCCTGCCGGGTTTTGCCCGTTGGACCGGAGCCTGGACGCGTTGGTGACCATCAACCATCTACAATCCCGTGTGTGTCTGAGACGGGCCGGTTTGTCCTGGGTATTAAGAATAAGACTGTTTAAGGCTGCCCTGTGTGCTTCTTCTTCCTCTTCCTATCCTGTACATTTCTTTCGTTTTCTCTTCTTTCTTTGTACATAATTAATAAACCAATCTGTTCTTCCTATTTTCTGGGTTTACTCTCCATCCGATCGTATCCGTATTTTCTCCAATTGGGTAAGCGTGGCACGATCGCAACCCCTATAATCGGGTCTAGTCATTTGTTAACAGCTCGGATCGCGGATTGCTATCCGCTCGGCATTTTCCATCATATCCTTGGTTCGAGCGGGAGTTATTCCCTCGTTTCCGGTCGGCGTTAGTAATTAGGTAGTAGTGAACCCCTCGGCCTAACAAACCCTACCTAACGCCGCGCCGGGAAGGACGTTATAACTTCCAGGACTCGCGTCGGCAAGATAAAAGGACAAGGGGATTAACCCCCCCTTGATAAAGGGAGAGCCGACGTTCGAGATCCGCAACAATATATATTGATCAAGGCACCTCCTAGCTTTAATGGTGAGCACCAGCCATGGATTATGTCTCACACGGAAAAAAACGCATAACCCGCAAGGAACCAACAGCCTGTCTTTTTTTTTGTTTTTTGTATATAGAATCGAGGCTCATGAAAGAGCTAACATTTATTTCACAAACAAATCAAACAGACAAACAAAATATATAAAAAGAGGGAGCGGAAGACAAGATGGGGAGAGAAGGGGAATTGCGTGGCTGGTGCTCACCATTAAAGCTAGGAGGTGCCTTGATCAACTTAACAGACGAGTTTGGTCCTCATTGGTTAGATTCTTGCAGTATGCCGTCCTGGTGAGGGCTGGTAGACCTGCATGCAAATCGGACCTGGCAGGAGTAATGCCCTGTCGGTGGATCAAGGGGTCTTACTCCTATTAAGAGGAGTGGTCCCAATTGTATGACCATGCATTGTGGCCCTTCGGGGGCATGATGCATGCGTTTGAATGACCATGTGCTTCCCCCTTGGGGTTGAGGTGCATGTGTAATGTTATTGGGACAGCCTTGTTGACATTGTGCCTTGGCCACGGGGTCAAGGTGCACGTCCAAGGCTGTTCAAATGTTTGACGTTTTACCTTTTTTCACAAGCAAAAAAGGCAGGCCTTGCGCAGGCCCTAAAAGCGCTGGTAGACCTGCATGCAAATCGGACCTGGCAGGAGTAATGCCCTGTCAGTGGATCAAGGGGTCTTACTCCTATTAAGAGGAGTGGTCCCAATTGTATGACCATGCATTGTGGCCCTTCGGGGGCATGATGCATGTGTTTGAATGACCATGTGCTTCCCCCTTGGGGTTGAGGCGCATGTGTATTGTTATGGGGACAGCCTTGTTGACGTTGTGCCTTGGCCATGGGGTCAAGGTGCACGTCCGAGGCTGTTCAAATGTTTGACTTTTTACCTTTTTTCACAAGCAAAAAAGGCAGGCCTTGCGCAGGCCCTAAAAGCGCTGGTCGGCCTGCAAATCGTACCTGGCAGGAGTAATGCCCTGTCAGTGGATCAAGGGGTCTTACTCCTATTAAGAGGAGTGGTCCCAATTGTATGACCATGCATTGTGGCCCTTCGGGGGCATGATGCATGTGTTTGAATGACCATGTGCTTCAGCCTTGGGGTTGAGGCGCATGTGTAATGTTATTGGGACAGCCTTGTTGACGTTGTGCCTTGGCCATGGGGTCAAGGTGCACGTCCGAGGCTGTTCAATTGTTTGACTTTTTACCTTTTTTCATTGTAAAAAAGGCAGGCCTTAACTGTGGCCTCATAACAGTTAATAAGCCCTCATCAGGATGGCATGGTGTTGAAGTCATGGGGGCTCACTCCTATGGAGGAGGGGTCCAATTGTATGACCATGCATTCTGGCCCTTCGGGGTCAGGATGCATGTGTTTTGATTGACCATGTGCTTCAGCCTTTGGGTTGAGGTGCATGTGTATGCTAATGGGACAGCCTTGAGAGATGGTGTGCCTTGGCCATGGGGTCAAGGTGCATGTCCAAGGCTGTTTAAATGTTTGATTTTTTACCTTTTTTTATTCTGAAAAAGGCAGCCTCATAAGAGGTAAATAAGCCCGAAATCTGGATTGGCAGCTCTGCTTGATGTTTAGCCAATGAGGACCAAAGAATAAATCTCTGTCTGTTGACAGAGTGGCCGGGCTGAGGCCTCCGGGACGGAGGTGACGCTTTGGTCTAGGACTTCGGTCTACAGGAGATCGGGACAGCGCTCGTCACGCTGTTATGTCGTTGATTATATATACTAGGGCATGCCCGTACTATATATATGCCCGTACTATATATCTATCTAAAATTATATCCCCCCCCCCCCTCTATTTACATGAAATGGTTTGGTTCATTCGCAACGCCAAAGCGAACGGCGAACGGCTTGCGAGTACAGTGACAATCCCCCCCCTCTATTTACATGAATGGTTTGGTCCATTCGCAACGACCACAGAACCCCCCCCTCATGCAATGGTTTGGTCCAAAGCGAACGGCTTCCGGAGTTTGGTAAAGCAATCGCCATCGCGTGCACAAACGCGCAGGAAAGCGAATGAATCGCAAATTCGTTTTTATTAGTGATACGAATTGAATTGGGAGAAATTGGGAGATGAATGAATTGGGAGAAATAATGCGCATAAGAAATCGAATTACGTACCGTAATGGCGGTCAGCTCGTAACGCGCTCAGCTCCGCTCGTCTCACATCGGCCACGCCTACGCAACAAAGCGTTCTGTGATTGGATGCCGGAAAGCGTGCTGCCGGACAGTCGTCACTGTCCGGAAGTTCGCAAATCGCAGTTAGGATGAATCGTTTTAATTTAATCGCAGTTTGAATTCGTTTTAAAACATAGTTTAACGGCAACATAGTTTTCCAACGTGAAATAAATGAATACGCTGTCAAATGTGCCGTCCGAGGCAGAGCCTGATCGCCACGTTCGGCACACGTGATAGCTCGCTGCTCTGTGATTGGTTGAAGCGTTTTTTGGACATATCTCGGTAAGTAATTGTCCGATTAATATGAAACCTTGAAAAGGCACATCCTCGGGTCCCCAGCAATATACCTGGCAAGTTTCAAGTATATCGGACCCGTGGTTGTCGAGAAACAGCGGTCACAGACACACAGACACACAGACACACAGACACACAGACACACAGACACACAGACATTGCTGGAATTATAGATAGATATATATATATATATATATATATATATAATATATAAAAGCTTTGAGCAGTGAATGAGGCGTATTCATGCAGTAGAATATTATCTTTTTGGGCCTGATATGTTATACTGGATCAGGAATTGCGTGGCGGAGGTATGCACTCTACCAAGTGCCCTTCTAGTTAAATATGTGCTGCAGCAGTTGCACTTTGTCATGAAAATATGCTTCTACCATATTTTAAGTTGACGAATGACAAAATGATAATGAAAACAAGCTGAAGGCAGATAAAATTCTGCAAAAGTCAGGTATACTTCTGAGTGATCAGGATGAAGTTAAAATCAAATAAGTCAAACAGTTTAGTAATCAAGGGAGGGAAACAACTGAACGACATGTTTATGGTTGATAGCGAAAGGATTCCAATGATTTGGAAACATCCCGTGAA
This sequence comes from Myxine glutinosa, assembly GCF_964187855.1. Lineage (NCBI taxonomy): Eukaryota > Metazoa > Chordata > Myxini > Myxiniformes > Myxinidae > Myxine > Myxine glutinosa. Next base: position 7,251,214 of record NC_136262.1, on the reverse strand, counting down.
TTTTGCCCATATTAATGTTTTATTTTTTTATGCAGAAGATGTGCATTGTGGATTGGATCCTTGATGGACAGCATTTTGGAGTAGGTGGTGATGGATGATACATTTGGTTTGCATCAACTTTAATGTAATTAATTTGGGGGTTTTGCCAAAGGATTGTTTGTTCTTATTAACACTTCAGCTTGTGACACAGATCGAGTGAGTTGATTCATTGTTAAGAAACGACGTCCCTAACTGTGCTTCGTCAGTATTAAGGTATTGACAGCCTCATTAATAGAGCACATACCTTTCTCAAGAAAATGTAAGCATTTGTGACAGCATGACAGGTTGCCAAGAAAGTGCCAAAACTTCCAGTGGAATCGGCATTTGTTGGTAAATAGGTAAAGTCTAAGTGCAATCGAGTCCAAGTGCAACACAATGTTTTAGTGCATGTATCAGGCCTTCATCAGCCTTCAGCCTACAGCCTATGCCTACCCTCAAATATTTTAAGGCACTTATTTACAAACCCACAGGGAGAGCCTCAAACACACTATGTAAAAGTGGAGCATTCAGATGCATACTTCACATGAACAAAGAAACTAAACAAGAATGGACATTTCGCCCCCCGAAGGCCTTGGGTCTCCCCTTGTAAGAGCTGCTGACAAAACAAGCTCAAAATACAAGGGGAATGAATCGGATGTAGTACAAATTAGAAATTACCTGTTTCTAATTTCTTCTCAGAAGACTTCTTGTGTTCCAATAATTCCTGTACAAAAAAACAATAATCACTGAACCAGACATGCTGGTGAGCATCAAGCAAAAAACAAAAAACAAATAAGAAATAATAAAAGGTGAAAATAACACAATTTACTTTCTTTCTTTTTTTAAAGAAAAATTTTGAAGGCCTTAGGGTTTATGCCTACCCTTTGGACTGCTTCGGACAAATTAAGCACTGGTTTCTTAATACAGTAGTGTATCGTTTCAGTAGTATCGTTTTCGTAATAGTAATAACAATAATATAGTAAATATGACAATAACACTTCAATTCCAATGTCGTGAATACAAAGGTAATGGATTGAAGTGGTATATGGTTCATGAATCGATGATAAGCGGTGTACGGACTAACAACCGCGGAGGGAAGGAATTCGCGTTGGTTTTTTGATAGCATGTTGTTAAACCAACCCTTGTGGGGTATATAGATTACAGTAGATCTTCCATCAGTTCTGTCAGTAAAACGTACCTCATGGATGTCTGGATTCCTCCATATTTCTTTGTTTAATGTTATAAACAGCATTAGCAACTGTTAAAAAAGTTAATCATGGGTGTTTGTGGTTTATAGTATATTACAAGCCTGGCTACGCCGCTGTTGGACTTCCGGTCTTGTTTTTTTTCTTCCCCTATAGATTAGCCATCGCAGCAAAGATTGGTATTTCCGTCAGCGAAGCGACGGGTCTTATATTCTAGTGATAAAAAAAGATATAAGCACATCTGACTCGAGGCTGTGGCTTCAGTCTTTGGCACACTCACAAGGCGGCAACGTCGAATAAACTGCTCCAACCCGTCAAATTTGACGGGCTTTTACTATACATGTACATATACACATATACATATGAAGTAAAGGTTTATAGATTTGTGGTTGGGAGTATTAAAAAATATACATAAATATATATATATATGTGTATATACAGACTTGGCATTTAATATGGAATATTTTTTTTGTGAGGGTGAACTTACTTTTCAAGATGTCTTAGAACCAAAAGTTCATTGGAATTATGTTGAAATTATTCGACATTTTGTTAATGTGACCTTTAAAAGAAACAAAAACAACATTTGACATTTCGAAACAAATAAATGGATCCTTGAAAGTGATGTAAACTGATATCGAACTCAATTCATGGACAGTACTGTGTTAAACTTCTGTATGTTTTCCAGAAGTATCTCTTTATTTTGCACATTAGCCAAATTTTTTTTTAACAAAAACAAAAGTTAAATGACGACTGGGATTACGGACAGTAAAATTAGTTCAGTACTTCGTGTAACCCCCCGAGCATTCAGGAGAGCACGTACACGTTGAGGCATGCTGTTCACGAGATTTGCCAAGGTTTGGACAGGAATTGCTTGTCATGCAGTGACAATAGCCTGCTGCAATTCACGCACAGAGGTCGGCTGCTGGTCCAAGTGGTCGATTTGACGCGTTAATTCTGCTCACAAGTTCTCTATCGGATTCATATCCGGGGACATGGCAGGCCACTCCATATGCTCTACACCACGGTCAGCAAGAAAGTGTTGGATCATGCGAGCACGATGAGGCCGTGCATTGTCATCTTGGAAGACAAAGTTTCCTCGAAAGGCTGCACGAGCAAATGGAAGCAATGTTTCTTCCAGAATGGCCCTGCACTTGAACTGGTTCAGGTTTCCATTCAGGACAACCAGGTCAGTTTTGCCCCCTGCATGAAAAGCAGCCCAAACGGTCACCCCACCACCTCCAGCTTGGACTCTTGGCACTATACAATCTTTGTTGTAGGCTTCATGCACTTGTCTGCGCACTCGGACGCGGCCATCTTGACGATAGACCAGAAATCTAGACTCGTCACTGAAGATCACGTGATTCCAGTGTCCTGGCTGCCATTGACGGTGCTCTTTGGCCCACTGCAATCGGCACTGGCGGTGTTGTCTGGTCAGGCGTGGCTTTCTCAGGGGACGCCTGGCACGATAGCCTGCTTGAACCAGTCGTTGGTTGACTCGCCTTCTGGATACAGGCACATTTGTCAGTTGCTGCCACTCAGCCCTAAGCCGATTAGCTGACTTGGTACGGCCATTGCGGACTAACCGGTGCAGCTGGCGATGATCCCTCCTTGTGGTTCTGCGGGGACGTCCTGGCCTCGGTATTGGAGTAGCGACACCCCTCTGAGCATTTCGTTTCAGGATCTTTGACACCTGACCTTGAGTGATGCCATACTGCCGAGCAATAGCATGCTGTTTCATGCCAGAATTTCGTAAAGCCACCACTCCATGACAAACAGCATTGTCGATTTGACGGACCATCTCCAGAGGAAGCGGCAATAACTTTTGGAGACGTGCAGCAGTTGTTTTCCACTAATACAGAATGCAACAACCCTTGTATACCCGACTGTGAAGCCAATCATCAAATGCACCTGTCCGTACATTTTGCCACGCCACCTGTGATATAATCCTGTTGTTGACTTCTTGCTGCGACAGACAATCAGTGACATGGTTCTTTAACTAATAAATCACCAAAGTGTAAAAGAAACTCACCAGATTGATATACTGAGTTAAGAAAGTAAACCCAAGTCAAGAAAAAAAATATATTCCATATTAAATGCCAAGTCTGTATATATATTTATATATATATATATATTTACAGTTTTGCAATAAAGGGCACCTTCTAGTTAATTACACAACAACATGTAGCCTGCAGTAGTCAGTTATTTATTATTAAATGTAAAGATTAGCTCCCTTCCCATTGTGTAGTAATTAAAACAGATATGCGTTGAGTTAGGCAGGATTCCAATCCTCGTATGGTTGAACGAAGACGTTCGTTCGTGGGCGAGGAGAAACAGTCCACGTGATCAACCGCGACAGTAGTAGGCGGAGCATAAAACCTTCCGAAAGGAGGCGGGGCGCAATGACCGCACGTGACTAACAGTGACCAATGGTAGGTCGTGGAACCTTCCCGAATGAGGTGGGGGGGAATGACTGCACGTGACCAACCTCGGCTAATGGGAGGCCGTGGAACCTTCTAGAAGGACATTCCACACAATAAAGGTCCGTGCCCATCGCCCTTCGGGATGTCTCTCCTCGTTCGTCTTCAAACTGGCTGTCCTACGTGCTGGTTCATCCGTGATGCGCTTCTCCTTCGTCCTCGTGCTGGTTCGTCCGTGCTGCACTTCACCTTTGTCCTCGAGCTGGTTCGTCATCCGTGCTCACCTGACCTTCAAGCGGCGGATCATCCTCCGTGCAATCCTCCATAGTGCTGTCTGCCGGATCAAACCATGCACCACGCGCGGGAACTGCCGGACCCGAGTGAGTGTCCGCACGTCCACTGGTACGAGTCTAACCAGTGTGTGATTCATTCCCTGTGTGTGTGTGCGAGTGTGCCAGGTGCCTATGTTGGGATTTAGATAGGTAAGAATTGTTAGGTCTGCTTCTCATCCTTTTTTCTGTGCTATTGCGAGTAAAAGACGTGTACATTTTGTTTCCTCTCGACCTGCTCGTGTACGTCCTTTAATCCATTGGCCCAGCATCGTTCGAACCGAATTTGGCTGCTCGATTAGGTCCATAGATCACGCAGTATAAAACCGTGATTCACACCGCGCGATCCACTCTGCTCACTTGATTGGGAAAAAAGTGTGGAATCGCGAGGGGTTCAATTCCCGGCCTTCCAGCCAAGTGGTCTTGAAGGTATTGGGGTGGTGATCGATAACCCTTCGACCCGTGATTGGGAGATTGGCAATTGAAGTTGTACGAGCATGCAACTCGCCGGGCGTGAGCTTCGTCGCACCGTTTCTCCTTCGTTCGTGTACCCGGGGTCTGAGGGGAACCGGGGACTTCACAAGATTCAGTGTACCATGGACGGAAGGAAGGGTAAGACAACTGAAGACGAGATGGGATAAATCTGTGCATGAGAGAGAGCAGTTTGCTTTGGAAGAATTCCCAGGATGAGTTGATGTCAGAGGCAGTGGAGATGGGAGACCAGTCCAGATGATTGATGGCTGCTTGAAGACCGTGCCAGTCGGCCTGAGTGAAATGCCAGACGCGGCGACGCTGAGGAGGCTCTCTGAGAATGGCCAGAGAGATGTCCACTTTAACAAGCACATGATCAGAAGAACCGATTGGGGCAGAAGAAGAGCAGCAGACATTAGCAGGGAAGTTTGTCATAACCAAGTCTAGAAGAGAAGATACACCATTGGCTGAGATCCGAGTCAGGAAATTGACATTGTGTCAATCCCAGTGTAATTTTCTTTTCTCCCCCCTGCCTCTCGCGGACATAACACCCTTTGTCCGGCGTTTTTAAAAACAGGACAAACGGATAGACAAAGAATTCTATATTGATTCTTTCTCTCCTCCCGGACACGTGCTTGTTCGCTCTCCTCCTCGTCTCGACTTGTGCCCCGCCCACTGTATCTCGTTTTTCTTCCGCCTCTACTCCTTCTTTCTCAAATCCACGTTCTCGCTTGGAGACTTTTCCCAGATTGTTATTCATGGGGTTTCATGGTTCTGTTTGGATATTGTTGGAATATGTTTAAACCGCAGCCGTGCCAGTCGTTGGCAGCCCGCAGCCCCCCCCCCCCCCCCCAGAATTTCCATGTTTTAAACGTTTCCCAGTGTGTACCCTGGTCAGAATAGGTACACCGTATCCCTGCGTGTCGTAAGAGACGACTAAGAGGGTTGGCGTCAGGAAGGGCATCCGGCCATAAAAACATTGCCTCAAAAAGAGAACCATGACAATTACAACTACATATGGGCAGGGTGCAGCCCGAAGTGGAGATCGGTTTCTGAGGTTTGGGACATGGAATGTAGGGACAATGACAGGGAGATCAGGAGAAGTGGTGGAAGTATTGGTCAGAAGAAGAGTGGACATATGTTGTGTGCAGGAGATGAGATGGAAGGGAAGTGGTGTGAGAATGGTGAAGGGTAGGCAGGGACAGAAATACAAGTTTGTGTGGCAAGGGTGCCCGGAGGGCGTGAATGGTGTTGGTGTCCTGTTTTCTGAGGAGTTTGTAGACAGTGTGGTGAATGTGACTAGAGTGAGTGATAGGTTGATGATGGTGAAAATGATGATTGGAAAGCTCTTGGTGAACGTCATCTCAGGATATGCTCCGCAGGTTGGTCGAAGCGATGAAGCGAAGGACAAGTTCTGGTGTGCGATAGAGAAGCTGATGGAAAACGTGAAAGATGAGGAAGATGTTGTGGTGGGAGGAGACCTGAATGGACATGTGGGAAGGAGTATGGACGGTTTTGAGGGAGTTCATGGGGGTTATGGATATGGTGTGAGAAATGGAGAAGGTGAAAGGATTTTGGAGTTTGCTGATGGAGCTGATTTGTTGATTTGTAATACTCAGTTCCAGAAAGAGGATAATAAGCTTGTTACATACACGTCAGGTGGGTCGACGACAACCGTTGACTACCTGATGGTGCGTAGGCGAGATAGGGGGCACCTCCGGGACACAAAGGTGATCCCGGGGGAGGAGGCTGTTTCACAGCACCACTTGGTTGTCTGCGACATAAGGGTGAAAGGTGCGAGGTGAGCTCGGCGGGTGAAGTACCAACCGAGAATGAAGGTGTGGAGGTTGAAAGAGGTGACAGAAAGGGAGGCATTAAAAGAGAGGCTGAGTAGGGTCGAGGATGATGTGGTTGAGCTTGAAAGTGGTTGGATGTTAATGAAAGTGAATCTGTTGGGAGCCGTTGGTGAGGTATGTGGATGGACAAAAGGACCACTGAGGCACTCGGAAACATGGTGGTGGGATGATGAAGTTGGAAAGAGGATTGACGAGAAGAGGAAGAAGTTCAAGGAGTGGCAGAAGGCGAAGGGTACGGGAGCAGAAACAGCAGAGCATGAAAGTTATAAGGCAGCCAAGAAGGCTGCAAAGAAAGAGGTAGCAAAGGCGCAGGAGGCATGTAGGAAAATGTTCGGAGAACGCTTGGATTCGGAAGAGGGCCAGAAAGCAGTATTCAGGATTGCAAAGAACATCACGAAAGAGGTGTGATGTGATGGGGGTGAGTTGCTTGAAGGATGAAGTGGGACAAATCGTTGTCGACCCAGATGGAATTAAAGGAAGATGCAAAAGATATATGGAAATGCTGTTGAATACAGAGAATGAATGGGATGGCAACAAAGAGAGTAACCCAGTTTTAGGACCGGCAGAGAAGATAACTGAGAAGGAAGTTGAGGAAGCGATAAAAGCAATGAAGAGTGGAAAAGCGGGAGGGCCGACGGGAGTTGTGGGAGATATGTTGAAGGCAGCAGGAAGTTGGGGTGTGAAGAGAATGACAGAGATCTGTAATCTGGTGGTGAAAGAAGGCCGCATTCCAGTGGATTGGGAACTGAGTACCCTCGTCCCTCTATACAAGGGGAAAGGTGACCCTCTGGAGTGTGGCTCGTACCGAGCGATAAAGTTATTGGAGCATGGAATGAAGGTATTGGAAAGGGTGTTGGAGAGGAGGATAAGGAAGAAAGTGAAGATCGACGAAATGCAGTTTGGATTTATGCCAGGAAGAGGAACGACAGACGCGCTTTTCATTGTGAGGCAGTTGCAGGAGAAGTACATGGAGAAGAGGAAGAAGTTGTTTTTTGGGTTTGTTGATCTGGAGAAAGCATTCGATAGGGTTCCATGCAATGTATTGATATGGGCATTGAGAAAGTTAGGAGTGGAGGAATGGTTGATCAGAGTAGTGATGGCAATGTACAAAAGAGTGCGCACAGCTGTAAGGACGAAGGACGGGAACAGTGGTGAGTTTGAGGTGAAGGTGGGAGTGCATCAGGGGTTGGTACTAAGTCCACTACTATTTGTAGCTGTGATGGAGGTGCTGGCTCAGAACGTAAAGGAGGGTTTACCGTGGGAGTTGTTGTATGCAGATGATCTGGTGTTGATTGCGGAAAGTATGGATGGACTGAAGGAAAAGATGAACAAGTGGAAGGAATGTATGGAGACAAAAGGTCTGAAGGTGAATATCGGAAAGACGAAGGTGATGGCAAGTGGTAAAGCATGTGGTGAGGTGGAAAGAACTGGGAAGTGGCCCTGTGCTGTGTGTCGGAAGGGTGTCGGAGGGAACTCCATTCAATGTACAATGTGCGTTAAGTGGGTTCATCAAAATGTAGTGGTCTGAGAGGGTCATTAACCAGTGTGGCAGCGACATTCAAATGTAAGGTGTGCACAGAGGGAGCTGCAGATGGAGGAAATGTTGAGTTGGATCTTGGAGACGGCGTGAAGCTGGAAGGTGTGAAAACATTTTGCTACCTCGGAGACATGCTGAATGGAGAAGGTGGATCAGACTCGGCAACGGTTGCTCGAGTGAGATGTGCATGGAAGAAGGTTCGGGAACTGAGTGGCATGCTGATGAGGAGGAGAGTGTCGCTGAAGCTGAAGGGAAAGGTGTATGCTGCATGTGTGAGAAGTGTTATGATTTATGGGAGCGGGACATGGGTAATGAACGTAGAGCAGCAACGAAGGCTGGAAATGCGAATGGTTCGATGGATGTGCGGAGTATCGTTGAGAGAGAGGAAGACAAATGATGAATTGCAAAAGATGATGGGAATAGAGCCTGTGATTGATGCTGTGAAGAGGAACTGGTTGAGATGGTTTGGTCATGTGTTGAGGAAGCATGAAAGTGACTGGTTGAGAAGAGTGATGGAAATTAATGTAGAAGGAAGTAGAGGACGGGGAAGACAGAGAAAGACTTGGCTAAAGATGTTGGAAGAAGAAATGCGGGCAAGGGGGTTAACAAGGAGAGATGCAGAAAATAGGGCAAAATGGAGAAGATTGTCATGGGGACCGCAAGGCTAACCCCCGCTCTAGCAGGGAAAATGGCCTAAAATGCACGTTGTAAAATGCATGTTGTTGTCAATCCCAGTGAGTCGCAGAAGTCCTTTGCTGAGGTGCCATGGCTGGTGAGAGATGAACCCACACCCAGCCAGCTGGCATGATGACAGTTGAAGTCGCCACATATGAGGAAGAGAGTTGGGATGAGTGGATAGAAGTTGGTCCATGTTGTCAGACAGTGAAATGTAAATGGAGTCATCACTGTTTGGAGGACGGTACAGAACACATATGAACAAAAGGTGGGAGCGGAGAGGAAGCCGTAGCCAGAGGTACTCCTGGGGGTGAGGTGGAGAGAGGGCAGTGCAAGGAGAGTGAGCAAGAGAGTTTTTGATAAAGATAGCCACCCGACTACCAGGTCGAGGCTCAGGTCTATCATACCCGAGGAGGGAGTAACCAGGAAGAGATATTAAGGAATCAGAGACATCTTGAAGGAGGAAAGTTTCTGTTAAGCAGATCAAGTCTGGATTGTCAGAAGCAACCTGTATGGAGAGATCAGTCAGGTTTGAGCAAAGGCCCCGGATGTTTGAGGTCCATACCGTTAATGAAGAGAGGGGGGGAGCATCGGGTACAGGACAGGGGAGGGGAGAGGTAGGGTAAGATGAAGGATGAGAGGGGGAGGTAGGGAGAGCAGTTGATAGTGTGTCAGAGATTACAGAAGAGTTACAAGAAAGGGAAGGATGAGGAGAACGAAAGGTTTGATGGTGAAGGGATGAGGCACAGTGAGGGGTTGTTTGAGGGGCGGCAGAGGAAAGTAGAAGGGGAGGAGGCAGCTTTGAGGAGGAAGAGGGGGAGGGAGAATTGGAGAGGAATGGTATGGGTGGAGATTTGCATGGGAGGGGTTGGGGGGGAGTTTTGAAGGGGGAGGAGTGAGGGGGGAGTTTAGGAGGGGAGGGGCAAGGGGGAGTTTAGGAGGGGAGGGGCAAGGGGGGAGGTTAGGAGTGGAGGGGCAAGGGGGGGAGGTTAGGAGTGGAGGGGCAAGGGGGGGGGATTTGGAGGGGAGGGGGAAGAGGGGAGTTTAGAAAGTGGATGATTAATGAAAGACGAACATTGATAATAAATTGGGTTTATTGTGATTTTCAAGTCAGCAATCCGATTAAGAACGATGGAGGAGGGATGGAATGAATGTGAATTTAAAGCATGCAGTGATTACGAGTTATAAGGGATTGAATTTATTTTTTTTGAAGTGGAATGAGTTGGAGAGGAAATTGAAAGAAGAACAGCATGTTGTAAAATACCACTGAATAAAACACTGAAGGGGAAAGTTTAAACATATTTAAATAATATTTAAACAGAACCGTGAACAATCTTAAATGCACAAAATTCCAATGGGGGGAGGGCCGAGAGGGACCACCACGAGTCACGTGAACAGGGCAAAAGGTGGATGGCAAGGAGATAATGGGGGCGGGGGCGAACAGCACACCTGGACAGAAGTACAGGATGAGACAACAGCACACGTGGAGAAAGGAAAATAAATATTTGGTTTTTTGGGGGGGGCGGGGGGGGTTTGTGGGTGGGGATTTAAAATGTCAGACAAAGAGTATTATGTTAAGGGTAGAAGGGAAAAACCTAAGAGCCATGCAAAACAAGAAGTAGGGGACTTAAGTTAACGAACACCGACGGGGGTACAAGGCTGCACACGAGGAGCAGAACACGATTAATTACGGTATTTGCCAGACGGTATTTAAAACGTTAGATAAGTGGTCGATGTTTGGGGAAGTTAGGGGGAAAAGAGAAAATCTAAGAAATAAGCAATACAGCGAAGGAAAGAACTCAAATTCACATAACACCGATGGGGGGAGGGAAGCCGAGAGAAACCAGGCCGCGCACGCGGTGGGAACAGAAAACGATTAAATTATACAAAAGTTTGCATGAATTGCAAATCGACACCAACTGGAAAACACACTGCAACACATGCACAATAAAAAACGAGTAGAAATTGACGAAGACACGAATGGAAAGAATACTTTAACTTTGCTGCCATGCAGAGGTCGAAGTCGCTTCCTTGCTCGAGGGACCGGAGACTCGATGGTCTCAAATGTCATTTAACATGTCATGCCTTGTCTTCCCCCGCCCCAGGACCATTTTGGAGGCCGAACTGTGCAGCACCATCGACCTGTGCAGCATCCCTTCTGCACCTTGCTGCCCTGTCCTTGTTTCATTAGTGCAGCCAACCTGTGCAGCACCTTGCTGCCATATCCTTTTGCTGCACATGTGCAGCACTTTGCTGCCAAAACTTTTTCTGCACCTCATCACACTAATGGACCACGAGCCTTGTGGCCTTGCACCTCTGTTGTGCAGCACCTTGCTGCAAAATCATCTTGCACCTTCGGACCACTTGTTTGAGTGGCATTGATGCCACGCAGTCGGACCACGTGAGAACGGCCCTGCTGGCCAAATAAAAGCATTGTTTGTTATGTGTGCTAGGGATAACCAAGTTCTGTAAGTGTAGTTGGCCCCGATGCTTCAAATGGCCTGTATGCCGGTCAGGGGGCCAGCCGGTTTGATAGACGCAGAAGCAAGAAGCAAGATGCAAGAAGCAAGTGTCATTTATGAGTGTGTTTTTGCTGTGTTTTCTCTCCCATCCAATCTTCTCTTCCAAAAAGAACAGGTCCTGGGTCATAGAATTGTAAATATACATGCTTGTAAATATAAGAATGCTGCCCACCGGCTATGTGTTTAGTTTGAAAATTCCGGAAATACTCGGGTAGTTGTGGGCGTGAAACTGTTAGGTAGCTGCTCAATGCAATAGGAGGGACATATCGAGTGCTAAAACTGTCGCACACACGGGTCAGAGTAAATGCTAGGGGGAACCACACCTATGTGTCACATTTAAAAGTAAGGTTAATTTTGCATGTCTGACTCTACCGGTCGTTCCATTGGTGGTTTCGACTCGGGACGAGTCTGACGAGAGAGGGGTGTAGTGTTGCGGTTTTGGAATAAAGGTTAATTCCCCCTCTTAGTTAGTTGCACCACAACATGAAGCCTCGCGATAGTTCAGTTATTTCTTCGTAAATGTAAGCGTAGTCCTTTCCTGTGTTTAGTTTTGCGTTGAGTAGGCCAGTGAGCTTGGGTGCTTTTGGTTTGGTTTTGGCGCTGAAATGCCACGTGGTAGGCCTTCAACAAGTCTGGCAAGGCCGAAGGGACGAGCTGCAGGGGGAGTGGCCGGTAAGCAACGAGCCGCCAATCAGGGCTCGAGGGGAGTGGGTTACCACTGCGGCAGGAGGCGGGGCTTGGAACATTCGGGTAAGATCGGGGAGGTGCCATATAAGGTCCTGCCCCGAGCCCATTAAGCAGAACAGCAGCAGAACGTGCGTGAGTCAGAACGCAGAACGCACGAAAGGAGAGAGCTGTGAGAGTTCGTGGGCGGCAGAACGGGTGAGATCAAGAACGAGAGACGAGGAGTGAAAGTTGCCCAGCCCTGAACAAATCGAAGTGCTTGAATTGACTGTTGTAATAGCCTCATTGTACACGAACTTGCCCCATGCCCTGTACCCTGCGCTCTGCCGCTGTATTAATCGCGCACTCGAGAGTATGACCCATGCCGGGCCACAGATGCGCGATTTCCTCCAGCCTGCCTTCGCCTGATACGTGCCGTGACCGCCAGAGGGCTACACCACGAGCGACCGGCAGCAAGGCGCGCGAACCTGCTCTTCTTCCATTTCCCCGTGTGAGTGATTGGGCCCGTGTCTGGGTTATAAGTTAAACTGGTTAAGCTTCTGCTCTGTGTCCCCCTTTCCTTCATCATTATCATTGAACATAATAGTGTAAATAAATCATGTTCTTCCTCTGATTTGACCGTCCTGTCCCTTCCATCCATTGGCTTTGCATGGTACGAATGGTTTTCGTTTATAAAAAGATTTCTGTTTATATATATATATATTTCTGTCAGTTGATTGTTTGTTTGACATTTGTATTACAGTGTACAAGAAGGTAGAAATAAATGAATGACATGTTGATTTAACCATTTATTCGGGGGAAAATTATTACGGAAGTGTACCAAAAAACTGAAATCGGGCGCTACTTCTGACTCACCCTGTATACAGTCACGTGAAAAAGTAAGTACACCCCATGTAAAGTTTTGACTTTTTCAACATATTTCAACATACAGCTATTTGATTTTCATTTCAACAATATTGATAGATAAAGGTGATATAATATAACAAATATCATGAAACATTTACATTTTGTAGTCCATTGTATCATTTAAATAAACATAAATGCAAATTTCGCATGTGGAAAAAGTAAGTACACCCTTGGCTCTAATAGGTGGTATTGCCCCCTTTGGCAGAAACAACCTCAAGTAGGCGTTTCTTATAACTGTCTATCAGTCTCTGACATCGACTGGGAGAAATTGTTGCCCACTCCTCCATGCAGAATTCTTTCGGCTGTGCAATGTTTGAGGGGTTTCTTGCATACACAGCTCGTTTCAAATCCCCCCACAACATCTTGATGGGATTTAGATCCGGGCTTTGACTTGGCCATTCCAGAACCCTCCATTTCTTTCTTTTCAGCCATTCCTTGGTGGATTTACTGGTATGTTTAGGGTCATTGTCATGTTGCAAGGTCCACCTTCGGTTGAGCTTCAACTTTCCGACAGATGGCCTCATATTATCCTTAAGCACCCTCTGGTACAATGAAGAATTCATAGTGGATTCTATGATGGTGAGCTGCCCAGGCCCTGATGCAGCAAAGCTGCCCCAAACCATAATATTTCCACCATGCTTTACAGTTGGTATCAGGTTCTTGTGGTCAAATGCTGTCTTTGGTTTTCGCCAAATATGTCTTCTGGTGCTGTGGCCAAATAGCTCTGCCTTTGACTCATCTGTCCAGAGCACATTGTTCCAGATGTGCTGGTCTTTGCCTAGGTGTTCATTGGCAAACTTTAATCTTGCCCTGATGTTCTTTCTGGACAGCAAAGGTTTCCTCCTGGCACACCTCCCATGTAGATCAAATTTGTGCAGCCTCTTTCTAATGGTAGACTCGTGCACTTTGACATCAATAGTTGCAAGAGCTACCTGTCGGTCCTGTGATGACATTCTGGGGTTCGTCGACACTTCTTTCAGCATCTTGCGGTCTGCTCTCGGGCTGAACTTGCTGGGGTGGCCTGGCCTGAACAAGTTGGCAGTTGATTGGAATCTTCTCCACTTGTAGATGATCTTCCGGACAGTCGAATGATTGTTTTCAAATTGTTTGGAGATCTTTTTAAATCCCTTCCGAGACTCGTACGCATCTATAACCTTCTTTCTGAAGGCCTAAGAGAGCTCTTTTGATCTCGGCATGGTGACGCCACACACTTCAACAACAAAGAGTAAACCAAACTAAATGTCTGAGGTTTAAAGACAGGTTCCTCCAAGATCCTCTCTAACGATGTTCTAATCATTTGCACCTGAGCTGGTGCACCTCATTCTAATTTTAGGTATTTGAAGTAGTGATAAATGTAGGGGTGTACTTACTTTTTCCACATGCGAAATTTGCATTTATGTTTATTTAAATTATACAATGGACTACAAAATGTAAATGTTCCATGATATTTGTTATATGATATCACCTTCATCCATAAATATTGTTGAAATGAAGATCAAATAGCTGCATGTTGAAATATGTTGAAAAAGTCAAAACTTTACATGGGGTGTACTTACTTTTTCACGTGACTGTGTGTGTGTGTATATATATATATATATATATTATATATATATATATTATTTATATATTATATATATATATATATATATATATATATATATATATACATACATATCTGCAGGGGGAGAAGGTGTGTGTATATATATATATATATATATATATATATATATATATATATATATATATATATATATATATATATATATATATATATATATATATATATACATACATACAGTATCTATCTATCTATAATTCCAGTAATCTCTGTGTGTATGTTTGTATGTTTGTATGTTTGTATGTTTGTATGTCTGTATGTCTGTGACCGCTGTTTCTCGACAACCACGGGTCCGATATACTTGAAACTTGCCAGGTATATTGCTGGGGACCCGAGGATGTGCCTTTTCAAGGTTTCATATTAATTGGAGAAGTAGTTACCGAGCTATGTCCAAAAAACGATTCAACCAATCAGAGAGCAGCGAGCTATCACGTGTGCCGAACGTGGCGAACAGACTCTGCCTCGGACGGCACATTTGAGAGCGTATTCATTTATTTCACGTTGGCAAACTATGTTGCCGCTATGTTGGCGTTAAACGATGTTTTAAAACTAATTAAAACTAATTTGCGATTCTTTCGCTTTCCTGCGCGTTTGTGCATGCTATGGCGATTTCTTTACCAAACTCCGCAAGCCGTTCGCTTTGGACCAAACCATTTCATGTAAATAGAGGGGGGGGGGGGGATTGTCACCGTACTCGCAAGCCGTTCGCTTTGGACCAAACCATTTAATGTAAATAGAGGGGGGGGGATATAATTTTAGATATAGATATAGTACGGGCATGCCCTAGTATATATAAAGCAGTAAAGTATGTTTGTTTGTTTGTCCTCTTATAACTCAAGAACTACTCATCGCAGAGAAAAACCAAAGGCATATTCGGAATCAGTCCGTCTCAGAGCAACTACAGCACACCTTAAATTTTAAAAAACTTCGGGTTTTAAAATTATCGTATTAGCGCAGAAGCGCTAGCAGAAGAGGGAGGGAATCGAAGGGAGGGAGCGCAGCGCTCCCTCTAGCGCTTCGCAGCGCCAGCGCTTCTGTTAGCGTAATGGTGCACAGGCGGTTCTCACTCTTGCGCATGCGCAAATGCGCTGTTCCGATGCTTCATGTTCCTGCAAAGACTTTGGCGCATGCGCAAATGACGACACATGGGCCACTGTATGTTCGTTTAATACGTACGTGCTTTGATGGGCGGGGCGTATGGCATTCATGAAATTGTCGAATGCGGAAGTGCTTGAAGCCGTTGCGAGCGACTCACACGATCTCTTGTCATGGTCCACAAGATTATCACAGAGACGTGCAGCTTCCAGAATTACGAGATATGATCGAGACCTAACTTTTGAGACCAGTCCCAGCCTTCTAGGCCCCGTGGTTGCTTCAGACGACCCCGACAAAGGACGTGTTGGATTTTATCGCGAGCCGATTCGAGCGCCGACGTGCCGGCGAACAAAACCAGTCATATCTTTTTAACGCGTGGTTCGATTTTTACAAAATAAACTTTTTCTTGAAGGGCTGAACTGTGCGCTCACAACGATACCGAGTTTGACCCTGGGAGAGCCGTTTTGCGCCGGCAAAGGCGCCTTGTTTTCCGTGATGACCATGTCGTGCTGCATAGATTACCATTTTTTATAATATATTACCGGCGGCGCAGCTCACTTCATTGCAATTATCTCTGGGATTCCTTGGCTGAATCGTACCAACTTCTATATATATAAAGCAGTAAAGTATGTTTGTTTGTCCTCTTATAACTCGAGAACTACTCATCGCAGAGAAAAACCAAAGGCATATTCAGAATCAGTACATCTCAGAGCAACTACAGCACACCTTAAATTTTTTTAAACTTCGGGTTTTAAAATTAGCGTATTAGCGCAGAAACGCTAGCAGAAAAGGGAGGGAATCGAAGGGAGGGAGTGCAGCGCTCCCTCTAGCGCTTCGCAGCGCCAGCGCTTCTGTTAGCGTAATTAGCGTATTTCGGAACGTTAATTTTTCAACTTCATTATTCGGAATCAGTACGTCCCAGAGAAACTTCGTAATATTAATTTTTCAACTTCATCCGATTGACATGGGACCAATGGCATGTGACAGAGAGTGAAACATACATGCGACATTTCTTTGACGACAATGAGTTCCGACTTCCGGGTTCGTGCCGCCAACCCTGTTAGGGGCCTCTTGCGGCACACAGGGAATTACCAGTGAACTGGTACTCAATTTGCCGACCTCGGTAGGATGACAGGCTGAGTCAACCCCCCTGGTGTTAAGGGGGAGGAGGAGGGGAGGGGGAAGAGGAGGGGAGAGGAACAGGGGGGAGGGGGGAGGGGAGGAGGGGGGAAGGGTAAGGGGGGGGGGGAGGGGGGAGGGGGAGGGGAAGGGGGGAGGGGGAAGGGCCCTTCTTCCCCCGGGCACCCCCACACCCTCCCCTCCCCCCGTTCCCCCCCCCCCTCCTCCTCCCCCGCCCGGCAATGCCGGGTACTTCTGCTAGTGTGTGTATGTATGTATATTAAACCATGTTAACAGAAAAAAAACTCATTCCCAAGGTACCTCCCATGCATATTTTTATGTTACCCCCCTGTGTCAGTGATTTCCGAAAATATGGGGTAGGCGAAATTCAAATGGCCAAAACGTTTTACCTAGTCATCCTATGGTTGCATATGACCCCTCAAAATGTTTGTCCTGGGACACTCAGTACAATGATGTGTTATATGCAAATGAGCTCACTAATGAGGTCACCAGAGGTCAAACTATGAGGGAATGAGTTTTTTTTCTGTTAACATGGTTTTTCCTAACCCCTAGGGTGGGGGGTACATGCACATACCCGGGAAGTTAAGTTGTGGGGGGGGGGGGGGGGTGCATGTAAACCCTACTCAGCCCACGGACTACAGGTGGCGTGGCAAAATGTACGGACAGGTGCATTTGACGATTGGCTTCACAGTCGGGTATACAAGGGTTGTTGCGTTCTGTATTAGTGGAAAACAACTGCTGCACGTCTCCAAAAGTTATTGCCGCTTCCTCTGGAGATGGTCCGTCAACTCGACAATGCTGTTTGTCATGGAGTGGTGGCTTTACGAAATTACGGCATGAAAGAGCGTGCTATTGCTCGGCAGTATGGCATCACTCAAGGTCAGGTGTCAAAGATCCTGAAACGAAATGCTCAGAGGGGTGTCCCTACTCCAATACCGAGGCCAGGACGTCCCCGCAGAACCACAAGGAGGGATAATCGCCAGCTGCACCGGTTAGTCCACAATGGCCGTACCAAGTCAGCTAATCGGCTTAGGGCTGAGTGGCAGCAACTGACAAATTTGACTGTATCCAGAAGGCTTGTCAACCAACGACTGGTTCAAGCAGGCTATCGTGCCACGCGTCCCCTGAGAAAGCCATGCCTGACCAGACAACACCCCCAGCGCCGATTGCAGTGGGCCAGGGCACCGTCAATGGCAGCCAGGACACTGGAATCATGGGATCTTCAGTGACGTCTAGATTTCTGGTCTATCGTCAAGATGGCCGCGTCCGAGTGCGCAGACAAGTGCATGAAGCCTACAACAAAGATTGTATAGTGCCAAGAGTCCAAGCTGGAGATGGTGGGGTGACCGTTTGGGCTGCTTTTCATGCAGGGGGAAAATCTGACCTGGTTGTTCTGAATGGAAACCTGAACCAGTTCAAGTACAGGGCCATTCTGGAAGAAACATTGCTTATATTTGCTCGTGCAGCCTTTCGAGGAAACTTTGTCTTCCAAGATGACAATGCACGGCCTCATCGTGCTCGCATGATCCAACACTTTCTTCTTGACCGTGGTGTAGAGCATATGGAGTGGCCTGCCATGTCCCCGGATATGAATCCGATAGAGAACTTGTGGGCAGAATTAACGCGTCAAATTGACCACTTGGACCAGTGGGTGAATTGCAGCAGGCTATTGTCACTGCATGGCAAGCGATTCCTGTCCAAACCTTGGCAAATCTCGTGAACAGCATGCCTCAACGTGTACGTGTTCTCCTGAATGCTCGTGAGGGTCACACGACGTACTGAACTGTAATTTTACTGTCCGTAATCCCAGTCGTAATTTAACTTTTGTTTTTGTTGAAAATAAATTTGGCTAATGTGCAAAATGAAGAGATACTTCTGGAAAACGTACAGAAGTTTAACACAGTACTGTCCGTGAATTGAGTTCGATATCAGTTTACATCACTTTCAAGGATCAATTTATTTGTTTCGAAATGTCAAATTTGGTTTTTGTTTCTTTTAAAGGTCACATTAACAAAATCTAGAATAATTTCAACATAATTCCAATGAACTTTTGGTTCTAAGACATCTTGAAAAGTAAGTTCACCTCCACAAAAGAAATATTCCTTATTAAATGCCAAGTCTGTGTATATATATATATATATATATATATAATATATATATATATATACATATATACATACATATATACATATATATATATATATATATACATATATACATACATATATACATATATACATATATATATACATATATATATATATATATACATATACATATATATACATATACATATATATACATATACATATATATATATATATATATATATATATATATATATATATATATATATATATATATATATATATATATAGTTGCGGTTTTGAGAACCCAGCACAGGTAACATCATTAAGGGTTAAAGGTTGCACCCCATAGGTAGGCCACAAGAAACACGAAGGTCACCTTAGGACGTGTTATTTCATAGTATGTGTTTAGGATAAGGCCATTCCCAATAGTTGCATCTGCGTTGCGTAAAACAAATAAGAGTAGGCCCCTCGTCCATTTTGCAGCCTCCCTCCAAGCGACGCCATTAAGCGCTGCCCTGTCTGTACTCCATCGCCCTCGCAGTTTGTTACGCGTTGGGCCGGCAGCGTTAGCTGCCAGTTGCTCGCTCAAACCAGCCCAAAAGCCACGAGGTGAGGCCCGAAAAGGGGGCGGAGCGCAGGGGTGGAGGTGCGGCCATGTCAAGCAGCCATCAAGGCGGAGCCGGTAAGCCATCACCAGCCAACCAGGGCTAAAGTAAGATCGCCTGAAAGGATGTGGCTGGAGATTCCAGAGGGTTCGCTGGGCGTGGTAATATAACCCCTTGCGCGATGCCCCCACCTCAGTTATGAGGAGGGACGCAGCTGCAATCATGGAGACCTGAGTTATGAGGGGAGGACTGATTGTGAACATTGTACCCAAGTTATGAGAAGGGAGAGGCGCTTGACCTACCCGAGTTACGAGTTGAGTTCCACCCGAGTTATGAGGACTGACGCAACTGCACTCGTTATATCAGGTTGACCTTCAGTTCTGAGCGGGGAGAGAGAGGCGCTGGAGAGTTGAGTACTGAAGAACCTACGTGGTATTGACGGGTTATCCAAGGATCCGCGTGCATAGGGCGGTGGCAAGGAACTGGGGCTTGGCTTGACTGTGGTAACATCAGTGGGGCAGTGGCGTATTACCCAGCGATACCGGGAGCGCGTGTAAAGGCGCCGGTACACTTATTACGTATGCGGCTAAGCGAGCAATAACCGCCAGCTTACCGACCTTTCCCCGTCACAATAATTGTCCGCTTGCGCCTACGCTACACGGAAAGAGCTGCCTGCCGTCCACCATCGTCTGCACGGAACGAGTCAAGGACCGGAACGAGCTGTGGACGCCATCGCCGGACCTTCCACCCTACCTTCTACATCCCCGCCTCAGTCTGAGTCTGAGACCGAGTCTGAGAGCGAGCGGGCCTGAGTCCAGGGAATAAGTTAAGACTGTGATTAAGGCGGCCCTGTGTCCTTTTTCTTCCTCTTCCTTGTACATTCTTTATTTTCCTCTTCTTGTACAAATTGTTAATAAATCACCTTGTTCTTCCTTGTTTCTTCCTAATTCGATCGTCCTAGTCTTTTCTCAATTGGGTAAGCGTGGCACGATTCGGAACCGCTATAATCGGGTCTCGTCATTGGTTAACAGCTCGGATCGCGGATTGCTATCCGCTCGGCATATTCCATCAATATCCGTGATTCGGGCAGGAGTTATTTCCTTGCTTCACGGTCGGTGTTAGTACTTAGGTAATAGGACTAATTCGACCAACAACCCTATTTAACACCGACCGGAAGGAACGTGATAACTTCAGGATCGCATCGGCCAGATAAAGGACAAGGGGATTAACCCCCTCTTGATAAGGGGAAGGCCGACGTCGGAGATCCGCAACAATTGGTGTCAGGAGTGGGATTTGGAACCCGAACCAAATTTTTTATCTTTTGGACAAATTTGGTCAAAATTACGAGCGACCCAAATTTAGCAGTAACATCCAAATTAACATCGTGCCATGGATAGCCAAGGCGGTCGGATGCCGGTGGGGGTAAATGAGGAGGTAGAGGAGGGGTCAGAATTAACCCAGGACCCCCAGGAAGGACAATTGGGAGGAATGGAAGAGGGAATTGGAGAGGATGCAGCAGTAGGGGTTGCAGGCGAGCAAAATTGCGGCGCCTCGCACATGGCGGCAAGAGCCGAGCCCCCCGTACCAGCGGGTTGGGACCTGTATTTACTCATAGAGCAACTACGAGCGTCTATAGAAATGCAGAGGGATGAAGCAAGGCGTGATGGGGACAAATCCACCAGGGAAATGAATAAATTGGGAAACCAAATTGGGGGATTGAGAAATGATGTGGGAAACCAAATTGGGGGATTGAGAGACGGGTTAAGTAATTTGGAAAATAGAATGGGGGAGCAATTGGGAAGCCAAATTGGGGGATTAGAAAGCAAATTGGGGGGATTAGAAAGCAAATTGGGAGGCCAATTGAAGGACGTGGGTCGCCAAGCCAGAGAAATAAACGAGGGGTTAACAGGGTTTGGAACCAGAATAGGTGGCCAAATAAAAGCATTGGGGAAGGACATTGGACGCAGGTCGAGCGGGAAAGGCACAGTGGTACGCGACGGGGTAGCGCAATTTGAGAAGAGCGGGGAAAGCGAGTTCGAGCAAAGCGAAGTTAATTGGACCGGGGTAGAAATCGCGACACGGGGGATAGTAAAGCCGACGGCCGCTGAATTGGAAAATTTTATTTTATGTGCACCAGCGGTCGTCGAGCTTAATGAAGAAAAGGACATAATCATAATGGAAATTGGGCTTGAAGAGACGGCGGACTTAGAAGAGCAATCGCGGGAGGAAAAGATGGAGTATGTACAAAGTCTGTGTTCGCATTATGATGTCGTGCTGCCTAATTCCAATAAAAGTTTGCAGCTGTGTGAAGAGAAAAGGATCCCGAAGGTAAGCCGGGCTGTATATGGCACGAAAAGGTTTAGCGCGAAAGGATTTTTCGCGCGCTTGGGATCCCGGCGTCACCCGGGCGCTTGTGGAAGGTCCGTGGTGCGCTGTGTGAAAGGAAATGGCGCGAGTGTGAGGAGAAGGTGTGCGCCGAAGCGCGATTGTGTTAGAGTGTGAAAGTGGGAGTGAGTGTGACCAAGAGTGTGCAATGGTTGTAGAGAGTGTGCGGGAGTGCACACCAGAGCACGTTGGAGAGGGTGTGCGAGAGTGCACACCTGAGCGCGTGAGTGGGTATGTGCAAGAGTGCACACCCATGGTGGTTACGGAGTACGTAACGGGGGAGAGTGCACGAGAGGAGTGCGGGGAAGAAAGGTGTGTTACGGAGTGTATAACAGAGTGGTGTGCACCTCAGTGTGGAACGAAAGAGTGTGCACGAGAGCGTGCGGTGATAGAGTGCAGGGAGTGTATGGGCTGTATGAGTGTAGAAAGGGTCGCGAGGTGTGGATGTGAGAATGCGATCCAAGCATCGACGCAGACCGGGGCAGCGGTGAGGCCGACGTATAGCCGACGCGAGCTCACGGGGCGTGGTGCGCTTTGTGTGCTGCGGGGGCCGGCGGGGATCGTTGCCGCAGCGCTCTTGCAAGGAGCGCCGTACACGATTCGGGCCGGGCTCCGCCCTGTCTGGTCGGTGCCGCACCTTCGCGGGCAAGGCGATCGGCACGATTCCGGGGGAGGTAGGCCAGGTCGGACCTTCGCCCCCTGGCGGGCGCGGGGCTCTGCCCGGGGGAGGTTGGGTCATCGGGCTGGAGACCGAAAGGCTCCGCGCCGAGATGGTGCCTGGAACCTCGGCCCAAGTATGCCTCCTCCCCAGAATCGAAAATGCCAGACGGACCCAACCTACAGGAGACAGGCCACCAGTATGCATTGCTCGGCTTTGCGAAGCCGAGCTGAAATGACAATGTATTTCCGCACCGAGGCTCGAGTACAGTGGACAGTAGCCATAGTGATGGCAAATGGTATCCGATGTAGAGGGTTGGTAGCTCTATCATTCCTCACATTTTTGGGCACAGGAGCTATAGATTTATGGGGTTTGGCAGTGTGAAAGCGAGCCAGGGCGGGCTAGGATAATTGATAGGAATTTAGAAAGATGACAGTAGATGACATGAGATTTAAGTAGAGACATGGTACGAGTAGTGGGGACGTAGAGAGCTTAGGTGGATGTTAATGACGTGGGATGTACTTCGTGTAAAGGGATGACAGGGAAAGCACGAGTATTAGAGGAAATAGCTAGTCAGATGATGCTGTGTGTGTGAGTATGAGGATGCGCTTTAGGCGCAAATGAGGAATTGTGCATGGGAGTCTTGGTGGTGCTGGTGAGCAAATGAGGCAATGCTCGAGAATGATGTGTGTGTGTGTGTGTGAAAGTGTATGAGTAGAGTATTGTGGGCAAGTGTAAGTGTATTGAGTGATGGATTTGCATGGGGTGCAAGTGAATAAATGGTATGGAATAAATGGTGTGGAGCAAATGGTGTGTGAAATGAGTGGTGTGGAGTGCATGGTGCGAAGGAGTGGATAGGGGAAGATGGACCCTTCATGAATACCCGGGGAGGGTAGTTTAAAGTTAGGTACAGGGAGTAGGGAAATTTGTTGGATATTGACATCTGTGGTGCAGCGAGTAGCAGAGTATTGCTTGGATGGGTGCGTAAGTAAGTGGAATGGCTGGGCGTGTGAGCCTGTTGGTGAGTATGGTTATTGGGGCACTCCGCCACTGGTAGTCTGTCGGCCAGGTGAAGCCGCAGGTAGGCTCTGGGAGCCAGGTGGCGTTCAGGTAGAGTCCAGTGGGGCCCGAGGCTCCGAGAGAAGGACCCGGGTAGCCCGATGCTAGAGGGCAGTAGTGGGGTGAGAGCGCCAGCAGGGCCTTCCCCAAGTTAGGGTAGTCGCAGGAGCTAGGCAAGCTCGGGTGGCGACTTCAGTGGCGGAGGTGCGCAGGTAGGTAGACCTGCTGGTAGAGCCACACGACCCAGCCCCGAAATTGTGCGAGGGCACAGATAGAAAAATTGGGGGAGTGTGACCCCAAATTTGTAAGAGCACCACAGTATGGTCAATGGGAATTGGTTTTTAGAACCGCATAGTGTAAAGAGGCCAATTGGATTGGCAGGGTAAGACCCCGGGTAGAGTAAAGAGTTAATGTCAATTAGAGGATAACCACCGTTTAGAGGCCATTTTTCCCCGCAAAGCGGGGGTTGGCCTTTTCGGGGACCGTGGTTGTTGTTGTTTTTTGGTTCCCTTTTTGAAGCAATGTTTTACGGCCGGATGCCCTTCCTGCCGCCAACCCTGTTTGTCACCTTTTTACGATAAACAGGGAATTACCAGTGTACTGGTACTCAATTTGCCGACCTCGGAAGGATGACAGGCTGAGTCAACCCCCCTGGCGTTAATTCAGCGATCAACCGGGATTCAAACCCAGGATCCTAGGATCCTAAGCTGGCACCCTAGCCGCTAGCCCAACACCAGGGATCTATCAATTAGAAATTAGAAATTAGTCAATTAGAGGATAGATAGGAGAAAATCTCTTCGCACCATCCGCATCCTCTCACCGAGGTGACATGACTCCACACCAGATTTTGCAAGTATTTGGAAGGTAAAGACGCATCTTGACGTCGGTGAGACATTGTGTTAATTCCATCCCTTCCATCTTGGGAGGGATTGGGGACAAATTTGGTTTTAGGGGAGATATGGGGGACGAGACAGTAGAGACGAATTTGTAAATTGTGTAAATACGGGGAAGGGCAAGGGTAGTGGAGATTGACATGGGGGGTGACGGACGAGTAGGGACGAGCTTTCTCAGCTCGCTCTCCCGCGCCCCTATCACATTACCTTGTATTGTGTGTACCCTTCCGCCCTTGACCCCACTAATCTCTGCTTTGTCTTCCTCCCCACTCATGGACCCATGGTCTTTTGTGCGAGGGGAGTGTGCAAGTGTCCTGAGCTTTTGTGCGAGGGGAGTGTGCAAGTGTCCTGAGCCGTGCGGCCGCACTCTGCACTGCACCCTGATACCTGCCGCCTGCACTGATACACCATATGGACCACACGTTCTGTGGCCTGGCACCTTTGCTGGAGCAGACCATTGCTGCCAGCAGCATCTTGCTTGCGGACCACTGTTTTTAAGTGGCGCACATGCCAAGCAGTCGGACCACCTACGCTGGCCCTGCTGGCCAAATAAAAAAAGCGGACGCGTTTTGTGCCCTTTTTTGTTAATTAATCTTTGGTGTGCCCGGACGAGAAAGCAACAAGTTTAACGATGGCACACCGAAGAAGAAGATGAAGCCAGAAGCAAGAAGATACATCGGCCCAGCAGTCAAGACAAGGCATCATTTATAGGATTTTGAAATGTTCTTGTGCATTTTTTGATGATGGTGCTTTTTGTGCATTTTTTTATTTCGGTGAATATTGGTGTATGGTGTATTGGTGGTGCAGTGCAATTGGTGTTTCCTCTTCTCAAATGTTCTTCTTTTTCCCACAAAAGACAGGTCCTGGGTTGTAGTGTAAATAATTAATTAGTGTCTTGTAAATAACATGCTCCCCACCGGCTTTATGTGTAGATTGAGAATAATTCCGTAATTCAGTTAATTGTGGGCGTGAGTCAGTTAGGTAGTACACAACGCAGCAGTTGGGACATATCTAGTGTTAAAACTGTCGCACTCAGGGTAGTAGGTTAAAAGTAGAGGGAAACCACATCTAAGTGTCACACTAATGTTAAAGAGTAGTCCTGACCCAGGTATCGGAAGCCGGCCATCCTCACTGCTATGTGGTTCGGCTCGGGCCGAGCCTGGCGAAAGGAGGGGTGCAGTGTTGCGGTTTTGAGAACCCAGCACAGGTAACATCATTAAAGGTTAACGGTTGCACCCCATAGGTAAGCCACAAGCAACACATAGGTCACCTTAAGACGTCAGTTATTTCATAGTATGTGTTTAGGATAAGGCCATTCCCAATAGTTGCATCTGCGTTGCGTAAAACAAATAAGAGTAAGCCCCTCGTCCATTTTGCAGCCTCCCTCCAAGCAAGGCCATTAAGCGCTGCCCTGTCTGTACTCCATCGCCCTCGCAGTTTGTTACGCGTTGGGCCGGCAGCGTTAAATGCCAGTTGCTCGCTCGAACCAGCCCAAAAGCCACGAGGTGAGGCCCGAAAAGAGGGCGGAGCACAGGGGTGGAGGTGCGGCCACGTCAAGCAGCCATCAAGGCGGAGCCGGTAAGCCATCACCAGCCAACCAGGGCTCGAGTAAGATCGCCTGATAGGGTGTGGCTGGAGATTCCAGAGGGTTCGCTGGGCGTGGTAATATAACCCCCTTGCGCGATGCCCCCACCTCAGTTATGAGGAGGGACGCAGCTGCAATCATGGAGACCTGAGTTATGAAGGGAGGACTGATTGTGAACACTGTACCCGAGTTATGAGAAGGGAGAGGCGCTTGACCTACCCGAGTTACGAGTTGAGTTCCACCCGAGTTATGAGGACTGACGCAACTGCACTCGTTATATCAGGTTGACCTTCAGTTCTGAGCGGGGAGAGAGAGGCGCTCGAGAGTTGAGTTGAGTACTGAAGAACCTATGTGGTATTGACGGGCTATCCAAGGATCCGCGTGCATACGGCGGTGGCAAGGAACTGGGGCTTGGCTTGGCTGTGGTAACATCAGTGGGGAAGTGGCGTATTACCCAGCGATACCGGGAGCGCGTGTAAAGGCGCCGGTACACTTATTACGTATGCGGCTAAGCGTGCAATAACCGCCAGCTTACCGACCTTTCCCCGTCACAATAATTGTCCGCTCGCGCCTACACTACACGGGAAGAGCTGCCTGCCGTCCACCATCGTCTGCATGGAACGAGTCAAGGACCGGGACGAGATGTGGACGCCATCGCTGGACCTTCCACCCTACCTTCTACATCCCCGCGTGAGTCTGAGTCTGAGACCGAGTCTGAGGGCGAGTGGGCCCGAGTCCAGGGAATAAGTTAAGACTGTGATTAAGGCTGCCCTGTGTCCTTTTTCTTCCTCTTCCTTGTACATTCTTTCTTTTCCTCTTCTTGTACAAATTGTTAATAAATCACCTTGTTCTTCCTGGTTTCTTCCTAATTTGATCGTCCTCGTCTTTTCTCAATTGGGTGAGCGTGGCACGATTCGGAACCGCTATAATCGGGTCTAGTCATTGGTTAACAGCTCGGATCGCGGATTGCTATCCGCTCGGCATATTCCATCAATATCCGTGATTCGGGCGTGAGTTATTTCCTTGCTTCACGGTCGGTGTTAGTACTTAGGTAATAGGATTAATTTGACCAACAACCCTATTTAACACCGACCGGAAGGAACGTGATAACTACAGGATCGCGGCGGCCAGATAAAGGACAAGGGGATTAACCCCCTCTTGATAAGGGGAAGGCCGACGTCGGAGATCCGCAACAATATATTAGTGCTTAACTTTGTGGAGCCTTACCATACTGTTAATCTGATCAATTTAAATATGTATTGTGTAATTAGAATAGATTAAAAATTAAAAATAACATATCATGTATCTGCCATATAATGGGCAGGCTTGATAATGAATTCGGTTTTAAAATCTACAGCCTTCTGTCTCACCTCAGGTGACAACCAATCTGCCATCCCAAGGTTGTCCTCTGATGTCAGGCAGTTTGCTGAAGGCCTCTACAGGGGTGGACTGCATGTTTACAGTTAATTTCTGGAAAACTCACCCCTTGGGGGATTTCTGTTGTCTCGGTAACCGACTGGGCTCAGCTCATTTCCTGGGTTTCTCCAAAGCCCCGACTTCGTGATGCCACGATTGATATATCTCCTGAAGGTCTCCCGGCCCCCTTCTCCACATCCTCCCCCCACCCCTGTACTTTGAAGTTAACCCCACCACCCTCCTTGGTCAACAGCCAAAAAACTATATAAAGGGCTCTGTCACAAGGGATGGGGAGAGATAGGCTGGTTTTCATTGGGTTTGTCATACGAGTTCTTTGTCAATTTCTGTACTTGAGCTATATACTTGATGTTTTGTATTGAAAGCCTTATTTCTCCCGAATATGAAAACTCTTCACTGTAAAACCACTGAGAGGACAATGGATTATTTCCACTACAATTATGTTGACCTAATAATGATCTAAAAATTATCCTCGACAATAGTCATGGTGTAAATATCCACAGACATGGGAGACATCAACAGACAAGTATTTCGGGCTGGTTTTTCTTTGCCAGAAGAGCCATTTTAAATTTAAATTTTGACCAGTTCACTGCAGGGAGTACCCCAGCACCACAGGTTCTGATCCATGCTGATGAGGGCCAACAAGCCTGAAACGCATGTCCGTAGATGTTCCCTCTCCAGGGCGACGCACACCAACTACTTCTACTCTTAAAATTAGTCCCACCTTTTTGTGGAGTCAACCGAGGAAGGTTTTTGGCCGAAGTACATAATGCTTGCCAAGTCTACCATTTCAATAAATGTGAGAGGAATTTGTAATTTGTTCAGGGTGCTGGTGATAACTCACCGACTGGGATACTTAACATCTACCAACTAACCAACTAAAACAGAAACATGAAACCTCCTCCTGGTTGTTTTTGCCATGATATCATTGGGCAGAAAATAGTGTAACAAAGGGGAATGTTGGAATTATCAACTAATGTAACTATTTTTGGGGAAAAAAAATTAAAGGCGAAAACCCCCAAAAATGACAGAAATCTGGCATGTCTACTACTCCAATGATTCAATAGAATGAAGTCGAGTTTAATGGATCACTTTTAAATCACCAACATTGCAAAGCACTTTTTATTAAAACTACACCATTACACCAAAAAAAAATCCTTCACCTTGGAAGCCTGTGCCCTCTTCTTTTCCTCTTCCCTGTCTTTCTTTTCCAAATTTCTTCTCACTTCTAACTCCTCATACCTGTCAATCACGAAGTATAAGCACACCATAACTATCTTCATCACATGGCTTGTCTGTGCATGTACACGTGCATGTACACACACACACACACACACACACACACACACACACACACACACACACACACACTATTAACAACAATTGGATTAACAAAGTCCCTTTAGGCAATTAGATTAAATGGGGTAGCTTGACTAATAACACTTGACTGCAAAAGATAAGTCCCCCCCCCCCCCCCCCCCACCTCCCACCTCCCCACCCCCACTTTGGGCTTTGGTGTATCATAGGTGTTGAACGATGTGGTCAAGTTTCATCGAAATTGTGTGTGTAGTTTCTGAGAAGAAAGCAAATACCTATTTTGAGGGCCAAGCCCCCATAGACTGCCTTAGACCCCGATTTTTTTTTGATTTTGGGAACAAACGCTACGGGTGGTGAAGGTTGTGGTCAAATTTCATCGAAATAGTGCATGTAGTTTCAGAAGAAAAAGCAAATTCCTATTTTAGGGAGTCAAACCTGGATCCACTTTGACCCACCAGTAGACCCCTTCAACCCCGATATTTTTTAATGCCGTGAACAAACTTGAGTTGCAACATACCATATATCATTTGCGCCAAGTTTGATCACAATCCCATCAGCAGTTTCAGAGAAGAAGTTGCAAGTGTTTACAGACGGATTGATGATGCGCCATCGCATAAGCTCCCTGGAACTATGTTCCAGGTGAGCTAAAAACAGGGTCATACAGTAATCGGCTCCGTGTGAATGTCTGTCTGTCCTTAATGCTATCTCCTAAACCAGAGGTTCCCAACCTTTTTTGTGTTATGGCCCCCTTGGCTCCCAGAGCACATCCCCAGCACCCCCCTCCCTTTCACGAGGGTCGAGCAGCGGAGCGCGTGTAAGCAGGCTAGGGGGTTCTGGGGGCATGCCCCCCAGAAACATTTTGATTTCTAGATGCCCTGTGGTGCATTCTGAGAGGTGTTTTTTTCCTTTAATTGGCTATTTTGTTTGTATGAGAATTGGTAAATTATTACACAGAAAATGAGGAATTCCAAGTAGCCAACATGAAGATTTAGTTCCATCGTTTTTTTCTGTTCCTTACTGGCTCCCAACTACATCGTTTTTGGAAGAAGCAAACAAAGCAACGTCGCTCGAATGATGCATGTTTGATATGAGATTTTAATATTATTAGTAGCAACACCATGGACAGCATAAAATAGAACTGTCACACAAGAAAACAGTATGAAAAGGTTCCAAGTCAAGAATATGTGAAAACTAAAAACCTCTGTTGTGTCTGTATAAAGCAGTGTGTTATAATCTCACAAAAAGAAACTCAATTCGACAACAACTCGGGTAATCAAAACTAGGGACGCGGTGCATGCACCATAAAAGTGAATTTAAAACTCAGTGGGATGGCTGAAATTGCATTTTAGCTACCAATTGGGGTATCCGTGGTTGTCAGGGCACAGCGGAAGTAATCTTCCACATGGAGCCGATTACACTGTTTCGATTTGATATTCAACAGCGTGGAAAACCCCGCTTCGCAGAGATAGGTAGACGAGAATGGCAGAAGCACCCAGATAGCTATCTGGCTGATATTAGGGTAGCGACCCATTCCCACCCAAAACTCCGTCAAGCTCTTCTCTTCGAATGTGTCTTTGGCAAATGAATCGTTTCGGAGATCCAGGAATTCATCTTGCATTGCCTCCAGCATGCTCTCCACGTAAAGGTTGACGGAAAAAGGATTCCTCACAATTTTTGCCTCATTGTCGTCTAAATCAGGAAAATACTTATGAAATTCTAGCGCCAGTGATTGCAGATGCTCAAGAATGTCATTTTTCAGTACGGGATCAAGCTCTTTTCCCATGCTGTGTTGCAATTCAGACATTCTTTCGAACATAGCAATGTTTCCTGTGTTCACTTTCCTGCGCCAGTTTTGGAGCTTGGCAACAAATCCTCTGAGATGATCGTGGAAAAGAATAATATTAGTCGCTCTTCCTTGGAGCTTGAGGTTCAGCTGTTTCTGCTGCTCGAAAATGTCAGCAAGATAAGCAAGTCGTTCATTCCACAATTCTTCGTCGTAATGCTGCAGGAGGTCATGTTTCCCTTGAAAATTCAAGAAATGTTTGACTTCCGCACGAAGTTCAAAGACGCGGTTCAGAACATTCCCTTTCGAAAGCCAGCATACAGCAGTATAGTACAGCAACGTTTCATGTTCCGCATTCATGTCTTTGCACAGCTCCTTAAACATTCGGGTGTTGAGAGCCCCTGCCTTGATGTTGTTAACAATCTTGATTACGACTTCAAGAACTTTCTTCATTGAGAGAGGGAGAGTCTTACAAGCCAGGGCGTAGCGATGAATCATACAGTGGGTTCCTTTCGCTTGTGGTGCCAGCATCTTCACTTTTGCTTGGAATCCGGATTTGGAACCAAGCATGGCATGAGCACAGTTAGTACAGACACCGCATACATTCTCCCACTGAATTCTTCCCGTATGGAAGAACAACTTCATTTTTTTTCCATGACGTCGTTAGCTTTTGTCGTTGTTTCCAGGGCACTGCAGAACAATAATTCTTCCTTGATATCATCTCCCTTGACATAGCGAACGAATGGCAGTAGCTGGGAGAAGGAACTAACATCGGTCGATTCATCAAGTTGAAAAGAAAACAAGCCGAAAGGCGCCGCCTTAATCTCATTGATGATCTGTTGTTTCACATCTTCCGACATGTCACGGATACGACGCTGCACTGTGTTATTCGATAAAGACACCTGTTCAACTTTGCGAGCCTCTGCCTTGCCGATTCGACAATGAGGAGGGTACAAGGCTTGATGGGTGTCTCCCCAATCGAGTGGGATTTTTTCTTCTTTGCAATTTCAAGAGAAACTTCATAAGAAGCCTGGACAATTGCTACATTTTGTTGTTGAAAAGCTCCTCCCTCATCCAACTTCTGTCGCTTTAAATTTCTTTCATGCCGCTTGAGAAATTCGGGATCCTGCTCTGCATGTTGTGCGTGATTCGTCTCGAGGTACAACTTCAACTTGGATGACCTCATGGATTCAGTACTCAAAACCTTGTGACACAGCACACATTGTGGTTTCTCTTGGCCAGACACGGTAATGGACGTGAATCTAAGCTTTATGTATTCGTCAAGATACTTTCTTTTTTTACTCCCAGAGGCCATAACGTCAAATCTGCAATAGGAAAAAAAATAAAACAATATCAATGTCAAAACAATATATTTTTTAAAAAAAGAAACAATATTTAATTTTTAGTATGGTTCAAATTACCCCATGGCCCCCCGAGAAATACACCATGGCCCCCAGGTTGGGAACCACGGCCCTAAACAGTTGTGCAGAAATTCACCAAATGTGGTTATGATCACCAAATGGCACAACAGTGCGAGAGAAGTATTATTTTGTTCCCGCCCCCTGTGGCGGGGCCAAAAGGTCGAGAATACCATAAAATGCAATTACAGGCACATCTTTAAATGAAACTTTGAAATGAAATATGCAACGATTTTTTTGTATTTACATTTACATTTTTGTATTTGTTCATACCCCAAGGGGCGGGGACTTGGGGTGACAAGGGTCAAAACAGTTAACAAAAAACAACAAAAAAAAACTCAAAATTGAATATTGGGTCATTCGCGGTGGAACCTTTTGCCGTTTTTCAATTTTGCTCTAGGTGGGAAGCTTAGTGTTTGGGATGACGCCATCGACTTCGCTCTCATGCGTTTTGTTATTAGGCATGTTGCTGAATAAGTTGTATACCCGTCTCCCAAGTTGGAAGTAGAAGTAAATTAGCCGAAAAACAAACCACTGATTAATATTGTTACATTTAAGGGGATTGGGGGGTTGGGGGGGGGGGGTTAGAGATTACTTTAGAAGAGATAGAACTGTGTCGAATAAATAGCATGGTGTGCGAGTAGGAAGCACATCTTGATTTTTTTTTTTTTTTTTTTTTTTTTTTTTAATACAAGATCGAGGCTCGTGAAAGAGCAAACATTAATCACACAAAAAGACAAACCGACACACAAAACACAAAAAACAAGGGGAGCGGCAGACAAGATGGGGAGAGAGGGGGGAGAAGGGGAAGGACACAAACACAACATTTGAGAGCAGGGACATCGGGAGGACTTGGGGGGAGGTGGGAGCGGATTAAAACATATGAACACTGCAAGGACTCTGGGGTGAATTACCGGGGGTAGAAAAGATCAAGGTTTTCGATGGGGGAAGATAAGAGATGGTGGTGAACAGCTGTTTTAAAGACCTGGAGGGAGGAGTGGGATTGAAGGGAGTGGGGGAGTTTGTTCCAGAGGCAGGAGAAAAGGGGAATGAAAGAGTGAAGGTGAGCAGAGAGCCTAGACTTTGGCAGTTTAACCATAACCTTGATGCAAGGAAGTAAGGATTTGTTAGCTTGAAGAAGCGTGTTTGAATGTGCACGATACGAGGGTCGTGCTTTTATAAGACAGAGAGGGATTTAAGTTAAGGAAACGTGTGTAAAACCTCATGTAAATAATAATAATAATAATAATTCATTTATTTTGTATAGCGCTTTTCCAGAAGCCCAAAGGCGCTTTGACAGAGTGGCAAACATAATGCATAACAATACATGAAAACAACAATTGCAAAAAGACAAGAATCAATAGGGAAATATTTAAAGCAAAAGGAGGGAGAAGGAGAAGAGATAGTCAGGGGTTAAATGCTGTGGGTTGAATGTTGAATGCAGTGTTGAACAGGTGGGTCTTTAGTGATGTTTTGAATGTGGTGAGTGAGGAGGAGTCTCTGATGGTGTGAGGTAGTGAGTTCCAGAGGGTGGGAGCAGCGATGGAGAAGGCCCTGTCCCCCCAGGATCTGAATTTGGTCCGGATGGAGGGGGTCAGGAGGTTGGTACCAGCAGAGCGGAGGTTGCGGGTGGGAGTGTGTCTGGAGAGGAGGTCAGCCAGGTAGGATGGGGCCAGGTTATGGAGGGCTTTGTATGTCAAGAGGAGGATTTTGTACTGGATTCTCTGGGGGATGGGGAGCCAGTGAAGCTTGTAAAGGACGGGGGTGATGTGGTCACGGGTCCGGGAATGGGTGAGTAGACGGGCAGCGGAGTTCTGAATGTATTGGAGTTTATTGGTGATTTTTTAGGGTGAACCTTAGAGGAGGCTATTGCAGTAGTCCAGACGGGAGGTGATGAAGGCGTGGATGAGGGTTTCTGCAGCCGTGGAGGAGAGGGATGAGCGGAGACGGGCAATGTTTTTCAGGTGAAAGAAGGCTGACTTTGTGATCTGTTTAGTGTATTTGTCGAAGGAAAGGGTTTGGTCAAAGATGACGCCAAGATTCCGGATGTGAGGGGAGGTGGATACTGGGATACCGTCGATGTTGAGGGCAAAGTTATGGGTGGATTTTGTGAGCGTTTTTGGGCCAATGATGATTATTTCAGATTTATCACAGTTAAGCTTGAGGAAGTTGATTTGAAGCCAGGATTTTATTTCAGTGATGCAGTTTGTCAGGATAGAGTGGGTGTCGGTGGAGACGGACTTGGTGGAGATGAAAAGCTGGATGTCATCGGCGAAGCAGTGGAATTGGAGACCATGACGGCGGATTAAGTGACCGAGCGGGGACAGGTAAAGGATGAAGAGGAGGGGGCCAAGAACTGAACCTTGGGGGACACCTTGGGGGAGGGGAGCAGTGGGGGATTTGCAGTTATTGATGGAGATGAACTGGCATCTGTCAGAGAGGTATGATTTAATCCAAGAGAGGGCAGTGCCGGTAACGTTAAAGGTGGATTCAAGTCGGGTGAGGAGGATAGTGTGATCGATGGTGTCAAAGGCAGCGCTGAGGCCGAGGAGGACGAGAATGTTGAGGTTGCCAGCGTCAGAGGAGAGGAGAAGGTCGTTGGTGAAAACGTCCACCAGGCGTGCCGAGTGACATCTCTGTCGAAAAATGTTCACACCAACCTTGAAAAACGAAGCAGAGACTTATGGGAGTCTTCCAGGCGGAGAGAGGAGTGGGAACAGTGTGCTGATATATCAGGAAACTGATATTTGGACATGACAGTGACCAAGTGATTTGGCAATAAAGGGTATTTTTGTTTCATTGACTAATCAATGAAGCGATTAATTATTTAATTTCCGATTAAATGATTAATTTTCAAAAAGTTACAAATTCGGATGACGCAGTGGTGGTTTAAGTATGCTATTAGCTAATTAATGAGGAAATTATTTATTTTATGATTTTTATTTATTTATTTATTACACAATTAATCAATCAATGATTGCACATCGCTCCTTCCAAATTCCGTCTCCATGTGCTGCAAGGAAGCATGATCTACTGGACTTGGGGAATATAGGCTGTAAATTTTAACCTCAAACGTCACATGGTCGGGTAGGTATGATTTTTTGAAGACTAAACCTTTAAAAATCAACTCTTCCGTTACAGCTGGACAGGTCGACTAGAAGGTTTTTTTTTTGGATACAGAGTCGAGGCTCGTGAAAGAGCTAACATTTATCAAACAAACAAATCAAACAAACAAGCAAACAAAGTATATAAAAAGGGGAGCGGTCGACAAGATGGGGAGAGAAGGGGAGGAAGCACACAAACACAACATTTGAGAGCAGGGACATCGGGAGATGTTTTTGGAGGGAGAGGGCCTGGGGGGAGGCAGGATAGGTATAAAACGCAAGGACACCAAGGACTTCCAAGAAAGAAGTCAAAAGTCACCTCAAAAAAGTGGATTTGGGGTGAAATTAGCGGGGGTAGAAAAGATCAAGGTTTTGGATTGGGGAAGATAAGAGATGGTGGTGAACAGCCGTTTTAAAGACCTGGAGGGAGGAGTGGGATTGAAGAGAGTGAGGGAGTTTGTTCCAGAGGCGGGAGAAAAGAGGAATGAAGGAGTGAAGGTGAGCAGAGAGTCTTGATTTTGGCAGTTTAACCATAAGAGGGTTGCAGGCAGATCTTGTGCGATTTGCAGGAATATTTGGGGGACAGAGCCCAGAGAGAGCAAGGCCGGAGAGGAGTCGGTAGAAGACGGAAAGACCACCAACCTGCCTGCGGTGATTAAGTGAAAGGCCCTCGGAGATAGCGTCATCGCAGGAGATTCAAATGATTCTGAACGCTTTGGTTTCAACAGCGTGAAGACGAGCTAGGTGTGAGGCAGGAGCACCAGCCCAGAGGGGAGAGCAGTACTCCATTGAGCTGCGGATGAAAGCCTTGTATGTGGTGAGGAGCTCAGGTGTGCCAAGGAAGGACTTCGCACGACGGAGGATGCCCAGTCGGCGACTGGCTTTGGAGGCCAGCTTGGAAATGTGGTTTTCCCAGGAAAGATCATGGCAGATAGTGAGACCCAAAAGCTTGAGTGACAGAACTTCTTGGAGAGGATTATTCAGAAAGTAGATGGGAGGGTTGTCCAGTCGGTCTTTTCGGAGAGACATCGTAAGAGTGTGAGATTTGTCAGGATTGAAAGACATGTTCCACTTGTTTGCCCAGTCTGTGATTTTGTCCAGGTCTGCAGAGAGTGAGGAGGCTGCAGACTGCTGATCTCAGGGATGAGGAATGGAGCGGCAGAGAGTGGAGTCATCAGCAAAGAGATAGAGAGGATTTTCAAGAGAGTCAGAGAGGTCATTGATGAAGACCAGAAAAAGCACAGGGCCCAGAACACTGCCTTGGGGAACTCCAGCCAGAACAGGAAGAGGAGATGAGAGAAACCCATTCAGGGCCACACGTTGACTACGACTAGAGAGGAAGTCCGCCAGCCATGCGTGGAGATTTCCATGGATACCAAAGGAGGAGAGTTTGGTGAGCAGAGCGGGGTGCCAGACCGTATCGAAGGCCCGTGATATGTCGAGGGAGACAGCTCTAATTTCCTGTTTGGCATTGAGGACATCCATCCATTGTTGAGACAGCAGAAGTAGCATGTCCAGAGTAGAGTGACCTGGTCTGAAACCAAATTGATGATCAGAGATCAAGCCATTGGAGAAGAGGAAAGTTTTCATATCCGAAGCAATGATGGATTCCATGACTTTGCTGATAATTGGGAGAAGGCTGATTGGTCTGTAGTTGCTAAGATCTGTTTTTGCACCTTTTTTGTGCAAAGCGGTGATGTTGGCTGATTTCCAAGCAGATGGCAGTTGACCTTGAGCAAAAGAGAGGGTGGAGAGAACAGAGAGAGGGAGTGAAAGAGCGGAGGAACAAGATTTTAGGACCCGTGGGCTGATGCCGTCAGGTCCAGTTGCAGAATCAGAGTCGAGGGTTGACAGAAACTTTTCCACCTTGTCAGGAGGAAAGGACACGGAGTCCAGGAGCAGCTGGGTACGACTGAGTATGGTGGGTACAGAGAGGGATGGGTTTGGGACACAAGATTTAGAGGCAAACACAGAGTTGAGGCATTCAGCTTTTTCACGTGTGGAGTCAGCTGTGTAGCCGTTTGAGGTAAGGGAGGGGATGGAGGGGGAACAAACACCAGAAACAGATTTGACCAGACGCCACCAGGATTTGGAAGAGGGAGACAGATAAGAGAGTTCGGTCTTGAGAACGGAGAGATATTGTTTCCTGGCTCTCCTGAGGGTGGACACACACTTGTTTCGGGCTTTGTGAAAGGAAATGAGATTTCCTTCCGTTGGATTTGCTTTCCAGGAGACGAAGGCAGTGTTGTTTCTGGGCAACAGCCTCACCACATGATTCCGTGTACCATGGACGGGAGGAAGGGTATGACAACTGAAGACGAGATGGGATAAATCTGTGCATGAGAGAGAGCAATTTACTTTGGAAGAATTCCCAGGATGAGTCGATGTCAGAGGTGGTAGAGATGGGAGACCAGTCCAGATGATTGATGGCTGCTTGAAGACCGTGCCAGTTGGCCTTAGTGAAATGCCAGACTCGTCGACGCTGAGCAGGCTCCCTGAGAATGTTCAGAGAGATGTCCATTTTAACAAGCACATGATCAGATGATCCGATTGGAGCAGAAGAGCAGCAGCAGACATTTTCAGGGAAGTTAGTCATAACCAAGTCCAGAAGAGAAGATGCTCCGTTGACTGAGATCCAGGTCGGGAAATTGACAGATTGTGTCAGTCCCAGTGAGTTGCAGAAGTCCTTTGCTGAGGAGCCATGGCTGGTGAGAGAGGTACCCACACCCAGCCAACTGGCATGGTGACAATTGAAATCACCACATATGAGGAAGAGAGAGTTGGGATGAGTAGATAGAAGTTGGTCCATATTATCAGACAGCGAGATGTAGATGGAGTCATCACTGTTTGGTGGACGGTACAACACACATATGAACACGAGGTGGGAGCGAAGGGGAAGCCGTAGCCAGAGGTATTCCTGGGGGTGAGGTGGAGAGAGTGCAGTGCAGGGCGAGTGAGGAAGAGAGTTTTTGATAAAGATAGCAACCCCACCTCCAGGACGAGGCTCAGGTCTATCATACCGGAGGAGGGAGTAACCCGGGAGAGATACTAAGAAATCAGAGACATCATGAAGGAGGAAAGTTTCTGTTAAGCAGATCACATCTGGTTTGACAGAAGCAACCTGTATGGAGAGATCAGTTAAGTTTGAACGAAGGCCCCGGATGTTTGAGGTCCATACCGTTAATGAAGAGGAAGGGGGAGCATCGGATACAGAACAGGGGGGAGGAGGGGTAGGGTAAGATGTGGAAGAGGTGGAAGAGGTAGGGAGAGCTGTTGAAGGTGTGTCAGAGATTTCAGAATAGCTCGGAGAAAGGGAAGGATGGGGCGGACAAAAGGTTTGATGGTGATTGGGTAAGGCACAATGAGGTGTTATTTGAGGAGGGGGAAGAGCGAGGCAGAAGGTTGGGGGAGATGGAGGTGAGAGTTGGAAGGGGGAAGAAGCGGGGACGCTTTGAGGAGGGGGAGTGAGAGGGGGGAAATTGAGAAGAAATGAGGGTGGGGAGATTTGAAGGGGAGGGGCGAGGAGGGAGTTTACGAGGGAAGGGACAAGGGGAGGGATTTGAAAGGGATGGGATATGGGGGAGATTTGGAGGGGAGGGGTGAGGGAGGAGTCGAGGAGGGGAGGGGCGAGGGGGAGTCTTGGAGGGGAGGGGTGAGGGGGTAGTTTAGGAGGGAGGGGGCAAGGGGGGAGATTTGAAAGGGATGGGTGATGGGGAGGGGAAAGGGGGAAGATTTGAAAGGGATGGGTGATGGGGAAGATTTGGAGGGGAGGGGTTATGGGGAAGATTTGGAGGGGAGGGGTGAGATTGGATTTTAGAAAGTGTACGATTAATGGGAAACGAACATTTATTGCAAAATGAGTTTCTTGTGACCTTCGAGTCAAAAATACGTTTAAGGACGCTGGATGGAGGATGGAGTGCAGGAGAGTTTAGGGAATGTCGAAAAAAGGCACTATAAGAGATGGAATTTTTTTTTGGGATGAATAGATTTGGTGAGCAAGTCGAAAGCAGCCTTTTAAAGAAGAAGAAGAAAAAGGTGTTATAATATACGACGGAATACAGAACTTGAGGGGAAGGTGTAAACATTGTAAGGTTAATAACAGTGAAAACTATCTGGGGAAATGGGGGAGAAACACGTGGTCGAAGAACGAACGAACGAATAAGAATGAATAAACGAATGAGAACAAAGAATAAGAACAGATAAGGAAATGTTTTTTTTTTGTTTTTTTTTTTAGTTGAGATTTACACAAGGAAGTAGGCTATGGGGTGAAAAGACTGGGAAAAGCAGAGAACGAAAGTTATTGGAGCACAAACGACGGACCGCTGAGAGAAAAACAAAGCCTCAAGGTTGTACACTGTACAAGGCCTCAAGACACGACACGAATTAACACGATTTTCTATACAGGTATGAAAGATTTGCACCGAAAATCTTCCTCGGGACACAATATACGTACACACACCATAAAATAAATACAGTCATAACGAAAATACAAATGGGAACAATTACATTAACTTCGATTTCGATGGAGAGCGTGGAGAGCTGCGAATAAACGAAACCTCGCCGGCAAGACCGGAAGCGGATTTTTCCGCATGTTCCCCAAACACGTTCCCCAAAATTTGGGTATACGAGGGTGTTTAAAAATAAATCCTAGATCACATGGTCTGGCAGCCAAGTTGGATCAAAGGGAAAAAAAAAAAAAAAAGTATTTCTCTGAAACTGTCAAAGCTATTCAAGTCAAACTTTACAAGTATGATCTCATCATTGAGGGGAATACTGTACCTTCAGAAAGTATTCACACCCATTGACTTTTTTCACATTTTCTTGTGTTACAGCTTTGCTTTAAAATGGTTCAAATTGAGATTTTTTGTCACTGATCTACACATAATACCCCCATAATGTCAAAGTGGTATTCTTTTTTTTTGAATTTTTTTTTTTACATAATAATTATAAATGAAAAGCTGAAATGTCTTGAATCAATTAGTATTCAACCCCTTTGCTATGACACTCCGAATTGAGCTCAAGTGCATCCAATTTCCTTTGATCATCCTTGAGATGTCTCTACAACTTGATTGGAGTCCACATGTGGTCAATTCAATTGATTGGACATTGTTTAGAAAGAAACAAACAAGAATATGGGAGAGTGGCCAGATGGAAGCCACTCCTGAGAAAAAGTCACATGACAGCACACCTGGAGTTTGCAAAGAGGCATGTGAAAGGCTCAGAGCATGAGAAAAAGATTATGTAGCCCAATGAGACAAATTGAACTCTTTGGCCTGAATGCAAAGCGCTACGTCTGGCGGAAACCAAGCACAGCTCATGACCCATCTAACACCATCCCTACCATGAAGCATGGTGGTGGCAGCATCATGCTATGGGGATGCTTTTCAGTGGCAGGGACTGGGAGACTTGTAAGGATAGAGGGAACAATGAAAGGAGCCAAATACAAACAAATCCTTGAGGAGAACCTGATTCAGAAAGTAAAAGAGCTCAGACTGCGGTGAAGATTTAAGTTCCAAATGGAAGGACAATGACCCCAAGCATACAGCCAAAGCAACACTGGAAAAGCTTCAGACCAAATCCAGATGTTCAAAGCTGATACTGACAAACCCAAGAAAACTCAAAGCTGCAATCGCTGCCAAAGGTGCTTTGACGAAGTATTGACTTCTACAAAGTATTGAGGGGGTTGAATACATTTGTAAATTAGATATTTCTATGTTTCATTTTAAAGATTATTTTATAAAAAATTCGATTTTTTTTTTCTGTTTTGACTTTTATTTTTGTATACAGAGTCAAGTCTCGTGTAAGAGGTAAAACACATTACACGCGAAAACATGCACGGACCCATAAAACATACAATAAACAAGAAAGAGCAATCAGAGATTGCAAACCCTCACCAGGATTTCAGTGGTTTTTAAGGCTTTTGTGTTAAAACAAATATGGCGGCCGAACCACGTGACCGATGACGTCATCATTATTATTTTTTTCTAAACTATTTTATTTCTAGATTATGCTCAATAAATTTCATCTTGATTGGATGAAGTTTTGTACTTTTCAAATCATGACGTCATAATGGAGGCACCTATGACATCATCATTAACATGTTTTATTCCCCATGGAGAGTTCTTTACAATGAGCCATGTCTCAATTTTTTCTATTCAGTGTTTTTGGAGATATGGAGGTGCAAAGTTTTTCGGTTTTTCCAAGATGGCGGCCAAACCACGTGACCGATGACGTCAGTTATCATCAAAAAATTTATGCAGGTGGAGTTGCACCTATGGTGAAAATTTCCTGTCAATTGGACCAACGGTTGCAGAGAAAATCATATTTATTCTGTGCAGACAAACAGACAAACAAACAGACAGACAGACAGACAAACAAACAGACAGACAAAGAAACGGACTCAAATGCAATACCCTCTCATCAGGCGAAGGTAATAAAGGGAGCAGGAGACAAGAACGGGGGAAGTGAGGAAAGCATACAAGCACAACAACAGTAGGGAACAGGGACGTCGGTAGATCTGTGGAAGAGAGAGGGCCATTGGGGGGTGGGGGAGGGGGGGAGAGACGGTATGAAACAAATGAAGGATGGGAGAAGATAAGAGATGGTGGTGAACAGATGTTTTAAAGACCTGGAGGGAGGAGTGGGATTGAATAGAGTGTGGGAGTTTGTTCCAGAGGTGGGAGAAAAGAGGAATGAAAGAGTGAAGGTGAGCAGAGAGACTTGATTTTGGTAGTTTCACCAGAAGAGGGTTGCTGGCAGATCTTGTGCATCCTTGCAGGAAAATTTGGGGGACAGAGCACAGACAGAGCTAAGCCGGAGAGGAGTCGGTAGATTCTATTGATTGGACATTATGACATTTTGGGGTAATATGTGTAAATCAGTAACAAAATATTTAAATTTAATCCATTTCAATTTCAGGCTGTGACATGACAAAATGCGAAAAGTCAAGGGGTGGGAATACTTTCTGAAGGCACTGTACATGTTTAAAATTTCAACATGATGGGTCACACTGTCTGGCAGCCAGAACTTTAAAAAAAACATTTTAAGAAGAGGACATTATGGGTCACATGTCAATCAAAGCGGTGTTGTATCAAAGCGGGGCAAATTGGATCCCAGCCATAACTGCCCTGCAGTTATAAAGTGGCCCGTAATAAGTGGCCCATCGAGTTATTATTTCCTATGCAGCCTGTGTCTACTGGTTACATCATTTTCTGGAAACACGGCCATGTCGCTGATGTAGTGCTCCTGTTACCAGTAAGCCGGTACTCATTTTGCTGACTCGGAAGGATGACGGGCTCAGTCAACCCACCTGGTGTTATTTAATGGCACAACAGGGTCTCTAAGTCAAGACCTAAAGATATTAAACGTGAAGCCAACACCAAGCGTATCGTTGCAATTAAATGTATTTGACTCCCTTTGTGCATCACTCTTTTCTAATGCTGTAGTTCCAGATCACACAAAACAATC
This sequence comes from Myxine glutinosa, assembly GCF_964187855.1. NCBI lineage: Eukaryota > Metazoa > Chordata > Myxini > Myxiniformes > Myxinidae > Myxine > Myxine glutinosa. The sequence goes on along the minus strand of NC_136262.1, from coordinate 7,208,943 downwards.
AAAGATGAGTGTCTTTGCAGGTTAATAATCCTTAAAAACTTGCATTAGATACACACCTTAAGTGAAGACTCTTGGAAAGGAACTCAGCTTTTTCGATCGCGACCTTGAATGATGTAAATCCCAAAAGGGAAGTGTAAAACTTCTGTGTGGGAAGATAGAAATTAATAAAATGACAAAGCCTGGCAGAGGGGAAATAGGAATCCACAAGAAGGAAACGGCTACACGATGGGTATTTTTTTTTTTTTTGCATACAAGATCGAGGTTCGTGCAAGAGCCAACATTAATCACAAAAAAAAAAATCTGACACATAAAACACGATAAAGGGAGTGGGAGATGGGGAGAGAGAAAGGGATGCTAACAAGTGCAACAATAGAGAACAGGGGCATTGGTAGATCTGTGGGAGGGAGAGGGCTTGGGGAGAGGAGGCATGGCAAGGGGAGTGGGGGCGGGGGGGTGGGAGAGGTATAAAACACATGGACACTGCTAGGACTTCCAGGAAAGAAGTCGGTATTTCAAAAGAAGTGGATCTGGGGTGAATTAACGGGGGTAGAACAGATCAAGGTTTTGGATGGGGGAAGATAAGAGATGGTGGTGAACAGCTGTTTTAAAGACCTGGAAGGAGGAGTGCGATTGAAGAGAGTGAGGGAGTTTCTTCCAGAGGTGGGAGTAAAGACGAATGAAAGAGTGAAGGTGAGCAGAGAGTCTTGATTTTGGCAGTTTGGCCATAAGAGGGTTGCTGGCAGATGTTGTGCGACCTGTAGGAATATTTGGGGGACAGAGAACAGACAGAGCTGGGGGAGCAAGGCCGGAGAGGAGTCGGTAGAAGACAGAAAGACCACCAACCTGCCTGCGGTGAGTGAGTGAAAGGCCATCAGAGTTAGCTTCATCGTGGGAGATTTCAATGATTCTGAAAGCTTTGGTTTCAACAGCGTGAAGCTGAGCTGGTTGTGAGGCAGGAGCACCGGCCCAAAGGGGAGACCAGTATTCCATTGAGCTGCAGATGAAAGCCTTGTATGTGGTGAGGAGCTCAGGTGTGCCGAGGAAGGACTTCGCACGACAGAGGATGCCCAGTTGACGACCGGCTTTGGAGGCCAGCTTGGAAATGTGGTTTTCCCAGGAAAGATCATGGCAGATAGTGAGACCCAAAATCTTGAGTGACAGAACTTCTTGGAGAGGATTGTTCAGAAGGTAGATTGGAGGGTTGTTCAGTCGGTCTTTTCGGAGAGACATAGTGAGAGTGTGAGATTTGTCAGGACTGAAAGACATGTTTCCCTTGTTTGACCAGTCTGTGATTTTGTCCAGGTCTGCAGAGAGTGAGGAGGCTGCAGACTGCCGATCTGAGGGATGCGGTATGGAGAGGCAGAGAGTGGAGTCATCAGCAAAGAGAAAGAGAGGATTTTCCAGAGAGTCGGAGAGATCATTGATGAAGACCAGAAAAAGCACAGGGCCCAGAACACTGCCTTGGGGAACTCCAGCCTGAACAAGAAGGGGAGATGAGAGAAATCCATTCAGGGCCACACGTTGACTACAAACAAAGAGAAAGTCCGCAAGCCATGCGTGGAGATTTCCATGGATACCATAGGAGGAGAGTTTGGTGAGCAGAGCGAGGTGCCAGACTGTATCGAAGGCACGTGATATGTCAAGGGAGACAGCTCTGGTTTCCTGTTTGGCATCGAGGACCTCATCCATTGTTGAGACAGCAGAAGCAGCATGTCCAGAGTAGAATGACCTAGTCTGAATCCAAACTGATGATCCAAGATCAAGCCATTGGAGAAGAGGAAGAATTTGATGTCAGAAGCGATGATTGATTCCATGACCTTGCAGATATTGGGAGCAGGCTGATTGGTCTGTAGTTGCAAGGATCTCTTTTTGCACCTTTTTGTGTAAAGCTGTAATGTTGGCTGATTTCCAAGCAGATGGCAAATTATCTTGAGCAAAAGAGAGGGTGAAGAGAACAGAGAGAGGGTGAAATAGAGTGGCAGAGCAGGATTTTAGGACCCGTGGGCTGATGCCGTCTGGTCCAGTTGCAGAATCAGAGTCGAGGTTTGACAAAAACTTCACCTTGTCAGGAGAGAAGGACACAGAGTCCAGGAGCAGCTGGGTTCGACTGGGAAAGGTGGGTACAAGATTTTGTACAGAGAGACACAAGATTTTGAGGCAAACACAGAGTTGAGGCATTCAGCTTTTTCACGTGCGGAGTCAGCTGTGTAGCCGTTTGAGGTAAGGGAGGGGATGGAAGGGGAACAAACACCAGAAACAGATTTGACCAGACGCCACCAGGATTTGGAGGAGGGAGACAGGTTTGAGGGTTTAGTCTTGAGAGTAGAGAGATTATGTTATGAATTTTGGGGTAGGGGCATATATAAATTTCAGTAGATCTGCATAGGTATCATGCTTCGTCTGTCGTGCTAGAGAATCTTACCTGTAATAAGTTCTGTTTCGGCTTTAGGCGGTTTGTTCGGATTAAGGTGTGTGTTCGTCCCCATTATGAGGAATGGGCGTGATAAATAGTTATAGGGAATAAGGATGAGACTCCATTGTATGTCGTTCCCTCTGTGATCATACCTGTGTCCCGTATGGCAACGCACTCTTATACATTAGATAGGCCCATTAGTGCACCACATTAATTAATCCCCCGCCGCCATAAGGACTGACCGGAAAGACCAACAGGCAGCGGCCGCGCAGTACGCCACCATGGCGATGGAACACCGTGCAAGGCAGGCTGAGCCCACGCCCACTTCGCGCGTGATTGGTCAAGAGGGTTTTGATGGGAAGATCGCACCATGGGGTAAGAAGCTGGCCACTGATTGGTGAAAGGAAGGTGGAAGGAAGCGGCAGACTGATTGGCCACTGACGGATGGCATGACATAAAGGGCAAAAAGCGCTCGGCCAATGAGAGGACACCAACGTGGTGAGAAGATTCGAGAAGTCGAGTGGCACCACGCTGATTGGGGGAGAGGAGGGCTGACGTCACGGGACGGCGAGTAAAACCTCTTGCTCGCCGGCATTTTCCTCTCTCTTCCCTTGGCCTCTTGCTCTGGACTGTCACTTCGTGCTGGACCCGTTCTTGCTTTCAGACTTTGGTGGAGAAACCAGCGCCGACGATCATCCTCCCCTGTTGTTCGTGCTCCTGGTGCCTGCGTGCTGTGCTGTGTGGTGCGGGACGGCCCGTGCAGAGAGGGGTGTTCGCGCCAACGCCCGAGCGGTTCGCGCCAACCGGAGCGCAGTCGGACGACTGCGCTTGGAGCTGACCATCCCGGACAATTCCTGACGACGACTGAGACAGCTAAGCACAGACACGCAAACAACGGTTCCTTTGATTGATTCTCCCATTGTTTCATATCTGAAGTCTGGTGTGGGGGCGTCCCAACTTCGGTTTTAGTTCTTCCGTCGCGTTTCCTTTTCCCGCTATTTATTGAATAAACCCTTGTATTATTTTCTGTTCTATTCGGAATCTCGTTTTGGTTTGATTTATTAATTTTCAGGTTGAAGACGCCTGCGACCGAAAAGGTAAGCGCGGCATCCTCCCCCAATCCCCCGGCCCGTGTATCGATCCGCCATTTGATTGAATAAACGCCTCCATTAAAGCTCAGTTCCATCCGTGGTGACGCTCGGTGTTAACTGAGCTCACCACACGACAATATTGTGTCCTGGCTCTCCTGCGGGAGTGCGGGTAGACACACACTTGTTCCGAGCTTTGTGAAAGGAACTAAGATTGCATTCAATTGGTCCGGGTCGGGAAATTGACAGATTGTGTCAGTCCCAGTGAGTCGCAGAAGTCCTTTGCTGAGGTGCCATGGCTGGTGTGAGAGGAACCCACACCTAGCCAGCTGGAATGATGACAGTTGAAGTCGCCACATATGAGTGGATAGAAGTTGGTCCATGTTGTCAGACAGGGAGATGTAAATGGAGTCATCACTGTTTGGAGAACGGTACAGAACACATATGAACAAAAGGTGGAGAGGAGGCCGTAGCCATAGGTATTCCTGGGGGTGCGGTGGAGAGAGGGCAGTGAAGGGAGGGTGAGGAAGAGAGTTTTTGATAAAGATAGCAACCCCACCATCAGGACGAGGCTCAGGTCTATCATACCGGAGGAGGGAGTAACCAGGAAGAGATATTAAGGAATCAGAGACATCCTGAAGGAGGAAAGTTTCTGTTAAGCAGATCAAGTCTGGTTTGTCAGAAGCAACCTGAATGGAGAGATCAATCAGGTTTGAGCGAAGGCCCCAGATGTTTGAGGTCCATACCGTTGAGGAAAAGGGAGGGGGAGCATCGGTACAGGACAGGGGAGTGGGGAGGGGAGGTGTAGGGTAAGATGAGGGGTGAGAGGAGGAGGTAGGGAGAGTTGTTGATGGTGTGTCAGAGATTGCAGAAGAGTTAGGAAAACGGGAAGGATGAGGACAAAAGGTTTGATAGTGATGGGATGAGGCACAGTGAGGTGTTGTTTGAGGGGGGGGGGGCAGAACAAAGTCGAAGGTTGGAGGAGGTGGAGGTATGTGATGGAAGGGAGAGGAAGTGGGGAGGAGGCAGTTTTGAGGAGGAGGCGGGGGTAGAATTGGAGAAAGATAGTAGGGGGGGGGGGGAGATTAGAAGGGGAGGCATGGGGGGGGGGGGAGTTTTGAAGGGGAGGGGTGAGGAGGAAGTTTTGAAGGGGAGGGGTGAGTGGGGATATTTAGAGGGGAGGGGTGAGGGGGGGTTAGGAGAGGAGGGGCCAGGGGGGAGTTTAGGAGAGGAGGGGTGAGGGGGAGAATTGAAAGGGAAGTGTGAGGGGGAAGTTTTGGAGGGGAGGGGTGAGGGTGGAGTTTAGGAGGAGAGGTGTCATGGGGGAGTTTAGGAGGGGAGGAGTGAGGGAGGAGTTTAGGAGGGGAGGGGTGAGGGAGGAGTTTAGAAAGTGGATGATTAATGAAAAACAAACATTTTTTACAAACTGGGTTTATTGCGATTTTCAAGTCAGAGATCCATTTGAAAATGATAGAGGAGGGGTGGAATGCAGGTGAGTTTAGAGAATGTAGAAAGGAAGGACTGTAAGAGATTGAATTTTTTTTTTGAAGTGGAATGATTTGATGAGGAAATTGAAAAAAGCTTTTTAAATAGGAAGAAAAACAGCGTGTTGTAATAAACCACTGAATAAAACACTGCAGGGAAAAGTTTGAACATATTTAAATAATATTTAAACAAACTGTGAAAAACAATCTGGGAAAAGTCCCTGAAGTGAGGGCATGGATCAGAGAAAGGAGAAAGGGTTGAATGAGTATGGTGGAAACTAGAATTTAAAAGGCGAGTGTCGGCTGGAGATGGAAGGAAGAGGTGGAAGAAAAGGAGATAAAGGGGGCAGGGCGACACAACAGCAAACGTGGGGGCCTGCGAGGAGAGAAGGAAAATAAGGGGATTTTTTTTTTTTTTTGTATTTAAAACGTTAGACAAAGGGTAGATGTTCGGCGACGTTCGGGGGAGAAGAGAAAATCTAAGAAACAAGCAATACAGCGAAGGAAAGAACTTAAATTCACAAAACACCGACTCACAAAAAACCGAGTGAAACGGAGTCGTGACAGATTTATTGAACGTGGTCGTGGTGCAGCACAGGCATGATGGGCCAAAATGCCTCCTTCCTACTGCATCAACGTTGTTAAGGTTTATTGGTCTCATATTGAAGTGGTCACAAACTTCACCGTGACCAGCAAACATTATCGGGTTTTGTATTCATATGCAGCAGAATCACATCTTTACTTCATGCAATGTAAAGACGCCACTTCATGCTTTTGTGATGACAAAAATGTGGAGTTCCGTGCTATATGGAAGGAGTTTCACCGATGAACCTAGCATCAAATCTAGACCAGATCAGGTGGTACAGGTAGATTGTCCCCACCCAGAACGTTGTTAATGAGCTGGCTGGCTACAGGCCAATAATAACTGCAATTCTCACGAGAAAAGCTCAACTGTTTTGGATACAAATATCGAGGCTCATGAAAGTACGGGTTGAACAGGGCTAAAGAGGCAATGTAGTTGGAGTCAAAGTGGGGCCATGGTTGGATATAACAAAGTAATGAGACAACCAAAAAAAAACACAATTAATAATAATAACGGGGATAGAAGGGAAGGCAGGAAACACAGCAACCTGCAAGTAAAAGGGTTAAAGGAAGTATGGTTAATGGGGGTAAGAAAGATTGCAGGTAGGGATGGGGGATGACACAAGATGGTGGTGCACCATCTGATTGAAGCCCTAGAAGGAAGGGTGCAATTGAAACATCAATCCAACAAATCCAGGAAGCAGTTCCACAACCATGAGAAAAGATGAGCAAAAGACTGGAGTTGAGCAGAAAGCCTGGATTTTGAGAGATTAAGCAGGAGGGGGTTTCTCGAAGAATGTGTGCATCTCAGAAAACCTGAGAAGGACATGAGGTCTGAGAGAGCAGAGGGATTCATACCGGAGGGGATGAGGTTTAAAAAATCATGTTACACAGACTGAACCTCTTCCAGAGGCTGCAAGACCATGGAAGTAGATTGGTGGGTTCCTTTGCTGATCTTTTTGGAGAGACTCGATGAGAATATGAGATTTTCCAAAATTGAAAAGCGTGTTCCATTTATGAGAACAGCATCTAATCAATTCAACATCGGTAGAGTGATGTAGTTGCTGTTTGCCTATCAAAGAAATGGGGATAAAGTACTACATAAAGCAGAATCATCTGCAAAACGAAAGATAGTTGTATCAAGAGCACTGGAAAAGTCAATGTGAATTCAAAACGAAAAAAAGGACTTGACTGGGCCCAGTCACTGCAGCCTCTACCGGGAGAGAAGAGGACAGGATTCCATTCAGGAATTCAATGATTGCACAGTCAGAGGAAGTCAGGAATCCAGGAATGAAGGTGACCTTGTATACCACAGGCAGCGAGCTTGGCAAGCAATGCAGGATGCCAGACTGCGTTGAATGCCCGAACTATGTCCAAGAGACGGTCCTAAGCCGCTTGTTTGAGCATGAGGGCATCCAACCATTGCTGTGAGACTAGCAGCAGCATGTCCTGAGTTGAGTGATCGGGAGGAATCCAAACTGATGGTCAGAGATCAGACTGCTTGAAAACAGGGAAGACTTGACATCGACAGCAATGATGGATTATATGTCTTTGCTTAAATAATTTGAAGTGAGCTTACTGGTTTTGTTACCCTCTTACTTACTGAGTACCCTCGTCCCTCTATACAAGGGGAAAGGTGACCCTCTGGAGTGTGGCTCGTATCGAGCGATAAAGTTATTGGAGCATGGAATGAAGGTATTGGAAAGGGTGTTGGAGAGGAGGATAAGGAAGAAAGTGAAGATTGACGAAATGCAGTTTGGATTTATGCCAGGAAGAGGAACGACAGACGCGCTTTTTATTGTGAGGCAGTTGCAGAAGTATATGGAGAAGAGGAAGAAGTTGTTTCTTGGGTTTGTTGATCTGGAGAAAGCATTCAATAGGGTTCCACATGAAGTAGTGACATGGGCATTGAGGAAGTTAGGTGTGGAGGAATGGTTGATCCGAGTAGTGATGGCAATGTACAAAAGAGCGCGCACAGCTGTAAGGACGAAGGACGGGAACAGTGGTGAGTTTGAGGTGAAGGTGGGAGTGCATCAGGGGTCGGTACTAAGTCCACTACTATTTGTAGCTGTGATGGAGGTGCTGGCTCAGAACGTAAAGGAGGGTTTACCGTGGGAGTTGTTGTATGCAGATGATCTGGTGTTGATTGCAGAAAGTATGGATGGACTGAAGGAGAAGATGAACAAGTGGAAGGAATGTATGGAGACAAAAGGTCTGAAGGTGAATATCGGAAAAACGAAGGTGATGGCAAGTGGTAAAGTATGTGGTGAGGTGGAAAGAACTGGGAAGTGGCCGTGTGCTGTGTGCAGGAAGGGTGTCGGAGTGAATTCCATTCAATGTACAATGTGCGCTGAGTGGGTTCATCAAAAATGTAGTGGTTTGAGAGGGTCATTAACCAGTGTGGCAGCTACATTCAAGTGTAAGGTGTGCACAGAGGGAGCTGCAGATGGAGGGAATGTTGAGTTGGATCTTGGAGATGGCGTGAAGCTGGAAGGTGTGAAAACATTTTGTTACCTCGGAGACATGCTGAATGGAGAAGGTGGATCAGACTCGGCAACGGTTGCTAGAGTGAGATGTGCATGGAAGAAGTTTCGGGAACTGAGTGGCGTGCTGACGAGGAGGGGAGTGTCGTTGAAGCTGAAGGGAAAGGTGTATGCTGCATGTGTGAGAAGTGTTATGATTTATGGGAGTGAGACATGGGTAATGAACATAGAGTAGCAACGAAGGCTGGAAAGGGTCGAAATGCGAATGGTTCGGTGGATGTGTGGAGTATCGTTGAGAGAGAGGAAGACAAATGATGAATTGCAAAAGATGATGGGAATAGAGCCTGTGATTGATGCTGTGAAGAGAAACAGGTTGAGATGGTTTGGTCATGTGTTGAGGAAGGATGAAAGTGACTGGTTGAAAAGTGATGGAAATGAATGTAGAAGGAAGTAGAGGACGGGGAAGACCGAGAAAGACTTGGCTAAAGATGGTCGAAGAAGAAATGCGGGCAAGGGGGTTAACAAGGGGAGATGCAGAAAATAGGGCAAAATGGAGAAGATTGTCATGGGGACCGCAAGGCTAACCCCCGCTCTTGCAGGGAAAATGGCCTTAAAATGCCTGTTGTTGTTGTTGTTGTTGTTGTTGTGTTACTGGTTTTGTTGTTGAGAGGATCTGTTTTTGCATCTTCTCATGGATGGGAGCGGTGATTGCTGACTTCTAGGCGTACGGGAGACAACCAAATGAGAAGGACCGCCTGAAAATGCAGACAGAAGAGAAGCAACGGATGAATATATGTTGATGCCATTTTGGGCCTGTCACCTATGAAGAATTGAGAAAGAACTTTCTTTATCTTCTCGGGTGTGAAAGACACAGAGTCGAGAAGGCAATGGGAATGAGTAGGGAAGGTGGGTAGAGAGCATTGTGGGTTGGGTACACGAGATTTTGAGGCATATACTGATTTGAGGCACTCTGCCTCATCTTGGGCAGAGTCTGCAGGTGATGCCATTTGATGTGCGGGAGCATAGGAATGAAGAGGCGGACTTAACAAGGCTTAGACTTTGAGGAAGGAGCTTGGTTGGAGAGTTCATCCTTGGGATTTGCAAGATGAAGACTTTTAACTTGTCACACAAAGGATTGACACACGCTTGTTGCAGTCCTGACGGAGTGGCCTGCAGTTATCCTCAGTGAAGCTAGCTTTCGATGCTGAGAAAGCAAGTTGCTTGACCACAACGGCCTCAGCACAGGATTCAGTGTACCAGGGCCTATATGTTTAATATGACAGCACCAAATGGGATAGGGTACATGAGAAAGAGTAGGAGAGAGTCTTCCTCATTTACGAGTACCAACCACTTCCTGAAGAACAGAATGCAAATGAACAATGTGTCTGCCTCCAGCTGTATTTGAACCCACAACCTCTGCGATGACAGTCCAGTGTCCTCACCAATAGGTCACTACTTTACAAAATTAATATACATTGGAGGCCAAAATAAAAAGTTTCCTCTTTCTCGAAAGTCTATTTTGTCTATTTAAATTTGAAAGGGTAGATAAGAAAGTAATTTTCTTTTGCAATTAATTATTGACTTAGGACGTCAGACAACATGGTTACGCCTTGCACTGCATCAGTGAGTGATCTCAGTGCATGACCTTTCATTAAACGTACCAAACAGTTACGAGAACATCAATTACCTTGTCTTGATGAAATTCTGCAGTGTTCCGAATGTGAGTCACCAGGTTGCAAAACTTCATGTAAAGCACGTAGGCTTTTTCCTCATCTTGCTCGAGATTCAAACGTTCAGCCTCGTGGAACACTTTCTGAGCTGACTCTATTTTTCTAAACATTAAAACAGTGGTGTCATTATTTGTCGGCAGCATAAATACTTGGTATGAATATGTGACAATTGATCATTTAGTGTATATGCAAGGTTAGAAAAGCAACCCCATTCCAAAAAAAACCTTTGGATATTGATCTGTTTTTCCAACTTGACTTCTGCCTTCTGGTTGAGAGCATCAAGTGACGTGCTCAAGTACAATTCCTTGCATCCACCAGAAGCCGTCAACACCGGCATTGTGCTTGGCTGTTCCCGATTTGACACAGCTTTATGACACTGAGGAGAGACAGAAAAACGTCCAAATCACATCTTCGGAAACAAAAACACGATTAGCATAAATAACATTTTGAGAAGCAATGAAACAGACCGTAATTAAAAACCAATAGCAGTGGGCTGTTACTCACAAAATGTGCTCAGCATAAGCTCAAAATTACAAACAATATCGACAACTGCAAAAATACCAAGATGGATCTACAAGATCAGAAAGTAAAGGAACATTTCTTTAGGGAACTTTTGGAAATGAATCTTTAAAACTCCATGGTAGAAGAGGATGTTGAGAGTTGTTGGGACTCTTTAAAAGATGGGCTGCTACGTGCTACTGATAAGATATATGACTAGATGAAGTGCCCAGGCAGGCATTAGACTACATGGTAGAGGAACAACGAGGGCGATTCAAGAAAAAAGAAAATGATTTTGGATTTGGAAAAAGGGAGGGGGTAAGGAGGAATATTTGGTGGCTAAACGTAGGTCAAGTAGGCAATTTTATAAGGCTAAAACATTCGTACAGGATTCACTTTCAGATGTGATAAATAATGCAGATAGTAGAGGGGAGCTATTTAGGATAGCCAATCAAATGATCGGTTTAAATAAGGATCTTTTAGGAGAGCATTGTGTGAAGGATGATATGGAAAATGTACTGGTTGACCAGGGAGATATTAGAAATGACCACCCCCCCTCCCAAATCCCCCCAAACAAGATTGGGTATAAATCGGGCACCCCCGCTAATGGGCTGCTTTGGCCAAATGTGAGATTTCTCAAATATTATTAAAAGCAACACCTTGTTATCATAATTCAGGGTCAGATTCCAAAAATGACCTCTAAAAGGTGGTGGGATCAAAATTGGAAATTTTTTTGTTTAATTTTTTGAAAATTGGGTAATCAGGTAACCAACGAACATAAAAATGAATAATTTTTCAAAACATGACAGGACTATATTCACAATATTTATATATATTATATAGAGGCAAAAAGTACATAGTTTACAATATTTACAAATTATATATTTACAATTTCTATATATAGAACATTTACAAAGTATTTGAAATATTTCCATATTTACAGATCCAAAAAAGTATATATATTTTTTAAATGCGTATTTGATGCTGAAATTGAGCAGAGTATGATGTGATTCTTATAATTTTGAAAGTCTCACACAAATTGTCACGTAAGTCAATGACATCAATATGCCAATGTTTTTTAGACAGTATGGATGATCAGTCGGACGAGACATGCCACCCGAGCCGCCATGCATCATCTGCTAGACCTCAGCTGACACCTGCTCGTATACCAGACAGTCTCGCAAGGACAGAACGCAACAGGCCAGTGCTGTGGTCGCACAAAACGCAACAGACCAATGGCAATGTGACAGGCCAGTGCTGTGGTCAGTCTGGGCAGCGCCATCAATAACGAGGATGCACAGATAACGGGAATACGTCTCTCCACCTGCCGTCAAGTCCTGCACCGTCTCATGCATCACATCGAGAAGGGTGTGGTGGTAAAGCACACAGTCCTGGTTCTCCCCCTCAAATGGGCGTCTGCGTATCTCGCCCTGGCCCAGGTCGCCGACTTTTACAAAAAGGCCAACATACCCACCGTCTCTGACCACCAGGCGTGCATCTTGCTCATTCAGCTTCTGGACACCAACTGCGACATGAGGGACATCCCGACTGTGCGTAGATCGACTCCGGCCACACTCGACGAGCTGCAGGCCGTGGAACAACGACTGGATGCGACCTTCCGGTTATGACCGGCCAACGTTGAGCAGCTGGTCACAAACCGGGAGCATCGCCTGCTCCTGCAGTCGATGAAGACTGACCGCATAGCATCTTTTGGCACCTACGACAAGGTCCTGTCGCAGAAGGTGCACCGTCATCAGGTTCGTGAGCGGGCCGAGGAAGAAAGGCGCAAGCAGAAGATGCAGAAAATTGGTGCTGCTAGTTCCATCATTTCCTTAGCAGACGACAGCGAGGCAGGCAGCAGCCAGCAGCAACGATGAAAGTCATGTGACTGCCACTCAGAGGAGAGAATAATAAAGATTTTGATTTTTTTTCTCTTTTTTTTGGTTCATTGGTTACCCGATTACCCAATTTTCAAAATTTTGAACTAAATTTTTTCCAATTTAGCTCCCACCACCTTTTAGAAGCCATTTTTGGAATCGGTGACCCTAAATAACTGAAAGGAGGTTTGTTTACTTTTATAACATTCCAAAATGTCAGATTTGGCCAAAGCAACCCATTGCATTAGCGGGCTACCCGATTTTCACCCGACCGCGGTGGGGGATCGAAACAAAATGGAAAATCAGAAATATTTTACAGAAATGCTACATAGGGCTAGTGTAACACAAAAAAGTATGACTAGATCAATGAGAATATTTTTTTTTAAACGGGTAGTTTGATGCACCCGAGTGTGTTGTTCAAAACTTACCCTGTGCGCACCCCCCACCCCATACCCCATCGACACGTATATCGGCCCTTCTGTATATACATATAGTGGCATGAACACGAAGGCGGGAACGTCGCAGCTACCACAGCTCGAAACCAAAATATGATTATTATCTACTTAAACAGCAGAGTTAAAAAAAAAAAAAAATTCTTTTAATATAAAATAAAAGATGTAAAAATAAACAAACATTTAAAAGCAATAATAATAATAATAAAGGAGTCTTATATTAATATAGCCCCATCAAGCAGAGTAAACGACCCTCATGGCGCTTTACATTATCATGCGAACGCACACACAAACACAAACATACAGGGGGAAGGTTTGAAAGGAAATGCCGCTAATAAATGAGAAGAAAATCAATCTCACCAACCTCTGATGGTGTGGAAGAAAACGGTGAAATATTGCGCTGAAGGTAGAGCAGAGGGAGAGGGAGCAGGAGAGTCACGAGTGTGTAACAGAAAAACGAGGTTACTGAGGTAAAACCAAGGGATTCGTAAAAATATTACAACAACGTGACGATGGAACAGCACGAAAAGGGGAAAAGTAAATCTACGCAAGAAATCCTACATCTCATAACAAATGAGAAATCCACAGGAAACTGGGCGGAAGTGGTTGTCATTGTGGACGGAAGTGGATGTCATTGTGGGCGGAAGTGGATGTCATTGTCGGCGGAAGTTTCGCGTTTAGTAAGGTATCTTTTAGATCCATAATATGTTCACAGTAAATAACTCGTTAAAAAAATGTTACATCGTCATAAAATGCAGCAATATAAAACGGGAGAAATCACCAACCGAACTAATTATATATTATATTCACACCTCGATGGAAATACGGGATTACCGGAAAATGAAAGAAATTGCTCAATTTGAAAATTGTCGGGTTGAATCAAATGGAACAACAATGACAGAAAATAAAAATAATTAATGAGCGAAATAAAAATATCAAGAGAAACATGAAATACCGTGGTGTGACTGAAACCCGGGACGGTTGAGCGAAATACATTTGCCGCTTCAATTTAGCAAAACGTTTTTTTGACTTTTTGTATACAAGATCGAGGCTCATGTAAGAGCTAATATAACATAGTGGGAAGGTTTTAAGGGTGTAGTACTGGTGAAAAATTGAGAAAACTACATAGGTACCTTTGAGAGGCCTTTACACAAAAACAAAGTCAAGTTAATATCTAATTTTCAATTTTTCTTGAAAGATATAATCTTGGCTTGAACTCAGACCAGTTTCAACACTTCGTCATATTACATGCATATAATTTGCATAAATTAGACCGTCAATAAAAAACAAGGAAAAACAAAGAACACATTTCTACTTCTATCTTCTATGTCACCTATCATTCTTTTCACATAAAACTTGGTACATGTATTATACATGTTACTCTACTACCTGATGAGAGGATTTTGTGAAATTATATCAAATGTTCACTAATTAGCTAATTATGCCAATTACCAGATAAAACTTGGTTGTCCTTCAATAAATCCACAATGGCTACTCCTATAAACAAAAGCCTTCATCATTTTAAAGGAAGTGATATTCTGAATATCCTGTCCAAATTTCAGCCCAAAAGAATGATGCAAATTTAAAGTTATAACAAATTTCATGCAAAATATTATATTTCTTGTAAATTGCGTGTAAAGATAACAATAATTAGGGGTACTTCTATGACCTAATAGCATGGTTCTTGTTTATAAGACTACTGTATAAGGAAACTGTTCAGCTAAAAAAAAAAAAAAAAAAATCACCTGTTCACTAGTACTACACCCTAAGGGGATGGGTAGGGGTGCAGGTTTGAAGGGGAGGGGTAGGGGGAAGCTTTGAAGGGGAGGGGTAGGGGGAAGGTTTGAAGGGGAGGGGTAGGGGGAAGCTTTGAAGGGGATGGGTAGGGGTGCAGGTTTGAAGGGGAGGGGTAGGGGGAAGCTTTGAAGGGGATGGGTAGGGGGAAGGTTTGAAGGTGAGGGGTAGGGGGAAGGTTTGAAGGGGAGGGGTAGGGGGAAGGTTTGAAGGGGAGGGGTAGGGGGAAGCTTTGAAGGGGATGGGTAGGGGGAAGGTTTGAAGGTGAGGGGTAGGGGGAAGGTTTGAAGGGGAGGGGTAGGGGGAAGGTTTGAAGGGGAGGGGTAGGGGGAAGCTTTGAAGGGGATGGGTAGGGGTGCAGGTTTGAAGGGGAGGGGTAGGGGGAAGCTTTGAAGGGGATGGGTAGGGGGAACGTTTGAAGGTGAGGGGTAGGGGGAAGGTTTGAAGGGGAGGGGTAGGGGGAAGCTTTGAAGGGGAGGCGTAGGGGGAAGGTTTGAAGTGGGGGGTAGGGGGAAGGTTTGAAGGGGAGGGGTAGGGGGAAGCTTTGAAGGGGAGGGGTATGGGGAAGGTTTGAAGGGGAGGGGTAGGGGGAAGGTTTGAAGGGCAGGGGTAAGGGGAAGGTTTGAAAGGGAGGGGTAGGGGAAGGTTTGAAGTGGAGGGGTAGGGGGAAGGTTTGAAGTGGAGGGGTAGGGGGAAGCTTTGAAGGGGAGGGGTAGGGGGAAGGTTTGAAGGGGAGGGGTAGGGGGAAGGTTTGAAGGGCAGGGGTAAGGGGAAGGTTTGAAAGGGAGGGGTAGGGGAAGGTTTGAAGTGGAGGGGTAGGGGGAGGGTTTGAAAGGGAGGGGTAGGGAAAGGTCTTAAAGGGAGGGGTAGGGGAAGGTTTGAAAGGGAGGGGTAGGTGAAGGTTTGAAAGGGAACGTTTGAAAGGGAGGGGTAGGGGAAGGTTTGAAAGGGAGGGGTCAGGGGGAAGGTTTGAAAGGGAACGTTTGAAAGGGAGGGGTCGGGGGAAGGTTTGAAAGGGAAGGTTTAAAAGGGAAGGGTCAGGGGAAGGTTTGAAAGGGAGGGGTCGGGGGAAGGTTTGAAAGGGAGTGGTCAGGGGAACGTTTGAAAGGGAGGGTCGGGGGAAGGTTTGAAAGGGAGGGGTTGGGGGAAGGTTTGAAAGGGAGGGGTCGGGGGAAGGTTTGAAAGGGAGGGGTAGGGGAAGTTTTGGAAGGGAACGTTTGAAAGGGAGGGGTTGGGGAAGGTTTGAAAGGAAGGGGTCGGGGGAAGGTTTGAAAGGGAGTGGTCAGGGGAAGGTTTGAAAGGGAGGGTCGGGGGAAGGTTTGAAAGGGAGTGGTCAGGGGAAGGTTTGAAAGGGAGGGTCGGGGGAAGGTTTGAAAAGGAGGGGTCGGGGGAAGGTTTGAAAGGGAGGGGTCGGGGGAAGGTTTGAAGGGAGGAGTCGGGGGAAGGTTTGAAAGGGAACGTTTGAAAGGGAGGAGTAGTAGTTTAGTGGGAAGAAAGGGGTATCGAGCACCCCCGGAAATCAACTTCTAATGAACGTCTCTAGATCAGAACAAATGCGTAGAAAACGATGAGCTATGTTAACAAATTGTAAAAATGTCCAACGTAACATTTTTATGCAAATTAGTGCCGGCATTACCAAAAAATCTATTTTTCACTATATCTCAGCCATTACTGCAGATAACTGAACAAATAAGGTGTCTAGACCCATGTTTTGAGGGTCATAGATTGTAATAAAACTATTCTTGAAGTGACGACATGTGTCCGTGGCATACTATTATGCAAATTAGTGCCGCCATTACCGAAAAATCTTTTTTTGCCATATCTCCGCCAATATTGCACATAACTGCACAAGTAAGGTGTCTAGACCCATGTTTTAAGGGTCAAGGATCATTAAAGGACCATTTCTGAAGTAACTATTGTTACGTGCTCCTCCCCAAACCCCGGTCACGGTGTACCTCCGAGCCCCGAGAGGGGTCACGGCAGAAAGATGTGTTATTCTGTGTGTCAAAGATCAATGGTGAAACCACACCAATTGTTACCAACAAACAAGTATTGTATTAATGTCACGCAAGAATAACAGCACAAAAACAATAGTAATCAATAGTACAACCAATATATCATTCCTATGATGGTACCATCAGTTTCGTACAATGTAACTCACTGTGCTCCAATGGAGCGAAAATAACATTCCCAATGTCTCTGTCCCAGCTATAAGCCAAAGTCGATCCATGCTCCAGTGATCATCAGAATGATGTTGTATCAAGACCAGAATCCCGCTCGGTTGACAGTGACACTGCCAAAGATGGGCAAAGGTGTCGTCAAGAGGCGACTGGGAAATCACACCTTCGGGTATGGACGTTCAACGGCTCCCAATCGGCGAACCGCAATTTCCCACTCAAAATCCACGTTACACACACACACCAGGTTAACGGCTGGATGCGTTGAAATGGTTGAAGCGAGGTGAAAACCCTGCAGCGATGCGAAATCAGGCGCAAGCTAAAATGGCCAACGGTCCGTTCTCGAGACGTAACGGCACTCCCATGATTCTCTTCGGGATCAACCGCAAAACCTGTCATGCAGGTTTATCTGTCACAGCGATAACAACTCTGTCGTAGGAATCCCTTTCCCAGGAAATCCCAAAGTTCACTAGTGACCCCCATTCGCCAGCGTTCGCTCCAGACCTCCAAGCAGCTCCGCTCATTCTCAGACCTCACTTGCTCTGCCTCGTTTTCCTCTTCGTCCTCTTCTTCTTCGTCCAGTGCCCGATCCAGTTTCCAGTTTCTTTTTAAAACACTGACTTTTTTTACCTTTTGAAAACAGTTAACTCCAATTCACTGAAACGATAACAATAATAGTACATGCACCCAAAAATGTTTACAGTGGATGAGAAGCACAACAACGGAAGTGATGAATCCGTAACACTTCCCCCCCCCCCCCCCCCCTCAAGAAAGAAAATTAGAACATAGTGAAAACTTTCTTTGCATGCAAAAAATCTTTTACCAAACAAAAGTAAAACTCACTCCCAAATGATCAATTCACGTGAGCAACAATAATTAATACTCCCCAAAATAAAGCAACAAAACTTCCAAACAACCTGCAGCAATTTTCAAAGTTAGTTTACTATGGATAAAGCATCAGCAACGACATTGTCCCTGCCCTTTACATGCCCAATTTCCAAGTTGAACTCCTGCAAAGCCAAACTCCATCTCATCAACCTCTGATTTTTATTTTTCATTTTTTGAATGAAGGTTAAGGGGTTGTGATTAGTGAAGACTTTTATAGGAAAGGTAGTAGTTCCTAGATACACCTCATAATGCTGAAGCGCTAGCAGGAGAGCAAGGGTCTCTTTTTCCATGGTGGTATAATTTTGCCCGGTGTTTGTTAAACTTTTTGGAATAGTAGCACACCGGTGATCCACTCCATCCTCATCTTCCTGTAATAGAACTGCCCCAGCCCCCACATCACTTGCATTAATGGCCAACTTGAATGGTTCTTGAAAATCCGGGGCTGCTAGGACAGGAGAGCTCATTAATATCGCTTTGACGTGGGCAAAGGCAGCCTGACATTTGTCGTCCCAAACAAACTTGGTCTCTTTCCTCAGCAAATTCGTTAAAGGGGCTACCACATCAGAAAAATTCCTGCAGAACCGCCGGTACCAACCAGCCATACCCAAGAATCTCATGAGCTCCTTCTTCCCTTTTGGAACTTGGAAGCGATCAATGGCTTCTATCTTGGCTGTCACCGGTTGCACCTGACCCTGACCTACGACATGGCCTAGGAACACCACCTGTGCCTTTACAAACTCACTCTTAGATAAGTTGATGGTCAACCCTGCCTCGGTCAGTTTCTTGAAAAATGCATGAATTTGTTTAATATGATCTTCCATGGTCATGGTGTGTGTGATGACATCATCCAGATAAGCCTCCACCCCCCTCTAGGTCTGCAATAAGCGTATTAATCAGCCGTTGAAATGTAGCAGGCCCGTTTTTCAATCCAAAGGGAAGAACCTTGTGCTGATACAACCCATTTGGTGTGACTAAAGCTGAGATTTCCTTGGCTCTATCAGTAAGAGGAATCTGCCAATACCCTTTCAGCAAGTCAAACATAGTTACAAATTTAGCTGGGCCTATTCTATAAATGCAGTCATCAATCCTCGGGATGGGATAGGAGTCGGTCTTGGTCACTCCATTAACCCGTTTTAAATCCGTACAACAGTGAAAACTGCCATCGGGTTTTGGAACCAATACACATGGTGAGCTCCATTCACTGCTGCTTGGTTCGATGATGTCATTCTCCAACATATACTGAACCTCCTTCCGAAGATACTCCATCTTCACAGGGTTCATCCGATAGGGGTGTTGCTTCACAGGAGTGGCTTCCCCCACCTCAATATCATGATATACCAAGTCAGTATGACCAGGTACATCTGTGAACAAATGTGCAAACTCAAAGATTAGGCTGGATAGTTGTCCTTGTTGTTCCCTCGTCAAATGACCTAATTTCTCATCTAAATGACTCAACACTTCCGTGTTCGTCAATCTGGGACAAGCCTGGTCATCAAAGTTATCAAACTTCACACCGGCCCCAACCTCTGGATTCTCTTGCACCCCGACTGCAGGTACGACAGGTGAGACAGGAACCATTTTCTCCACAGGCTTCCTCTCATAATATTTCTTCAGTCGGTTGACATGACACAGCTGTCGCTTTTTCCATCGGTCGGGAGTTGTCACCACGTAATCTGTTTCATTAACCCTCCTTTTGATTGCATAGGGACCAAAATACCTAGCCTGTAGTGGCTGACCTGGAACAGGAAGCAACACTAACACTCGGTCCTCAGGACTGAAATTTCTTATCTGAGATTTCTTGTCATGTCTCACTTTCATTTTATCCTGTGTCACTTTCAAGTTTCTTCTCGCAACTTCACAAGCCTTTGCCAATCTGTGCCGAACCGTTGACACATACTCTACCACTGTTGACTGTGACTCCTCCTGTAGCCACTGTTCTTTCACCAATTTCAATGGTCCTCGCACTGCGTGTCCAAACACAAGTTCAAAAGGACTGAACCCCAATGACTCCTGAACAGATTCCCTCGTAGCAAACAGCAATAAGGGTATTCCCTCATCCCAATCCTTGTCACATTCAAAACAATACGTTCTGATCATATTCTTCAATGTCTGGTGAAACCTTTCCAAGGCCCCTTGGCTCTCGGGATGGTAAGTACTTGATCTTACTTGCTCCACTCCCAACAGGTGTACCACTTGCTGAAAAAGCGTTGACATGAAATTGGAACCCTGATCAGACTGGATGACCTTAGGTAGGCCAACCAAAGTGAAAAATTTAATCAAGGCCTTCACAATAACTGCCGCAGTAATTTTTCTAAGAGGCACTGCCTCTGGGAACCTTGTGGAAGCGCAGTCAACAAATACTGATGTCCAGCCTTAGTTTTAGGTAAAGGGCCGACACAGTCAATAATGACTCGGCTGAATGGCTCTTCAAAAGCTTTCTGATTAGGTTTTCCCACCAGCTGGCAAGAGTGGCAAGATTTACAGAACTCCGCCACATCACTTACCAATCCTGGCCAGAAAAAATGTACCAATATTCTGTCACATGTCTAGTTCACTCCAAGGTGCCCGGCCAAAGGTGTCTCATGTGCCAAACTCAAGAGTTCTCGAGACGTAACGGCACTCCAATGATTCTCTTCGGAATCAACCGCAAAACCTGTCATGCAGGTTTTGCGAGCTCAGAGAGGTTGAGTAGTTGTCGATGTTTCCCTGACCCCGTATCCAGGTATACAGTCAGCTTGATGGCGTGATCGTGGTAGAGAAGAATCACAAAGATATCTGTGTCAGGGGTTCTGACCGCAGCGTTCTTGTATCCGAGGGTGGCGGCATGATGGAGGTACAGTACCACCCTAGTATCAGTCTCTTCCCGGTTGCTGTAGATTGTGGGGAGCTCACGCACCTCGACCTGAAACACAAAGAGGCATTGGACTTTGATAATTGAGGTAGAAAGCTGTACACGAGCCAGAATGAAATTGCATCAACTTTGTCGTGATCGACCTTCGTGAATGAGACATGGTTCTTGATTGGGTCATTCTGTAGTCGTTTCAGTAGTTTCTCAGAGCGATAGTTGGAGTTCTCGTACCCATTCCGTTTCAGTTCTTCAACATAGAGCAAGCGCAAGGAAGATAGCCGTAGGATCTCATTCTGCTGGACAACATGAGTTTGAATGTGCTCCAGTACCGAGACGAGTGCCTTGTTGTGGGCGGCTGACATGCGAGCATGCTCGGTATTAAATGCTCTTTCGGCTCTACGAATCCCGCGCTCGTAGTTAGCGAAAGCTGTGCGGAAAGCTCTCAAGCATGAAGGATGGTGTTTGGCCTCGGCAGCAAAGAGGTCTTTGTTTTTCACCCGTCGATGAAGTCGAACGAGACCCATTTCCTCGGCCCGTGATTCGATTTGCTCCCATGCATTTTCTTTGTTCTTCCAAGATGAGAAGACTTCCACTCGCTCAGTTTTGCGATCACCATCTTTGATCTCTACATTGTCACAGAAAATGCACTCTGGTGGGAAGATGGGTCCAGCGGAAACCGCTGAAGACAATTTACGAGGGGAGTGATGCCATTGCGAGGTTGATGCTTCTGGTTCTGTATCACCTCCCAGACGATTGAGGTTGCCAGTAAATTGCTGATAACACTGACGGTGATACCCAACACTTTCCAGATCATCGGGGAGAGTTGTAGGAATCTGGTCGCACACTGATTGCATACGATATGGGGACTCATGTGATTGATGGAGACGTTGGTCCCGGATCTTGTGAAGTTGCTGTAGTCTTTCACTTGCAGTTCCTTTGATTTTACTGAGGGGTGTAAAACTATCATGATGAGACGTGGATAGCACATGAAGGATGCATGTAGGCGGGGAGTGTTTGGGGGCTGCAGGATCTGCGCTCTGGTTACGTTTTCTTTTGGGCATGATGGCTTAATGTCCACTTCTATCACCACTGCTTATCTGTAATGGGAAAGAGAATGGGAAAGAGAAGTTACATTGGTGAAAGTATTGCCCTAAAAAACACTGAAAAAACCCTTTGTCAACTTACCTGCAATATTGGCTGAGATACAGCTAAAAATCAAATTTTCGGTAATGTCGACACTTTAGAATTTACATATTTACATGCCAAGGACACGCATAGTTACTTCAGGAATGGCCTTTTAATTAACCTTGACCCTCAAAACATGGCTCTAGACACCTTACTTGTGCAGTTATGTGCAATATTGGTCGAGATATGGCAAAAAAACCGATTTTCCGGTAATGGTGGCACTAATTTGCATACTAGTATGCCACGGACACATGTCGTCACTTCAGGAATAGTTTTATCACAATCCCTGACCCTCAAAACATGGGTCTAGACACCTTATTTGTTCAGTTATCTGCAGTAATGCCTGAGATATAGTGAAAAATAGATTTTTTGGTAATGGCGGCACTAATTTGCATGAAAATGATACGTGGGACATTTTTACAATTTGTTAACATAGCTCATCGTTTTCTACGCATTTTTTCTGATCTAGAGACGTCGATTAGAAGTTGATTTCCAGGGTGTGCTCGATACCCCTTTCTTCCCACTAAACTATAGGGAAAGGTTTGAAAGGGAGGGGTTGGGGAAGGTTTGAAAGGGAGGGGTAGGGGAAGGTTTGAAGTGGAGGGGTAGGGGGAAGGTTTGAAAGGGAGGGGTAGGGGAAGGTTTGAAGTGGAGGGGTAGGGGGAAGGTTTGAAGTGGAGCGGTAGGGGGAAGGTTTGAAGTGCAGGGGTAAGGGGAAGGTTTGAAAGGGAAAGTTTGAAGTGGAGGGGTAGGGGGAAGGTTTGAAAGGGAGGGGTAGGGGAAGGTTTGAAGTGGAGGGGTAGGGGGAAGGTTTGAAGTGGAGGGGTAGGGGGAAGGTTTGAAGTGGAGCGGTAGGGGGAAGGTTTGAAGTGCAGGGGTAAGGGGAAGGTTTGAAAGGGAGGGGTAGGGGGAAGGTTTGAAAGGGAGGGGTAAGGGGAAGGTTTGAAGTGGAGGGGTAGGGGGAAGGTTTGAAGTGGAGGGGTAGGGGGAAGGTTTGAAGTGGAGCGGTAGGGGGAAGGTTTGAAGTGCAGGGGTAAGGGGAAGGTTTGAAAGGGAGGGTTAAGGGGAAGGTTTGAAAGGGAAGGTTTGAAGTGCAGGTGTGAAGGGAAGGTTTGGAGGGGAAGGTTTGAAAGGGAGGGTTTGAAGTGCAGGGGTAAGGGGAAGGTTTGGAGGGGAAGGTTTGAAAGGGAGGGTTTGAAGTGCAGGGGTAAGGGGAAGGTTTGAAAGGGAGGGGTAGGGGAAGGTTTTAAGTGGATGGGTAGGGGGGAGGTCGTGATGGAATGGGGGTAGGAGGGAGTGGAGGGAGGGGACATGTAGTGGGACGCAGGTGTTGTACAAAATGAACGACTAATTAAATACACCATCCATTGCATGTTTGGGTTCTTGAAATTTTCAAGTCGGATAAACGTTTGAAAACGTTAAGAGTTGGGGTGATACTTGTCGGTTTGCAGCAAGCAAAACGATATTTTTTCCCGATTATTTGAATATTTTAATTCTATTTTTGGTATTTCAGTGCTATTTAAAAACTATTTTTCTCCAAAACATAGCACAAAAATAGGTTATCCTTTCCTATTTATTTGACTATTTTGTCCACTTTGATGGTTGCAGTATTATTAGTCCCCTACCGGTGTACATCGGAGGGGACTATAGGTTTGCACGCAGTCCCTCCGTCCGTCAGTCTGTCAGTCCGTCAGTCCGTCCGTCAGTCCGTCCGTCAGTCCGTCCGTCAGTCCGTCAGTCCGTCACGCAAAGAACAGTTTTCCGGAGTTTTTTTCTAAACGCTTAATGCTCATGATTTCAAACTTGGCACATCGTTTCCCCATGATAAGTTACAGATCGAGTTCGAACTTCACGACGTTTAGATCATTTTTGACAAAGTTATGGCACTTTGAACTTTGGGAATTCTGCTAATTCTGGTAATCCTTAACTCAGTGCCATTTTAAGTTTTAATTTCCTTTAAAAAAGATTTTCTCTGCAATAATAGGAGCGATTGAGATAAAATTTTCACCATATGATGGACTCGGTCTGTAGAATATTTTAATGGTAATTATGACGACACAGGTCACGTGGTTCGGCCGCCATATTGTTTTTCGTGAAAACACGAAAAACCCTTTTTCTCTGCAACGGCTGAACAGATCGAGGCCAACCTTTGCAGGTAGAATCACATACCCATGACGAACAAAAAAGTCAGCGAGCATGACGTCATGCATCACATGGTTTCAGAGTTATGACATTTCTAAACATGAACCTTTAAAACCGAGCTCCTCCCTCATTTTTGATCTAATCGAGGGGAAACTTCACAGATCTGTTCAGCATGTCGATCTACTAAAATGTCCTTTTGGAATTTGCGATAGGGCGCGTGGTTTGGCAGATATCGTTAATTACACGAAAATATTAAAACAAATGGATATCTCTTGTTTATTCTGGAGTTCTCCTCAAGCCGCACCACGCGCCCTCAGCCTCATCTCGCGAACGTCAACAGCGCGACACAGCGCGCGCTTTCCGGAGGGGCAGAGCCAAGCCGAGCAACATATATATATACACATCGATCATTGATCGTGAACCGGAAAATATAATAAATTACTGATATTTAGCGACTCGAACGGTTCTTTATCAACAACTTATTTTCTCGTGCTTCTGCTGACCTTTCTGCAAGGTGTATAAATCGAAGTCCCGAGTGCGAATCACAGGTGAACCCGTCCTGAGGTAATTAGCGATTGGGAACGATTCAGAACTTGTGGGTGAATAACCTTTGGTAATTTCCCCAACAGTTTTCCGGACGACAGCCTGCCGGTAGGGGACATGTATTGCAGCGCAATACTCAGAATGCTTGTTTTTTCGATACTTCTCACACATGGTTGCTATTTATTTACTATTTTCCTGTACGTCCTTCCATTTATTTGCCAAACAAAATACACCACACAAAACGAGTCCCAGCAAGGGTCTGCAATCTCTGATTGCTTTTTCTAGTTATTATTATTATTATTATTATTATTATTATTATTATTATTATTATTATTACTACTAGCAGAGTACCTGCCCTACGGGCGACCCTATGGGCGTTCTTGTTCCAAGCGTACAACACATTTTCTACAATCTCTTATTGGAGGATATTTTCTGCTGATACAACTGATTTGGCTTGGATTTCTTGATTATTTCCCTTGGTAATATTGCTGGATCTCTGTTCAACTTAGGTGGCCTTGGTTTTTGAGGCATCTCAATTTTCCAGAAAAAACAAACATCAACCGTCACCCTAGCTAACAACACCCACGACCAAACCACACTCACCTCTTCCCTCCTCCTCCCCCTTCCACCATTTCCTCAAAATCTCTCTTCAACCGTCACCCGAGCTAATAATACCCATGACAACCCCACACCTCCCTCCCCCACCCTCCCCTCCACCCTCCCTTCCAAATCCCTCTTCAACCGTCACCCTAGCTAACAATACCCACGACAACCCCACAACACTCTCTTTCCTCCCCTCCACCATCTCTTCACAAACTCCCATCAACCGTCATCCGAGCTAACAATACCCACGACAACCCCACACCTCCCCCCCCTCCCCACCACCCTCCACTCCACCATCTCCTCAAAATCCCCCTTCAACCGTCACGCGAGCTAACAATACCCACGCCAACCCCACACCACTTTCTTTCCTCCCCTCCACCATCTCTTCACAAACTCCCGTCAACCGTCACCCCAGCTAACAATACCCATGACAACCCCACACCACTTTCTTTCCTCCCCTCCACCATCTCTTCACAAACTCCCGTCAACCGTCACCCCAGCTAACAATACCCATGACAACCCCACACCTCCACCCCCAACCCTCCCCTTCACCATCTCCTCAAAATCCACCTTTAACTGTCACCCTACCGAGCAATACCCACGACAACCCCACACCTTCCCCGCCAACCTCCCCTCCACCATCTTCTCAAAATCCCCCTTCAACCGCCACCCTAGCTAACAATACCCACGACAACCCCACACTACTCTCTTTCCTCCCCTCCACCATCTCTTCACAAACTCCCATCAACCGTCACTGTAGCAAACAGCACCCACGACCAAACCACACTCACGTCTTCCCCCCTCCTCCTGCTTCCACCATCTACTCAAAATCCCTCTTCAACCTTCACCCGAGCTAACAATACCCATGACAACCCCACACCTCCACCCCCAACCCTCCCCTTCACCATCTCCTCAAAATCCCTTTTCAACCGTCACCTGAGCTAGCAATACCCACGACAACCCCAAACCTCCCTCCCACCCTCCCTTCCAAATCCCTCTTCAACCGTCACCCTAGCTAACAATACCCACGACAACCCCCACAACACTCTCTTTACTCCCCTCCACCATCTCTTCACAAACTCCCATCAACCGTCATCCGAGCTAAAAACACCCACGACAACCCCACACCTCCCCCTCCCCACCACCCTCCACTCCACCACCCTTGGCTAGGGATGGGTACCTCTCTCACCAGCCATGGCTCCTCAGCAAAGGACTTCTGTGACTCACTGGGACTGACACAATCTGTCAATTTCCCAACCCGGATCTCAGTCAACGGAGCATCTTGTCTTCTGGACTTGGTTATGACTAACTTCCCTGAAAATGTCTGCTGCTCTTCTTCTGCTCCAATCGGCTCTTCTGATCATGTGCTTGTTAAAGTGGACATCTCTCTGACCATTCTCAGAGAGCCTCCTCAGCGTCGACGAGTCTGGCATTTCACTCAGGCCAACTGGCACGGTCTTCAAGCAGCCATCAATCAGCTGGACTGGTTTCCCATCTCTACTGCCTCTGACATCAACTTATCCTGGGAATTCTTCCAAAGCAAATTGCTCTCTCTCATGCACAGATTTATCCCATCTCGTCTTCAGTTGTCATACCCTTCCTCCCGTCCATGGTACACGGAATCTTGTGGTGAGGCTATTGCCCAGAAACAACTTGCTTTCGTCTCCTGGAAAGCAAATCCAACGGAAGGAAATCTCATTTCCTTTCACAAAGCCCGAAACAAGTGTGTGTCCACCCTCAGGAGAGCCAGGAAACAATATCTCTCCGTTCTCAGGACCGAACTCTCTTATCTGTCTCCCTCTTCCAAATCCTGGTGGCGTCTGGTCAAATCTGTTTCTGATGTTTGTTCCCTCTCCATCCCCTCCCTCACCTCAAATGGCCACACGGCTGACTCCGCATGTGAAAAAGCTGAATGCCTCAACTCTGTGTTTGCCTCTAAATCTTGTGTCCCAAACCCATCCCTCTCTGTACCCACCATACCCAGTCGTACCCAGCTGCTCCTGGACTCTGTGTCCTTTCCTCCTGACAAGGTGGAAAAGTTTCTGTCAACCCTCGACTCTGATTCTGCAACTGGACCTGACGGCATCAGCCCACGGGTCCTAAAATCATGTTCTTCCGCTCTTTCACTCCCTTTCTCTGTTCTCTTCACCCTCTCTTTTGCTCAAGGTCATCTTCCATCTGCTTGGAAATCTGCCAATATCACCGCTTTGCACAAAAAAGGTGCAAAAACAGATCCCAGCAACTACAGACCAATCAGCCTTCTCCCAATTATCAGCAAAGTCATGGAATCCATCATTGCTTCAGAAATGAAATCTTTCCTCTTCTCCAATGACTTGATCTCTGATCATCAATTTGGTTTCAGACCTGGACACTCCACACTGGACATGCTGCTTCTGCTTTCTCAACAATGGATGGAGGTCCTCAATGCCAAACAGGAAATTAGAGCTGTCTCCCTTGACATATCACGTGCCTTCGATACGGTCTGGCACCCCGCTCTGCTCACCAAACTCTCCTCCTTTGGTATCCATGGAAATCTCCACGCATGGCTGGCAGACTTCCTCTCTAGTCGTAGTCAACGTGTGGCCCTGAATGGGTTTCTCTCATCTCCTCTTCCTGTTCAGGCTGGAGTTCCCCAAGGCAGTGTTCTGGGCCCTGTGCTTTTTCTGGTCTTCATCAATGATCTCTCTGACTCTCTTGAAAATCCTCTCTATCTCTTTGCTGATGACTCTACTCTGTCGCTCCATTCCTCATCCCTCAGATCGGCAGTCTGCAGCCTCCTCACTCTCTGCAGACCTGGACAAAATCACAGACTGGGCAAACAAGTCGAACATGTCTTTCAATCCTGACAAATCTCACACTCTTACTATGTCTCTCCGAAAAGACCGACTGGACAACCCTCCCATCCACTTTCTGAATAATCCTCTCCAAGAAGTTCTGTCACTCAAGCTTTTGGGTCTCACTATCTGCCATGATCTTTCCTGGGAAAACCACATTTCAAATCTGGCCTCCAAAGCCAGTCGCCGACTGGGCATCCTACGTCGTGCGGTCCTTCCTTGGCACACCTGAGCTCCTCACCACATACAAGGCTTTCATACGCAGCTCAATGGAATACTGCTCTCCCCTCTGGGCTGGTGCTCCTGCCTCACACCTAGCTCGCCTTCACGCTGTTGAAACCAAAGCATTCAGAATCATTGGAATCTCCCGCGATGAAGCTAACTCCAAGGGCCTCTCACTCACTCACCGAAGGCAGGTTGGTGGTCTTTCCGTCTTTTACCGACTCCTCTCTGGCCTTGCCCCCCCAGCTCTCTCTGGGCTCTGTCCCGCAAATATTCCTACAGGTCGCACAAGATCTGTCTGCAACCCTCTTATGGTTAAACTGCCAAAATCAAGACTCTCTGCTCACCTTCACTCCTTCATTCCTCTTTTTTCCCACCTCTGGAACAAACTCCCTCACTCTCTTCAATCCCACTCCACCCTCCAAGTCTTTAAAACAGCTGTTCACCACCATCTCTTATCTTCCCCCATCCAAAACCTTGATCTTTTCTACCCCCGCTAATTTCACCCCAGTTCCACTTTTTTGAAATACCAACTTCTGCCCAGGAAGTCCTTGGTGTCCTTGTGTTTTATACTTCTCCCCCCCCCCCCCCCCATTCCCATGCCTCCTCCCCCCCGGGCCCTCTCCCTTCCACACATCTCCCTGCTCTCGGATGTTGTGTTTGTGTGCTTCCCCCTTCTCTCCCCATCTTGTCTTCCGCTCCCTCTTTTTGGGTATTTTGTTTGTCTGGTTGATTTGTTTGTGAAGTAAATGTTAGCTCTTTCACGAGCCTCGATTCAGTATACAAAAAAAAAAAAACAAAAAAAAAACGTCACCCTAGCTAACAATACCCACGACAACCCCACACCTTCCCTCCACCCTGCCCTCCACCATCTTCTCAAAATCCCCTTCAACCGTCACCCTCGCCAGGAATACCCACAATAACCCACACCTCCCCCGCCAACCTCCCCTCCACCATCTCCTCAAAATCCCCCTTCAACCGTCACCCTAGCTAACAATACCCACGACAACCCCACACCACTCTCTTTCCTACCCTCCACCATCTCTTCACAAACTTCCATCAACCATCACCCGAGGTAACAATACCCACGACAACCCCACAGCCCCCCCCCCCACCCTTCCCTCCACCATCTCCTCAAAATCCCCTTCAACCGTCACCCTAGCTAACAATACCCATGACAACCCCACACCACTCTCTTTCCTCCCCGCCACCATCTCTTCACAAACTCCCATCATCCATCACTGTAGCTAGCAATACCTATGACAACCCCACACCTACCCCCCACCACCATCTCCTCAAAATCCCCCTTCAACCATCACCCTAGCTAACAATACCCACTACAAGCCCACAACACTCTCTTTCCTCTCCTCCACCATCCTCTCACAATCCCCTATCAACCATCACCCGAGCTAAAAATACTCACGACTATCCCACACCATCTCTCTGTTCAACTTCGGTGGCCTTGGGTTTTGAGGCATCCCAATTTTCCCTAAAAAAAAGAAACAAACCATCAACCATCACCCGAGCTAACAGTACCCACGACCAACCTACACCCCCCCCCCCACCCCCGCTGCCCCTCCACCATGCCTCACAAACCCCCTACAACCGGCACCCTAGCCAACAATACTCACGACCACCCCTCCCCACCACTACATAATACCCCATCAACTATCTCTGTAACTAACGATACTCACATCCACCACACACCATCCCCCAACAACCATCACCCTAGCTAACAATACCCACGCCCAACACACACACCCCGCCCCTCCAACATCCCCAATCATTATCGGAATCCGAGCAGCTCGGAATGCACTGTCTCTATGTACTGTCGCCAGCAGGATCACAGTGAGTTCACAATGTGATGTCACTGGCAAACTCGAAAATCGACACTCGAGGGCTTTTTTTGGCACTTTGTGATTTACAAATAAAATAAAACCCCCTTCAAATTAGACTGTGATTGATTGTCAATGGTTTTCAGAAGAAATAAAAATTGGGTTCCCCTTTAAGGGTCTTTTTGGTATTTTTGGTGTTTTGGTCTTCAGGGTCTTTAAGGGTATTTAGGGTCTTTTGTGTCTTTGGGGTGTTTTGTGTCTTTGGGGTCTTTTGGGTCTTTGAGGCCTTTTGGGTTTTTGGGGTCTTTTCAGTCTTTGGGGTCTTCTGGGTCTTTGGCGTCTTTTAGGTTTTCGGTGTATTTTGGGTCTTCAGGGTCTTTTGGGTCTTCGGGGCCTTTTGGGTCTTCAGGGTCTTTTCAGTCTTTGGGGTCTTCGGGGTCTCTTTGGTGTTGGGGTCTTTTGGGTCTTTGGGGTCTTTTCATTCTTTGGGGTATTTTCAGTCTTTGGGGTATTTGGGGGTCTTTTCAGTCTTCGGGGTCTTTTCAGTCTTTGAGGTCTTTTGTGTCTTCAGTACTTTTGGGTCTTTGGGGTCTTTTCAGTCTTTTAGGTCTTCGGGGTCTTTTGTGTCTTCGGAGTCTTTTGGGTCTTTGGGGTATTTTTGGTCTTTGGGATATTTTGCGTATTTTCAGTCTGGGGTATTTTGGGATATTTTGGGTATTTTTAGTCTTTGGGTTATTTTAGGTGTTTTGGGTCTTTGGGGTCTTTTGGGTCTTCGGGGCCTTTTGGGTCGTTGGGGTCTTTTAGGTCTTCAGGGTCTTTTCAGTGTTTGGGATATTTTAGGGCTTCGCGGTCTTTGGGGTTTTCGGGGTCTTTTGGGTCTTTTGGGTCTTTGGGGTCTTTGGGGTCTTTTCAGTCGTTGGGTCTTTTTAGTTTTTGGGGTCTGTTCAGTCTTTGGAGTATTTTGGGTGTTCAATGCCTTTTGGGTCTTTGGGGTATTTTAGGTCTTCGGGGCCTTTTGGGTCTTTGGGGGTCTTTTCAGTCTTTGGGGTATTTGGGATCTTCTTAGTTTTTGGGGTATTTTCAGTCTTTGGGGTATTTTCAGTCTTCGGGGTCTTTTGTGTCTTCGGAGTCTTTTGGGTCTTTGGGGTCCTTTCAATATTTCGGGTCTTTGGGGTATTTTTGGTTTTTGGGATCTTTTGGGTATTTTCAGTCTGGGGTCTTTTTGGTCTTTTGGGTTTTTTAGGTCTTTGGGGTCTTTGGGGTCTTTTCAGTCTTTGAGGTATTTTAGGTCTTCAGGGTATTTTGTGTCTTTGGGGTGTTTTTGGTCTTTTCAGTCTTTGGGGTCTTTTGGGGTATTTAGGGTCCTTGGGGAATTTTGGGTTCTCGGGGTCTTCTCGGTATTTTGAGTCCTGTGGGAGGGGATGGGGGGGGGGAGGGGGTCTTTTGGGTCTGCTGGGTACTTTAGGTTACATATTTCAGGTTACATTTGTGGGTGAAGTCAGATCAGCTGTCCAAACATTGGGTGAAGCCCACACCCCTTTTCCCCACTCCACTTCCCCCCACAATCCCTCTTCAACTGTCACCCTAGCTAAAAATACTCATGACCACCTACCCTCCTCCCCCAACCCATCACAATCCCCCATCAGCCATCAACCTATGGGTGAAGTGCGGACATACATACATACATACATACATACATACAAACACTTGCTCCATTATATTTATATTAGTGGAATTAATCTAGTTTAAAAAAAACAATGTTCACTTCACTAGTTATGGTCAAAAGTGTTCAAATCAATCGTTATATAGTCCTGTAAACTATGTATACTCGTTTTATCCTTCAACTTCAAGATGTCCATTTTTTGTTGACCTGAAGCAGATATTTTATTTTACAGGAAATACTTCTTCCTCAACTTTAAATACCCTGGTCCATCCATGATCTCTATAAACTTTAAATACCCTGGTCCATCCATGATCTCTATAAACTTTGTTACGTGGTCCCCTCGGTGAATACCTGGTCTCGGTGACCCCCGGACCGTGAGAGGAACTTCGCCAGAAAGCTGTATTATATATGCGCTTTCGCCACGCAATCCATATGAATTTCACCCAAGAGACAACTGACGTTCAAGGATATATTTCAATGGGAATGACCATACAATTGCAATGACACAACCACGGAGATTTTCCCCGAGCAATCAACCATATACAACCATCAACAATTCCCAATTCACAAGCACTTTCCTATGAGTAAGATGGCCATCTTATATACGTGTGTCCCGGTGAGTACTCACGACACCCTTTTGGTCTCGGTCCCGCACAATGTCTCTGGGCCCCTCCTGACCAAGATGATGGTCGCCGTCACCGCACTCGGGCGGTTGAACGAACCCCGGGTGGACGTGTTTCCACCGGGCAGGTATCGTACCAGGCACCGTGGCTGCAGCCCCTCGTGGCCACGCGAAGCGGATACGGTAAAGCAAGCCAAACCCCACGCCGCTTGCAAGGCGCGTTAGGCCCCAACGTGCGACCTGCACGCGTCTGTTTGGACGGTGCCGCGAACGAGGCCAGACGCGGGTCGATGCACGGCCCCACGTCAACTTGCCGTCTCCACCGGGCAGGAACACGTCCCGGTAATTCCTCTCGCCAGACAGGCTTCGGATCGGAACGCCGCTTTTCCACGCAGCGCAAGGTCGATCCCACCTTTTGTCGGAGCGGGGCGAGGAAGAAGAATCCTCGTCCTTTTTCCTCGTGTCTTTTTCTCTTCCGTTTCCGGTCACTTCCGTTTCCGGCCACTCCCTCAGAAGGGCTCCTGACCCTCCAACCACAACAACTACACAACAACTTAATATACTACACACGGATAAGCAAAGACCTGAATGGTAATTCACATACATTCACATAAATATGTAACACTCCCCCCCTTCAAGAAAGAAAGTTTTAACCCAGCGAAAACTTTCTTTGCCGGCCAATTTGGAGAAACAAACCAGATAACTCAACCCCCCCCCCCCACATTATCCGTTCCCCCCGGGCACAGTTATCACTTAAAAATAAAGCAACCAAAATTTCACCACAACCCCTCCAGATTACTCCCTCTGGACTAAGTACCAACAACGACATTGTCCCTGCCAAATCAAACTCCATCTCATGACCCTCTGACTTTGACCGTCAGTTTCTTGGGAATGAAGGTTAAGGGGTTGATCAAAGATCCAAAGTTAAGCAACTCGATAGCACTTTTTCCGGGAGGCCAAGCCGAGTATTCACTACATGGATGCCTTTAGGAATGCGGAGTTCACGGTTAGTCCGTGCAGGAAAGTTCTCTACATGGGCGCCTTGAGGAACGTGGAGTTCACGGTTAGTCCGTGCATGAAAGTTCACTACATGGACGCCTTTAGGAACGGCGTTC
The DNA here is from genome assembly GCF_964187855.1 of Myxine glutinosa. Lineage (NCBI taxonomy): Eukaryota > Metazoa > Chordata > Myxini > Myxiniformes > Myxinidae > Myxine > Myxine glutinosa. The sequence goes on along the minus strand of NC_136262.1, from coordinate 7,175,865 downwards.
ACGGTTAATTCGTGTAGGAATCTTGGCTCGGCGGCTCCGCCGCCTTCAGTGCTTCAACTTCTCAGAACTTCCCTAATAATTAGGGTGGGACCACTGGTCCCTGTAGTCCCATGAATAGCGGTCTCCTTCTCGGCCACTACCAAAACTACCGCCCAGTTGTCCTCTCCTGTAGACCTCTCGACGCCTACGAAATGCCTTCCCTACTGTTATGGTCCGACCCTCCAAATCCTTGCCATTCCAATTCTTCTCTGCCTCTCTGGCGTCCTTTGTGCTGGCAAACGTGACAAAGCCGAACCCTCTTGACTGTTGCGTTTCCCAGTCTCTTACCAACCGCACTTCCACCAGCGGCCCATATCTGTTGAAGACAGAGGTCAGAACTTCTTGCTCTGTTTTGAAGTTCAGTCCCCCTACAAATAACTTGGCACTTTTGTCGCCATCCCGAGCTGGTGTGGTGTTATTTTCCCTGCTGGGCTCTTTACCAACCCTCAGGTTACCATAAACTTGACCCCCGGCCAAATCATTCCCGATAACCACAGATACACCCTCTACAGGAAGCGTGGCTTGTAAACCGACGGTGACCGGTCCTGACACCAAATCGGACTCCAACTGGATGACCTGAAGGGGAGCACTAACACCACCCCCGATCCCCTGTAAACGAACACTATCCCCCGTTGCCGTCTCCTCGGACCATGGCAAAATGCCTTCAAGCATTAAAGATTGATGGGCCCCTGTGTCCCTCAATATCCTAACCGGTCTCCGGTTAGTCGAGGCTCCATCCAGTGACACAAACCCCTCTGAAATGAATGGTTGGTAACCCTTTTGATGGCGATTTCTTACGCTAGCCATCGCATTCGGAGTTGTAATAGTCGGACTCCGCTCTGGGTTGTCCCTTTTCATGAGGTAACAACTGGACATCAAGTGTCCAGGTTTCTTGCAAAACGTGCAAGTAGGCCCGGAGGAAAAACTCGGGGTCTGCCTCGGGCCCCCCGAACTATAAGTTTGTCTTGGGCCCGCATCCCTCTGATTTCGAACCGGTGGGGTATCATAGTTGTCCCCATAATCATCTCGAGGCCGCCGCCATGTATGGTCGTTCTCCGCACCTGCTGTTCCCCACCTCCCCTGCGGAGATCTAGGCGAGGAGTTAGGTTCGTGGACCCCTATTCGGTGGGTTAAGGCATAATCATCTGCCATGGTGGCTGCGTCCCACAACTTTGGTACCTTCTTTTCCTGCAGGTACACTTTGATGTCCTCGTGGACACACTGCTGGAATTCCTCCACCAGGATCAAGTCCCGCAATGTCTCGAAGTCTTTCCCGACTCCTTTTGACTCACACCACCGATCAAACATGTTTTCTTTCACTCTGGCAAACTCCACATGGGTCTCCCTCTCCCTCTTCCTGGCATTCCTGAATTTTTGCCTGTAAGCTTCCGGAACCAACTCATAGGCCTTGAGGATGTGCTTCTTCAGTACCTCATAATCTGCACATTGGTCCATTGGTAGCGCCGAATAAATTTCCTGAGCTTTCCCCACCAGCACACTTTGCACGAGTATGGTCCAGGCCTCCTCCGGCCAGTTTAATTGTCGAGCCACTTTCTCAAAGTGTGGGAAAAATTTCGCGACTTCTTTTTCACTGAACGGTGGAACCAGCCTCACATGTCTGCCCACATCCCAGGTTTTCTGGTTAGGTGTCGACCCCGTCAGCAAGGGTGGTGCCTCTCCCCGTTCTCTCATTAACTCCAGCTCCTTGAATTTGATTTCTTGCTGAAGCTCCATGTCACGTTCCTTTAATTCCCTTTCCGCTTTTCTCTCCTCTGCTTCGAGGTCCCTTGCAGCTCTCCTCTCCTCTGCTTTTCTCCCTTCTAACCTTTCCTGGAGTTCTCGTTCCACTCTCCTTTCCTCTGCTTCTGCTTTCCTTTCTTCTTCTTTTAACCTTTCCTGGAGTTCTCGTGCCACTCTCCTTTCCTCCGCTTGTTTCTCTTCCCTCCTCTCTTCTGCTTTCCTTTCTTCTTCTGCTCTTTCCTTTTCTGCTTTCCTTTCTTCTTCTGCTCTTTCCTTTTCTGCTTTCCTTTCTTCTTCTTTTAACCTTTCCTGGAGTTCTCGTTCCACTCTCCTTTCCTCTGCTTGTTTCTCTTCTCTCCTCTCTTCTGCTTTCCTTTCTTCTTCTTTGATCCGTTCCTGGCTCCGTAATTGCAACTCCAGTTTCCGGAGCTCAACGTCTTCTGGTTCTTCGGGTAGCCACTCCCAGGCTAACTCGTCCCATGTTCCTAATCCCACCATAGATTGTATCACCGTGGCCTGCAACTCTGCCTTCCTCAAATTAGTTCGGACCTCCAAGTTAAAATGTTTGGCCAATTTCAAGAGGTCCGACTTTAGCAACGCTCGGAACTGTGCCTCACTCGGGGTTACCCCAAAGTTCTGTGCCACAAACGCCATGGTGTCTATCGTTAACACCTGTTAACCTTCACCCAAGACTTTACCCCAATTTCTCCAAAAAAAAAAATTACCAATTAATAATTAATTAATAAATTTTAATTAATAAAAAATTATTATTTCATTATTTTATACAATTTTAAATCCCGGACGTAGACCCAATTGCGAAACCGCAAATCGTAATTTGGACGAGCCCCCAATTCTGTTACGTGGTCCCCTCGGTGAATACCTGGTCTCGGTGACCCCCGGACCGTGAGAGGAACTTCGCCAGAAAGCTGTATTATATATGCGCTTTCGCCACGCAATCCATATGAATTTCACCCAAGAGACAACTGACGTTCAAGGATATATTTCAATGGGAATGACCATACAATTGCAATGACACAACCACGGAGATTTTCCCCGAGCAATCAACCATATACAACCATCAACAATTCCCAATTCACAAGCACTTTCCTATGAGTAAGATGGCCATCTTATATACGTGTGTCCCGGTGAGTACTCACGACACCCTTTTGGTCTCGGTCCCGCACAATGTCTCTGGGCCCCTCCTGACCAAGATGATGGTCGCCGTCACCGCACTCGGGCGGTTGAACGAACCCCGGGTGGACGTGTTTCCACCGGGCAGGTATCGTACCAGGCACCGTGGCTGCAGCCCCTCATGGCCACGCGAAGCGGATACGGTAAAGCAAGCCGAACCCCACGCCGCTTGCAAGGCGCGTTAGGCCCCAACGTGCGACCCGCACGCGTCTGTTTGGATGGTGCCGCGAACGAGGCCAGACGCGGGTCGATGCACGGCCCCACGTCAACTTGCCGTCTCCACCGGGCAGGAACACGTCCCGGTAATTCCTCTCGCCAGACAGGCTTCGGATCGGAACGCCGCTTTTCCACGCAGCGCAAGGTCGATCCCACCTTTTGTCGGAGCGGGGCGAGGAAGAAGAATCCTCGTCCTTTTTCCTCGTGTCTTTTTCTCTTCCGTTTCCGGTCACTTCCGTTTCCGGCCACTCCCTCAGAAGGGCTCCTGACCCTCCAACCACAACAACTACACAACAACTTAATATACTACACACGGATAAGCAAAGACCTGAATGGTAATTCACATACATTCACATAAATATGTAACAACTTTAAATACCCTGGTCCATCCATGATCTCTATAAACTTTAAATACACTGGTCCATCCATGATCTCTATAAACTTTAAATACCCTGGTCCATCCATGATCTCTATAAACCTTAAATACCCTGGTCCATCCATGATCTCTATAAACTTTAAATACCCTGGTCCATCCATGATCTCTATAAACTTTAAATACCCTGGTCCATCCATGATCTCTATAAACTTTAAATACCCTGGTCCATCCATGATCTCTATAAACTTTAAAGACCCTGGTCCATCTATGATCTCTATAAACCTTAAATACCCTGGTCCATCCATGATGTCTATAAACTTTAAATACCCTGGTCCATCCATGATCTCTATAAACTTTAAAGACCCTGGTCCATCTATGATCTCTATAAACTTTAAATACCCTGGTCCATCCATGATGTCTATAAACTTTAAATACCCTGGTCCATCCATGAACTCTATAAACTTTAAATACCCTGGTCCATCCATGATCTCTATAAACTTTAAATATCCTGGTCCATCCATGATCTCTATAAACTTTAAATACCCTGGTCCATCCATGATCTCTATAAACTTTAAATATCCTGGTCCATCCATGATCTCTATAAACTTTAAATACCCTGGTCCATCCATGATCTCTATAAACCTTAAATACCCTGGTCCATCCATGATCTCTATAAACTTTAAATACCCTGGTCCATCCATGATCTCTATAAACTTTAAATACCCTGGTCCATCCGTGATCTCTATAAACTTTAAATACCCTGGTCCATCCATGATCTCTATAAACCTTAAATACCCTGGTCCATCCATGATCTCTATAAACTTTAAATACCCTGGTCCATCCATGATCTCTATAAACTTTAAATACCCTGGTCCATCCATGATCTCTATAAACCTTAAATACCCTGGTCCATCCATGATCTCTATAAACTTTAAATACCCTGGTCCATCCATGATCTCTATAAACTTTAAATACCCTGGTCCATCTATGATCTCTATAAACTTTAAATACCCTGGTCCATCCATGATCTCTATAAACTTTAAATACCCTGGTCCATCCATGATCTCTATAAACTTTAAATACCCTGGTCCATCCATGATCTCTATAAACTTTAAATATCCTGGTCCATCCATGATCTCTATAAACTTTAAATACCCTGGTCCATCCATGATCTCTATAAACCTTAAATACCCTGGTCCATCCATGATCTCTATAAGCTTTAAATATCCTGGTCCATCCATGATCTCTATAAACTTTAAATATCCTGGTCCATCCATGATCTCTATAAACCTTAAATACCCTGGTCCATCCATGATCTCTATAAACTTTAAATATCCTGGTCCATCCATGATCTCTATAAACTTTAAATACCCTGGTCCATCCATGATCTCTATAAACTTTAAATATCCTGGTCCATCCATGATCTCTATAAACTTTAAATACCCTGGTCCATCCATGATCTCTATAAACCTTAAATACCCTGGTCCATCCATGATCTCTATAAACTTTAAATACCCTGGTCCATCCATGATCTCTATAAACTTTAAATACCCTGGTCCATCCATGATCTCTATAAACTTTAAATACCCTGGTCCATCCATGATCTCTATAAACTTTAAATACAATGGTCCATCCATGATGTCTATAAACTTTAAATACCCTGGTCCATCCATGATGTCGATAAACTTTAAATACCCTGGTCCATCCATGATGTCGATAAACTTTAAATACCCTGGTCCATCCATGATCTCTATAAACTTTAAATACCCTGGTCCATCCATGATCTCTATAAACCTTAAATACCCTGGTCCATCCATGATCTCTATAAACTTTAAATACCCTGGTCCATCCATGATCTCTATAAACTTTAAATACCCTGGTCCATCCATGATCTCTATAAACTTTAAATACCCTGGTCCATCCATGATCTCTATAAACTTTAAATACCTTGGTCCATCCATGATCTCTATAAACTTTAAATACCCTGGTCCATCCATGATCTCTATAAACTTTAAATACCCTGGTCCATCCATGATCTCTATAAACTTTAAATACCCTGGTCCATCCATGATGTCTATAAACTTTAAATACCCTGGTCCATCCATGATCTCTATAAACTTTAAATACCCTGGTCCATCCATGATCTCTATAAACTTTAAATACCCTGGTCCATCCATGATCTCTATAAACTTTAAATACCCTGGTCCATCCATGATCTCTATAAACTTTAAATACCCTGGTCCATCCATGATCTCTATAAACTTTAAATACCCTGGTCCATCCATGATCTCTATAAACTTTAAATACACTGGTCCATCCATGATCTCAATAAACTTTAAATACCCTGGTCCATCCATGATCTCTATAAACTTTAAATACCCTGGTCCATCCATGATCTCTATAAACTTTAAATACCCTGGTCCATCCATGATCTCTATAAACTTTAAATACCCTGGTCCATCCATGATCTCTATAAACTTTAAATACCCTGGTCCATCCATGATCTCTATAAACTTTAAATACCCTGGTCCGTCCATGATCTCTATAAACTTTAAATACCCTGGTCCATCCGTGATCTCTAAAAACTTTAAATACCCTGGTCCATCCATGATCTCTATAAACTTTAAATACCCTGGTCCGTCCATGATCTCTATAAACTTTAAATACCCTGGTCCATCCATGATCTCTATAAACTTTAAATACCCTGGTCCATCCATGATCTCTATAAACTTTAAATACCCTGGTCCGTCCATGATCTCTATAAACTTTAAATACCCTGGTCCATCCATGATCTCTATAAACTTTAAATACCCTGGTCCATCCATGATCTCTATAAACTTTAAATACCCTGGTCCATCCATGATCTCTATAAACTTTAAATACCCTGGTCCATCCATGATCTCTATAAACTTTAAATACCCTGGTCCATCCATGATCTCTATAAACTTTAAATACCCTGGTCCATCCATGATCTCTATAAACTTTAAATACCCTGGTCCATCCATGATCTCTATAAACTTTAAATACCCTGGTCCATCCATGATCTCTATAAACTTTAAATACACTGGTCCATCCATGATCTCAATAAACTTTAAATACCCTGGTCCATCCATGATCTCTATAAACCTTAAATACCCTGGTCCATCCATGATGTCTATAAACTTTAAATACCCTGGTCCATCCATGATCTCTATAAACTTTAAATACCCTGGTCCATCCATGATCTCTATAAACTTTAAATACCCTGGTCCATCCATGATGTCTATAAACTTTAAATACCCTGGTCCATCCATGATGTCTATAAACTTTAAATACCCTGGTCCATCCATGATCTCTATAAACTTTAAATACCCTGGTCCATCCATGATCTCTATAAACCTTAAATACCCTGGTCCATCCATGATCTCTATAAACTTTAAATACCCTGGTCCATCCATGATGTCTATAAACTTTAAATACCCTGGTCCATCCATGATCTCTATAAACTTTAAATACCCTGGTCCATCCATGATGTCTATAAACTTTAAATACCCTGGTCCATCCATGATCTCTATAAACTTTAAATACCCTGGTCCATCCATGATGTCTATAAACTTTAAATACCCTGGTCCATCCATGATGTCTATAAACTTTAAATACCCTGGTCCATCCATGATCTCTATAAACTTTAAATACCCTGGTCCATCCATGATCTCTATAAACTTTAAATACCCTGGTCCATCCATGATCTCTATAAACTTTAAATACCCTGGTCCATCCATGATGTCTATAAACTTTAAATACCCTGGTCCATCCATGATCTCTATAAACTTTAAATACCCTGGTCCATCCATGATCTCTATAAACTTTAAATACCCTGGTCCATCCATGATCTCTATAAACCTTAAATACCCTGGTCCATCCATGATCTCTATAAACTTTAAATACCCTGGTCCATCCATGATCTCTATAAACTTTAAATACCCTGGTCCATCCATGATCTCTATAAACTTTAAATACCTTGGTCCATCCATGATCTCTATAAACTTTAAATACCCTGGTCCATCCATGATCTCTATAAACTTTAAATACCCTGGTCCATCCATGATCTCTATAAACTTTAAATACCCTGGTCCATCCATGATCTCTATAAACTTTAAATACCCTGGTCCATCCATGATCTCTATAAACTTTAAATACCCTGGTCCATCCATGATGTCTATAAACTTTAAATACCCTGGTCCATCCATGATCTCTATAAACTTTAAATACCCTGGTCCATCCATGATGTCTATAAACTTTAAATACCCTGGTCCATCCATGATCTCTATAAACTTTAAATACCCTGGTCCATCCATGATGTCTATAAACTTTAAATACCCTGGTCCATCCATGATGTCTATAAACTTTAAATACCCTGGTCCATCCATGATCTCTATAAACTTTAAATACCCTGGTCCATCCATGATGTCTATAAACTTTAAATACCCTGGTCCATCCATGATCTCTATAAACTTTAAATACCCTGGTCCATCCATGATCTCTATAAACTTTAAATACCCTGGTCCATCCATGATGTCTATAAACTTTAAATACCCTGGTCCATCCATGATCTCTATAAACCTTAAATACCCTGGTCCATCCATGATCTCTATAAACTTTAAATACCCTGGTCCATCCATGATCTCTATAAACTTTAAATACCCTGGTCCATCCATGATCTCTATAAACTTTAAATACCCTGGTCCATCCATGATCTCTATAAACTTTAAATACCCTGGTCCATCCATGATCTCTATAAACTTTAAATACCCTGGTCCGTCCATGATCTCTATAAACTTTAAATACCCTGGTCCATCCATGATGTCTATAAACTTTAAATACCCTGGTCCATCCATGATGTCTATAAACTTTAAATACCCTGGTCCATCCATGATGTCTATAAACTTTAAATACCCTGGTCCATCCATGATGTCTATAAACTTTAAATACCCTGGTCCATCCATGATGTCTATAAACTTTAAATACCCTGGTCCATCCATGATGTCTATAAACTTTAAATACCCTGGTCCATCCATGATGTCTATAAACTTTAAATACCCTGGTCCATCCATGATCTCTATAAACTTTAAATACCCTGGTCCATCCATGATCTCTATAAACTTTAAATACCCTGGTCCATCCATGATCTCTATAAACTTTAAATACCCTGGTCCATCCATGATCTCTATAAACTTTAAATACCCTGGTCCATCCATGATCTCTATAAACTTTAAATACCCTGGTCCATCCATGATCTCTATAAACTTTAAATACCCTGGTCCATCCATGATCTCTATAAACTTTAAATACCCTGGTCCATCCATGATCTCTATAAACTTTAAATACCCTGGTCCATCCATGATCTCTATAAACCTTAAATACCCTGGTCCATCCATGATCTCTATAAACTTTAAATACCCTGGTCCATCCATGATCTCTATAAACTTTAAATACCCTGGTCCATCCATGATCTCTATAAACTTTAAATACCCTGGTCCATCCATGATCTCTATAAACTTTAAATACCCTGGTCCATCCATGATCTCTATAAACTTTAAATACCCTGGTCCATCCATGATCTCTATAAACTTTAAATACCCTGGTCCATCCATGATCTCTATAAACTTTAAATACCCTGGTCCGTCCATGATCTCTATAAACTTTAAATACCCTGGTCCATCCATGATCTCTATAAACTTTAAATACCCTGGTCCATCCATGATCTCTATAAACTTTAAATACCCTGGTCCATCCGTGATCTCTATAAACTTTAAATACCCTGGTCCATCCATGATCTCTATAAACTTTAAATACCCTGGTCCGTCCATGATCTCTATAAACTTTAAATACCCTGGTCCATCCATGATCTCTATAAACTTTAAATACCCTGGTCCATCCATGATCTCTATAAACTTTAAATACCCTGGTCCGTCCATGATCTCTATAAACTTTAAATACCCTGGTCCATCCATGATCTCTATAAACTTTAAATACCCTGGTCCATCCATGATCTCTATAAACTTTAAATACCCTGGTCCATCCATGATGTCTATAAACTTTAAATACCCTGGTCCATCCAAGATCTCTATAAACTTTAAATACCCTGGTCCATCCATGATCTCTATAAACTTTAAATACCCTGGTCCATCCATGATCTCTATAAACTTTAAATACCCTGGTCCATCCATGATCTCTATAAACTTTAAATACCCTGGTCCATCCATGATCTCTATAAACTTTAAATACCCTGGTCCATCCATGATCTCTATAAACTTTAAATACCCTGGTCCATCCATGATCTCTATAAACTTTAAATACCCTGGTCCATCCATGATCTCTATAAACTTTAAATACCCTGGTCCATCCATGATCTCTATAAACTTTAAATACCCTGGTCCATCCATGATGTCTATAAACTTTAAATACCCTGGTCCATCCATGATCTCTATAAACTTTAAATACCCTGGTCCATCCATGATCTCTATAAACTTTAAATACCCTGGTCCATCCATGATCTCTATAAACTTTAAATACCCTGGTCCATCCATGATCTCTATAAACTTTAAATACCCTGGTCCATCCATGATCTCTATAAACTTTATAATACCCTGGTCCATCCATGATCTCTATAAACTTTAAATACCCTGGTCCATCCATGATCTCTATAAACTTTAAATACCCTGGTCCATCCATGATCTCTATAAACTTTAAATACCCTGGTCCATCCATGATCTCTATAAACTTTAAATACCCTGGTCCATCCATGATCTCTATAAACTTTAAATACCCTGGTCCATCCATGATCTCTATAAACTTTAAATACCCTGGTCCATCCATGATCTCTATAAACTTTAAATACCCTGGTCCATCCATGATCTCTATAAACTTTAAATACCCTGGTCCATCCATGATCTCTATAAACTTTAAATACCCTGGTCCATCCATGATCTCTATAAACTTTAAATACCCTGGTCCATCCATGATCTCTATAAATTTTAAATACCCTGGTCCATCCATGATCTCTATAAACTTTAAATACCCTGGTCCATCCATGATCTCTATAAACTTTAAATACCCTGGTCCATCCATGATCTCTATAAACTTTAAATACCCTGGTCCATCCATGATCTCTATAAACTTTAAATACCCTGGTCCATCCATGATCTCTATAAACTTTAAATACCCTGGTCCATCCATGATCTCTATAAACTTTAAATACCCTGGTCCGTCCATGATCTCTATAAACTTTAAATACCCTGGTCCATCCATGATCTCTATAAAGTTTAAATACCCTGGTCCATCCATGATCTCTATAAACTTTAAATACCCTGGTCCGTCCATGATCTCTATAAACTTTAAATACCCTGGTCCATCCATGATCTCTATAAACTTTAAATACCCTGGTCCATCCATGATCTCTATAAACTTTAAATACCCTGGTCCATCCATGATCTCTATAATGTTTAGGATTGATCCGTTCAGCGTTCTTGAGAGCAAGATCATTGATTTTTAAATTAAAACCGGTTTAGTCTTGCCATCAATTGCTTTTGAACCAATTGGCTTGGTTAAAGATATCACTTGATCAGATGACTTGACAGAATCCTGGAAGTTTAAAGTTTATCATTGTAGTTTATTCTCCAAGAAAAAAAACAAATGAACCAATATATTTGAAAAGAATGATCAGGTTTTGCTATTGAATGTGATCTGTAACAGTGATAAGAAAAACACATTGAATATCAGTTGTTTAAATTGAGACAATATCAGCAAAAACTACAAATAATAATAATAACAATAATTGTAATTATAATAAAAATAATATGAGCTCCCTTACAAGGAAATTCAGCACAAGAGGAGGTCATTCGGCCCATCAGAGTCTGTGCTATTATTGTCAACATATGGTGGTTTCTTTCTTTAAAGCCTTTTCGTGGCATAGCCCATAGGGGAAAGCCGTTATAAGTGTTTGTGTGTCCGTATTTATGTATGTATGCATGTATGTCCATCACAAATGTACACCAATTAGAGCTGAGGCTCTGGTCACATGACAGGGTGATGTGATGTGATTACGTCTGATGTCATTACTGACTCTCCACACACCGCCATTTTGATTCCAATGCCGTTCAGGCCGAACATATCGTCGAACCTGTCATATATCACAATCGCCATGCTCTCCCTTTACGTTTTTCATTCAGTGGGAAACACAAGCAAACCGATTGTTAAAATGATCATCAAATATCGAAAGCATTGGCGTTACAGGTCTTCTAACGGCAGAGTAGGCCTACGTATAGGCCTTAGGCTTCATGCCTCACCCTAAGACTGCTTTTTTTTTTCTTTCTTTTTTTTCTTTTTGGATACAGAATCGAGGCTCATGAAAGAGCTAACATTTATTTCACAAACAAATCAAACAGACAAACAAAATATATAAAAAGAGGGAGCGGAAGACAAAATGGGGAGAGAAGGGGAAGCACACAAACACAACATTTGAGAGCAGGGAGATGTGTGGGAGGGAGAGGGCTTGGGGGGAGGAGGCGTGGGAAGGGGGTGGGGGGGAGAAGTATAAAACACAAGGACACCAAGGACTTCCAGGAGAGAAGTTGGTATTTCAAAATACTTAGCTTAGGACAAATTATCCCAGGTTTCTTCATACAATAGTATCGTTTTCATAATAATAATAACGTTAATAATAATAATAATAATGCATTTATTTTATATAGCGCTTTTCAGGAAGCCCAAAGACGCTTTGACAGAGTGCAAAACATAATGCATAGCAAAACATAAAAACAATTGCAAAAAAAGAAGAATCAATAGGGAAACATTCAAAGCACAAAGGAAGGAGAAGGAGAGGAGATAGTCAGGGGTTAGATGCTGTGGGTTAAATGTTGAATGCAGTGTTGAACAGGTGGGTCTTGAGTGATGTTTTGAATGTGGTGAGTGAGGAGGAGTCTCTGATGGTGTGAGGTAGCGAGTTCCAGAGGGTGCGAGCAGCGATGGAGAAGGCCCTGTCCCCCCCAGGATCTAAATTTGGTCCGGATAGGGGGGGTCAGGAGGTTGGTACCAGCAGAGCGGGGGTTGCGGGTGGGAGTGTGTCTGGAGAGGAGGTCAGCCAGGTAGGATGGGGCCAGGTTATGGAGGGCTTTGTAGGTCAAGAGGAGGATTTTGTACTGGATTCTCTGGGAGATGGGGAGCCAGTGAAGCTTGTAAAGGACTATATTAATAATAATGTTATAGTAAATATAATTGTAACACTGCAATCCCTTTGTCATAACTGCTAAGTTACTGGACTGAAGCAGTGTATGGTTGGTTCATTGTTGACTCGAAGCATATAGAATAAGCCGGTGTCTCAATACAGTCTCTTCACTTGCATGGTGACAGACAGCTTAGAGACTTAGAATACTTACTTACATTATTTAAACTAGCAGAGATCCCAGGATTATCCACCCAAAATATCGTTGCGATCGTATCAGCAGTTTTTACGGTACCTTCGAACAGACAGACAGACAGACAGACAGACGGACGGGCATTTGGTGAATTATAGTAAGATGCATGTGTGTATTTAAAAAAAAAAAATTTTTTTTTTTAATATACTTACATTATTTGCTAACTGGTATCCCCACCCAGGTCATACTATACTCTTCGAACAAAAGTGTCAAACAAGCCCGGCTACGCTGCTGTTAGACTTTTGGTGTGGTTTTAATGCTGCAATGCTGATTGCCATAAAAAAATCTTTGGTGTGACTAAGCCAAGATTCAAAGCATCAACCTCCCGAAGCACCAACCTCCCAAAGCACCAACCTCACAGAGCACCAACCTCCCAAAGCACCAACCTCCAAGAGCAACAACCTCCCAGAGCACCAACCTCCCAAGCACCAACCTCCCAAAGCACCAACCTCCCAAAGCACCAACCTCCCAAAGCACCAACCTCCCAAAGCACCAACCTCCCAGAGCACCAACCTCCCAAGCACCAACCTCCCAAAGCACCAACCTCCCAGTGCACCAACCTCCCAGAGCACAAACCTCCCAAAGCATCAACCTCCCAGAGCACCAACCTCCCAAATCACCAACCTCCCAGTGCACCAACCTCCCAGAGCACAAACCTCCCAAAGCACCAACCTCCCAGAGCACCAACCTCCCAGAGCACCAACCTCCCAGAGCTCCAACCTCCCAGAGCACCAACCTCCCAGAGCACCAACCTCCCAGAGCACCAACCTCCCAAAGCACCAACCTCCCAGAGCACCAACCTCCCAAAGCACCAACCTCCCAGAGCACCAACCTCCCAAAGCACCAACCTCCCAGAGCATCAACTTCTCAAAGCACCAACCTCCCAAAGCACCAACCTCCCAGTGCACCAACCTCCCAGAGCACCAACCTCCCAAAGCATCAACCTCCCAGAGCACCAACCTCCCAAAGCACCAACCTCCCAGTGCACCAACCTCCCAGAGTACAAACCTCCCAAAGCACCAACCTCCCAGAGCACCAACCTCCCAAGCACCAACCTCCCAAAGCACCAACCTCCCAGTGCACCAACCTCCCAAAGCACCAACTTCCCAAAGCACCAACCTCCCAGAGCACCAACCTCCCAAAGCACCAACCTCCCAGAGCACCAACCTCCCAAAGCACCAACCTCCCAGAGCACCAACCTCCCAAAGCACCAACCTCCCAGAGCACCAACCTCCCAGAGCACCAACCTCCCAGAGTACCAACCTCCCAAAGCACCAACCTCCCAGAGCACCAACCTCCCAAAGCACCAACCTCCCAGAGCACCAACCTCCCAAAGCACCAACCTCCCAGAGCACCAACCTCCCAAAGCACCAACCTCCCAGAGCATCAACTTCTCAAAGCACCAACCTCCCAAAACACCAACCTCCCAGTGCACCAACCTCCCAGAGCACCAACCTCCCAAAGCATCAACCTCCCAGAGCACCAACCTCCCAAAGCACCAACCTCCCAGTGCACCAACCTCCCAGAGTACAAACCTCCCAAAGCACCAACCTCCCAGAGCACCAACCTCCCAGAGCACCAACCTCCCAAAGTACCAACCTCCCAGTGCACCAACCTCCCAGAGCACAAACCTCCCAAAGCATCAACCTCCCAGTGCACCAACCTCACAGAGCACAAACCTCCCAAAGCACCAACCTCCCAGAGCACCAACCTCCCAGAGCACCAACCTCCCAAAGCACCAACCTCCGAGAGCACCAACCTCCCAGTGCACCAACCTCCCAGAGCACAAACCTTCCAAAGCACCAACCTCCCAGAGCACCAACCTCCCAAAGTACCAACCTCCCAGTGCACCAACCTCCCAGAGCACAAACCTCCCAAAGCATCAACCTCCCAGAGCACCAACCTCCCAAAGCACCAACCTCCCAGTGCACCAACCTCCCAGAGCACAAACCTCCCAAAGCACCAACCTCCCAGAGCACCAACCTCCCAGAGCACCAACCTCCCAAAGCACCAACCTCCCAAAGCACCAGCCTCCCAAAGCACCAACCTCCCAAAGCACCAACCTCCCAGAGCACCAACCTCCCATAGCACCAACCTCCCAAAGCAACAACCTCCCAGAGCACCAACCTCCCAAAGCACCAACCTCCCAAAGCACCAACCTCCCAGAGCACGAACCTCCCAAAGCTCCAACTTCCCAAAGCACCAACCTCCCAGAGCACCAACCTCCCAAAGCACCAACCTCCCAGAGCACCAACCTCCCAAAGCACCAACCTCCCAGAGCACCAACCTCCCAAAGCACCAACCTCCCAGAGCACCAACCTCCCAGAGCACCAACCTCCCAGAGCACCAACCTCCCAAAGCACCAACCTCCCAGAGCACCAACTTCCCAAAGCACCAACCTCCCAGAGCACCAACCTCCCAAAGCACCAACCTCCCAGAGCACCAACCTCCCAAAGCACCAACCTCCCAGAGCATCAACTTCTCAAAGCACCAACCTCACAAAGCACCAACCTCCCAGTGCACCAACCTCCCAGAGCACCAACCTCCCAAAGCATCAACCTCCCAGAGCACCAACCTCCCAAAGCACCAACCTCCCAGTGCACCAACCTCCCAGAGCACAAACCTCCCAAAGCACCAACCTCCCAGAGCACCAACCTCCCAGAGCACCAACCTCCCAAAGTACCAACCTCCCAGTGCACCAACCTCCCAGAGCACAAACCTCCCAAAGCATCAACCTCCCAGAGCACCAACCTCCCAAAGCACCAACCTCCCAGTGCACCAACCTCCCAGAGCACAAACCTCCCAAAGCACCAACCTCCCAGAGCACCAACCTCCCAGAGCACCAACCTCCCAAAGCACCAACCTCCGAGAGCACCAACCTCCCAGTGCACCAACCTCCCAGAGCACAAACCTTCCAAAGCACCAACCTCCCAGAGCACCAACCTCCCAAAGTACCAACCTCCCAGTGCACCAACCTCCCAGAGCACAAACCTCCCAAAGCATCAACCTCCCAGAGCACCAACCTCCCAAAGCACCAACCTCCCAGTGCACAAACCTCCCAGTGCACAAACCTCCCAAAGCACAAACCTCCCAGAGCACCAACCTCCCAAAGCACCAACCTCCCAGAGCACCAACCTCCCAGAGCACCAACCTCCCAAAGCACCAACCTCCCAGAGCACCAACCTCCCAAAGCACCAACCTCCCAGAGCACCAACCTCCCAAAGCACCAACCTCCCAGAGCATCAACTTCTCAAAGCACCAACCTCACAAAGCACCAACCTCCCAGTGCACCAACCTCCCAGAGCACCAACCTCCCAAAGCATCAACCTCCCAGAGCACCAACCTCCCAAAGCACCAACCTCCCAGTGCACCAACCTCCCAGAGCACAAACCTCCCAGAGCACCAACCTCCCAGAGCACCAACCTCCCAAAGTACCAACCTCCCAGTGCACCAACCTCCCAGAGCACAAACCTCCCAAAGCATCAACCTCCCAGAGCACCAACCTCCCAAAGCACCAACCTCCCAGTGCACCAACCTCCCAGAGCACAAACCTCCCAAAGCACCAACCTCCCAGAGCACCAACCTCCCAGAGCACCAACCTCCCAAAGCACCAACCTCCGAGAGCACCAACCTCCCAGTGCACCAACCTCCCAGAGCACAAACCTTCCAAAGCACCAACCTCCCAGAGCACCAACCTCCCAAAGTACCAACCTCCCAGTGCACCAACCTCCCAGAGCACAAACCTCCCAAAGCATCAACCTCCCAGAGCACCAACCTCCCAAAGCACCAACCTCCCAGTGCACAAACCTCCCAAAGCACAAACCTCCCAGAGCACCAACCTCCCAAAGCACCAACCTCCCAGAGCACCAACCTCCCAGAGCACCAACCTCCCAAAGCACCAACCTCCCAGAGCACCAACCTCCCAAAGCACCAACCTCCCAGAGCACCAACCTCCCAAAGCACCAACCTCCCAGAGCATCAACTTCTCAAAGCACCAACCTCACAAAGCACCAACCTCCCAGTGCACCAACCTCCCAGAGCACCAACCTCCCAAAGCATCAACCTCCCAGAGCACCAACCTCCCAAAGCACCAACCTCCCAGTGCACCAACCTCCTAGAGCACAAACCTCCCAAAGCACCAACCTCCCAGAGCACCAACCTCCCAGAGCACCAACCTCCCAAAGTACCAACCTCCCAGTGCACCAACCTCCCAGAGCACAAACCTCCCAAAGCATCAACCTCCCAGAGCACCAACCTCCCAAAGCACCAACCTCCCAGTGCACCAACCTCCCAGAGCACAAACCTCCCAAAGCACCAACCTCCCAGAGCACCAACCTCCCAGAGCACCAACCTCCCAGAGCACCAACCTCCCAAAGCACCAACCTCGGAGAGCACCAACCTCCCAGTGCACCAACCTCCCAGAGCATCAACCTCCCAAAGCACCAACCTCCCAGTGCACCAACCTCCCAGAGCACCAACCTCCCAAAGCACCAACCTCCCAGTGCACCAACCTCCCAAAGCACCAACCTCCCAGTGCACCAACCTCCTAGAGCACAAACCTCCCAAAGCACCAACCTCCCAGAGCACCAACCTCCCAGAGCACCAACCTCCCAAAGTACCAACCTCCCAGTGCACCAACCTCCCAGAGCACAAACCTCCCAAAGCATCAACCTCCCAGAGCACCAACCTCCCAAAGCACCAACCTCCCAGTGCACCAACCTCCCAGAGCACAAACCTCCCAAAGCACCAACCTCCCAGAGCACCAACCTCCCAGAGCACCAACCTCCCAGAGCACCAACCTCCCAAAGCACCAACCTCGGAGAGCACCAACCTCCCAGTGCACCAACCTCCCAGAGCATCAACCTCCCAAAGCACCAACCTCCCAGTGCACCAACCTCCCAGAGCACCAACCTCCCAAAGCACCAACCTCCCAGAGCACCAACCTCCCAAAGCACCAACCTCCCAGAGCACCAACCTCCCAAAGCACCAACCTCCCAGTGCACCAACCTCCCAGAGCACAAACCTCCCAAAGCACCAACCTTCCAGAGCACCAACCTCCCAGAGCACAAACCTCCCAGAGCACAAACCTCCCAAAGCACCAACCTCCCAAAGCACCAACCTCCCAGAGCACAAACCTCCCAAAGCACCAACCTCCCAAAGCACCAACCTCCCAGAGCACCAACCTCCCAGAGCACCAACCCCTCAAAGCACCAACCTCCCAAAGCACCAACCTCCCAGAGCACCAACCCTCAAAGCACCAACCTCCCAGAGCACCAACCTCCCAAAGCACCAACCTCCCAGAGCACCAACCCTCAAAGCACCAACCTCCCAGAGCACCAACCCTCAAAGCACCAACCTCCCAAAGCACCAACCTCCCAAAGCACCAACCTCCCAGAGCACCAACCCTCAAAGCACCAACCTCCCAAAGCACCAACCTCCCAAAGCACCAACCTCCCAGAGCACCAACCCCTCAAAGCACCAACCTCCCAAAGCACCAACCTCCCAGAGCACCAACCCTCAAAGCACCAACCTCCCAGAGCACCAACCCTCAAAGCACCAACCTCCCAAAGCACCAACCTCCCAAAGCACCAACCTCCCAGTGCACCAACCTCCCAGAGCACCAACCCCTCAAAGCACCAACCTCCCAAAGCACCAACCTCCCAGAGCACCAACCCTCAAAGCACCAACCTCCCAGAGCACCAACCTCCCAAAGCACCAACCTCCCAGAGCACCAACCTCCCAGAGCACCAACCTCCCAAAGCACCAACCTCCCAGACTGAGCAGACTCAGCGAGGATTCTCGAACCATTACTCCCATCGAGACTGGTGGTTATATATTAACAAGTACATATTAAGAACTAAAAGTCCATCATTGACTTGAACCCAGGAACTACATACAGTAATCGATATGATGACAAATGATTTGGGCTGCTGTGGCATTCAGGGGGGCACTGCATCAGTGGAACAGCCATGCTCCTAGAAATGATGCGAACTCGCAGCCACGTGTAGCTCACGAAAGAATACAGGAATGACAAATAATAGCACATGATAAAAGTGCCCACCTGTATTATTTATACCTTCGCGGACAACGCAAGCAATGTTGACGACCACGATTTAAATTGAATATGTTGTGTTATCAATTGTCTGCAAATGTCCTCATTTGATGTTCCTCCATGAACCTTAAACACTCAGTAAATAATACAATTACTTGCTTTGGTGATTTTTAAATAAAATTTCATAAATGTGATTTCTTACAGCCAGGAATGAATATCTAAATAGCTTTTCACTAGAAACGAATAACTATAAGTTACCGTGGTAACTCCTTGGGTGATTGAAAACTCTGAGAAAGTTAACAGATCAGCTGCTTAGTGAATGTTGAAAATGTGTGCGAGCATGTTTGGGTCATTACAGGAAACCCGGAGGTCCAATTAGAACAAAAATAAGGAACAGCCACAGTAACCACAGCTGGACAGGATGAACAAGCCTTTTTGTTGCAACTTCAGAGATTAATTAGTACACTATGGACATCTGTTTATGGATTAATTAGTACACTATGGACATCTGTTTTATGGATTAATTAGTACACTATGGACATCTGTTTATGGATTAATTAGTACACTATGGACATCTGTTTATGGATTAATTAGTACACCATGGACATCTGTTTTATGGATTAATTAGTACACTATGGACTAATTAGTACACCATGGACATCTGTTTTATGGATTAATTAGTACACTATGGACATCTGTTTATGGATTAATTAGTACACCATGGACATCTGTTTATGGATTAATTAGTACACTATGGACATCTGTTTATGGATTAATTAGTACACCATGGATATCTGTTTATGGATTAATTAGTACACTATGGACATCTGTTTTATGGATTAATTAGTACACTATGGACATCTGTTTATGGATTAATTAGTACACCATGGATATCTGTTTATGGATTAATTAGTACACCATGGACATCTGTTTTATGGATTAATTAGTACACTATGGACTATTTAGTACACCATGGACATCTGTTGATGGATTAATTAGTACACTATGGACTAATTAGTACACCATGGACATCTGTTAACCCTTCCTGAAACAAATTTCGCTTTGCATCTGATGAGGGCCGACTGAAATTTCTGACATATCATGAGAAACATTAGGGAGATATTTGAAGATTTTGATGGAAGAGGCACTATTTATGGATTTAATTTTCCAAAATATTTGAAACAAATAAATGGAAAAACTCAGAATGAAAAAAATTAAAAATAAATAAATATTCAAAATTATCTGATATTACAAAAAAAAACTGGTTTATAAAAAATTCAAAACATCGTTTTACTAGGAGTTTTTTTTTTTTTGGCCTTTCCTGCATTTTTTCTGAATTTGTCTTTTCTGAGTTATTGTCCACCCACAATCCATCACTGTGTGCTACATTTGGTTGTGATCACATAGGCAATTAACAAAGATCGCAAAGACGTGTCCGTTTTGGCTGTTGGGAGACAGGTGAGCACACGCGTCACGCGTGGAACAAACACCATCACCGTCACCTTGACGACCACACGGATTGAGGTTCACAATGATTTTTATCATCAATTTTACCAACTTGAAGCCAAGGCTCCGAGATTGGTACCGGGCCTCGTTGTCCATACGGGGAGAAAAATAATTGCTTGAAGTCGAGGTCTTTGGTGTTGTTAACGATGCGGGAGAATTTGTGTTGTAAAACTTCATATAGAAAATTCTATTCAATCAAAATAAAAGCAAAATGGTTCATGTTAAACGGAACATATTGCATGACAAGCAGTTTTGTTTGAAGGATTATCAATATGTGACATTTATTCCGATTTGCGATAAGTTTTCACCAAAGTATGAGAATATTACAGTCAATTTGATTTACGGTATGGTGATTACAGTCATGAATTCATGCACTATAACTTCGAAATCATGATTCATTTTTACATGTTTCAAGACAAATTAATTGAAGCTTTTCACATTCATCCTTTGTTTTTACATCTCTGGGTCAACGACAACAAAGACGAGAACGGCACTTGGAAGAGTGTATACCTCCGCCAGCCTGAACAGTTTACGTTTTATATCTTTGATAAGCTGGATCTGGATTCGGACCTGAACCAAAACCTAATCGGCTTGTTCTTGTCACTTACCCAACTCATC
This sequence comes from Myxine glutinosa, assembly GCF_964187855.1. Taxonomy (NCBI): domain Eukaryota; kingdom Metazoa; phylum Chordata; class Myxini; order Myxiniformes; family Myxinidae; genus Myxine; species Myxine glutinosa. Next base: position 7,154,672 of record NC_136262.1, on the reverse strand, counting down.
CACCATGTTTTGTCAAGAGTCAAACACAGCTTTTATAAATATCATGCAACATATTGCTTTTGACCCTATCACTCAATGGTGAAAAATCGCTTAAAAAAATTAACAAACTTCTGATCCGGTTCCGGATCCGGGTCTTCACCAAAATTGAATCAATAGAACTTCCTTGTCACACACTGAACCTGTCCACCAAGTTTCCTCCAAATCAGTCACTAACTTTCTGAAATATCACGCTTACTGTATATATTGTTGCGGATCTCCTCGTCGGCCTTTCCCTTTACCAAGGGGGGGAGGGGGGTTAGTCCCCTTGTCTTTGACTAACCGATGGGATCCGGGGCTATGACGTCACTTCCGGTCAGCGTTGTGTAGGGTCATAGGACTAATCACTAATACCTAAGTACCAACGCCGTCCAGGAAGCAAGGAAATAAACCCCGCCCGAATCACGGTTGTAGGTGGAAACGCCGAGCGATAGCGAACCGTGATCCGAGCCGTTAACAAGGACTAAACCCAATCTGAGCGGATCCGAATCGTGCCATGCTTACCCAATGGAGGAAAACACTGATATGGTCGAATCAGGAAAGACAGGAAGAATAGATTGGTTTATTTACAATTTGTACAGGAAGGAGAAGAAGAACACACAGTGCAGCTTAATACAGTCTTAACTTATCCCAGGACACGGGCCCGTTTCACACTCAGACACTCACACGGGGATTGCAGATGGTCAGGGTGATGGTCCAGGGATGATGGCGTCCAGGCAGTTCGCTCCGGTCCCCGACTCGTACCGCGAAGAGATGGTCAGGGCGGCAGAAGCTCCCCGCGGGTCGTTGACGCGGATCGGACAATTACGGGGTTAAATGCGGGGCGAAAGGTAGGGCTGGCTGGGCGGTTACTTGTGACCACGGTCGCGTACGTAATAGATGAACCGGGCTTTATATGCGCTCCCAATATAGTTCACTGGCAAAGCGCCTCTCCTGCAGGAGTCCTCTCACAGAGCGCAAATCGGCCAAGTCCTTTTACAGTGCGCGTATCCTCTGCCAGTTCTCTTCACAAAGCGCGATTCCTTGCAGTCCTCTCACAAAGCCCCTCGCTCATCAGTCCTCCAGGTCAGTCCTTCTCATACGAGCGCTGTTGTATCAGTCCTTTTCAAGGGCTTTGTGCGCGCGCTTATATAGCCTTTTCAGCGAACCTTCCAGCACTTGCTAGATGCGCCCTTACCACGCCCTCTTAAGCCATGCCCACCGAGCCCTGGTTGGTCGTTGCCCTTACCGTCACCGCCTTCTGATATGCTGCTTGATGTGGCCACACCTCGTCCTCGTGCTCCTCCCCCTTTCCAGGCCTACCTCGTGGCATTTGACTGGTTTCAAGCAAAAACCCAAGGGCAGTGAACGCTGCTGGCAAACGAGGTGGATTAGCCGAATCGGGGCGCGGGATGGATGCTGCCCAACGAGGTAGATTGGAGGGTGGCCGCAAAATGAACGGGACCTAAGCTTATTATTTCGTTACACAACCCAGATGTCACTAGGGAAATGGCCTACTCTTACACATACTATGACATAACTAATGTTCTAAGGGGCCTACGTGTTGCTTGTGGACTAACTATGGGGGCAAACCGTTAACCTTTAATGATGTTATATTTACACTCTCAGGACCATAACAATATCATTTTGGCCTGATCTCTCAATGATGAAGAATCACTTAAAAATTCTAAGATCCGGATCTTCACCAAAATCTGTTCATTTCGTCCGTGTCACATACCCACCTTCTCCACCAAATTTCGTCGGAGTCCATCCACAACGTTGTGAGATATCCTGTTCACAAACCGAGAAACAAACCAAACAAACAAACAAACATGGGTGAAAACAACCTTCATCCATCTTCGGCGGCGGAGGTAAAAACTGTATCTGAGTGTAAACGACAGAACATTTAATTACCAGCAAAATGTCGATCATTAATTAAATATATATATTTATATTTGTCTTGATTTTTGATATAGCTGGACATGTGGTATTAAAGGAAAATAAATTTCGCATTGCAAACATCGTCATCCTTGTTTGTACTTATTTTGGGAGTGTAGTTCCTGCTTGTACTTATTTAGGGAGTGTAGTTCCTGCTTGTACTTATTTTGGGAGTGTAGTTCCTGCTTGTACTTATTTTGGGAGTGTAGTTCCTGCTTGTACTTATTTTGGGAGTGTAGTTCCTGCTTGTACTTATTTTGGGAGTGTAGTTCTTGCTTGTACTTATTTTGGGAGTGTAGTTCCTGCTTGTACTTATTTTGGGAGTGTAGTTCCTGCTTGTACTTATTTTTGGAGTGTAGTTCCTGCTTGTACTTATTTAGGGAGTGTAGTTACTGATTGTACTTATTTAGGGAGTGTAGTTACTGATTGTACTTATGTATGGAGTGTAGTTACTGAGTGTACTTATTTTGGGAGTGTAGTTCCTGCTTGTACTTATTTTTGGAGTGTAGTTCCTGCTTGTACTTATTTAGGGAGTGTAGTTACTGATTGTACTTATTTAGGGAGTGTAGTTACTGATTGTACTTATGTATGGAGTGTAGTTACTGAGTGTACTTATTTAGGGAGTGCAGTTCCTGCTGTACTTATTTAGGGAGTGTAGTTACTGCTGTACTTATTTAGGGAGTGTAGTTACTGAGTGTACTTATTTAGGGAGTGCAGTTCCTGCTGTACTTATTTAGGGAGTGCAGTTCCTGCTGTACTTATTTAGGGAGTGTAGTTACTGATTGTACTTATTTAGGGAGTGTAGTTACTGAGTGTACTTATTTAGGGAGTGCAGTTCCTGCTGTACTTATTTAGGGAGTGCAGTTCCTGCTGTACTTATTTAGGGAGTGTAGTGACTGATTGTACATATTTAGGGAGTGTAGTTACTGATTCTACTTATTTTGGGAGTGTAGTTACTGATTGTACTTATTTTGGGAGTGTAGTTACTGCTTGTACTTATTTAGGGAGTGTAGTTACTGATTGTACTTATTTAGGGAGTGTAGTTACTGATTCTACTTATTTTGGGAGTGTAGTTACTGATTGTACTTATTTTGGGAGTGTAGTTACTGCTTGTACTTATTTAGGGAGTGTAGTTACTGATTGCACTTATTTAGGGAGTGTAGTTCTTGTTTGTACTTATTTAGGAAGTGTAGTTACTGATTGTACTTATTTAGGGAGTGTAGTTACTGATTGTACTTATTTAGGGAGTGTAGTTACTGATTGTACTTATTTAGGGAGTGTAGTTCTTGTTTGTACTTATTTAGGGAGTGCAGTTACTGATTGTACTTATTTAGGGAGTGTAGTTACTGCTTGTACTTATTTAGGGAGTGTAGTGACTGATTGTACTTATTTAGGAAGTGTAGTTACTGATTGTACTTATTTTGGGAGTGTAGTTACTGCTTGTACTTATTTAGGGAGTGTAGTTACTGCTTGTACTTATTTAGGGAGTGTAGTTACTGATTGTACTTATTTAGGGAGTGTAGTTTCTGCTTGTACCTATTTAGGGAGTGTAGTTACTGCTTGTACTTATTTAGGGAGTGTAGTTACTGCTTGTACTTATTTAGGGAGTGTAGTTACTGATTGTACTTATTTAGGGAGTGTAGTTTCTGCTTGTACCTATTTAGGGAGTGCAGTTCCTGATTGTACTTATTTAGGGAGTGTAGTTACTGATTGTACTTATTTAGGGAGTGTAGTTACTGATTGTACTTATTTAGGGAGTGCAGTTACTGGTTGTACTTATTTAGGGAGTGTAGTTACTGCTTGTACTTATTTAGGGAGTGTAGTTACTGATTGTACTTATTTTGGGAGTGTAGTTACTGCTTGTACTTATTTAGGGAGTGTAGTTACTGCTTGTACTTATTTAGGGAGTGTAGTTACTGATTGTACTTATTTAGGGAGTGTAGTTTCTGCTTGTACCTATTTAGGGAGTGTAGTTCCTGCTTGTACTTATTTAGGGAGTCTAGTTATTGCTTGTACTTATTTAGGAGGTCTAGTTATTGCTTGTACTTATTTAGGGAGTGCAGTTCCTGCTTTTGGTTGTCCAGGTGTGCCTTGCTGCACGTCTTGCGATAGTATGTAGACATTGTCTGCCCCTGATGTATCTCATGGTTGCACATTCGTCTGGCCTGTCGGACTTGTATTTCGATGCACCTGTGGTTGCATACTCGACGTATTTATTTAAACATAAACACGGATTTTCAGAATCATTGGAATCTCCCACGATGAAGCTATCTCTGAGGGCCTTTCACTCACTCACCGCAGGCAGGTCGGTGGTCTTTCTGTCTTCTACCGACTCCTCTCCGGCCTTGCTCCCCCAGCTCTCTCTGTGCTCTGTCCCCCAAATATTCCTACAGGTCGCACAAGATCTGCCAGCAACCCTCTGATGGTTAAACTGCCGAAATCTCGGCTCTCTGCTCACCTTCACTCTTTCATTCCTCTTTTCTCCCGCCTCTGGAACAAACTCCCACACTCCCTTCAATCACACTCCTCCCTCCAGGTCTTTAAAACAGCTGTTCACCACCATCTCTTATCCTCCCCCATCCAAAACCTTGATCTTTTCTACCCCCGCTAATTCACCCCAGATCCACCTTGTTTGTAATTCCAACTTCTTTCCTGGAAGTCCTGGCAGTGTCCATATGTTTTATGCCTCTCCCACCCCCTTTCCCATGCCTCCCCCCCAAAGCCCTCTCCCTCCCACAGAACTCTCGATGTCTCCATGTCTCTCGGTCCCTGCTCTCAAATGTTGTGTTTGTGTCCTTCCCCCTCTCTCCCCATCTTGTCTACCGCTCCCGATGTTATATGTTTTATGTGTCGGTTTGTCTTCCTGTGTGATTAATGTTCGCACTTTCACGAGCCTCGATCTTGCATACAAAAAAAAAAACAACAACAAAAAAAACACAACAACATTGAACCATTATATCATCCATTGATTGAGGTATTTAATCTGCTACCTGCAATGTATCTTTGCTGAATAGTGCTTTTGTAGCTTTTAGGGCTCTTTCATTACCTGCATATTCGAATACAGCAAGTATCAACCACCATTCTGTGTCTTGCTTAATTCTTCCCGCGTCACATTACGTTTAATGTCTATAGCAGTTCATTGTCACCTGGGGGAACAGTGACGGGGGGCGGGGGGGGAGGGGGGGGGGTTGGTGGTAATCCGAAGGCAAGGTTGTAGAGGAGAATTCAGGTGGGTGTGAATGCGTGTAGGAGGGTGGAGGGGGTAGTTGCAGACAAAGATTTCAAGGATATTGAAAAGGAGGGTTCTAATGGCGTGTGTAATGACTGCCTATCTTTATGGCCAAGAGACGGTGGCACTGACTGAGAGACAACGACAGAGGCTGCAGGCGTGCAAGAACAACTGGATCACGAGGATTGTGGGAGTGAAGATGGTGGTCGAAGGAGAATGGATGAACTGGGGCAGGAGATTGGTATGCAGATGAGCTTGATGGGGAGATTGGTGAAATGCCAGCTGAGATGGGATGGATGCTTGGTGCAGATGGGAGAAGAGAAAATGGCAAAGAGAGCGGATTAGGTTGAGGGAACAGGGAAGGAGGAAAAGAGGTAGACCACGGCCTAGATGGCAGGAATGTGTGAAGAGGATTATTGTTATGTCTGGGGGTAAAGCAATATCTAGAGCCAGGTAGATCTGTATAGGTAGGTATTTGACTGTCGCGATAGGGAATCTACCTTGTAATAAGTTCTGTGTGTTTAGGTGATTTGTCGGTTAAGATGTATACCTGTAAATGTGGTAGCAGCAGTCTGCTTCCAACGTCTCCGATCCCCCTCCACCCCGAGTGAGACCCGGGAAGCACTCAGAACTGTGCACACGGTGTTTATTACAAGAGCCTGTTACATGCACGGAATATTTCCAGTCTATGCACCGAGACGGCGGCGCCCGGTACAAGGCAGCACGACCCACATTAGCAAGTAGCAAGTCGTGATGCATACAATGCACAAGGAAGTGCCTCAAGGCCATACACTGAAAATCTTAGAGTTCCGCCCGTCAAGCAGGTCATATACATAGTTCTTAACACGTCCCCCTACCCTCATCCCATACTGGCAGATCAAAGAGGTGGTCCAGACAGTGAGGAGCCTGAGTGGGCAGCAAGGCCACAGGGAAGACATAATATTTCAGTTTTTAGGGTGCACGCAATCCAATGTACCGACCTTGGGAGCGATAGATCTCCCCGGGAGGTCTTCTGGCGGGAAATGTAGTTATCATGCATGGTCTTAGACTGCCCTCAAGAGGCTTGGGAGGGTATAGCGGGGCCAATACTCAGTATGCAAAGGGAGAAGGTGCGAGATATATGGGTGCCCCCCCAATCATTGCCACGACATAAACATACCAGGATGTTCGTGTGTTAGATAGTATAGGGATCAGATAATAACGCCCCTGTGTGTCACACCTGGTAGCCAAACCTTTGTCCCGTATGGCAATGCACTCATTTAGACACTTAGTTATGCTCTTTATTGCAACACTAAATGATTCCCTTCCCTGACATGACTTTAGAAGACGAACAGGCAAGGAGGGGGGGGGGGGGGGGGGAGGGCGGCTCGGGGCGCCGCCGCATGGACCGCGGCCAGCTGCACCTACGAGCTATGATCACGCTACATGCTACGAGCTATCACTACGCTACGGTCCTGTGATTGGTCAGCGTGCTAGGCGCGAACCTCCAGCCAACGAGTGTGAGAGGCGCGAAGCTGGAAGGTTCGGTGGAAGTCGCTGGTTGGTAGCGCGCCAAGGCTGACGTCACCGGCAAGGTTATATCAGCGCGCGCCGAATGACATTTTGAAGAGCACATCCGGTTCTTGTTTGCGCAGCCCTTTCTCTTGGACATCTGGCGCTTCGTCTTGCGCAGCACACGCTCTTCGTCTTGGCAGACCGATCGTGAGTGGAGATCGACCTTGTGTGGAGATCGCTGGCGGTGTTTTGGGCCACGTGGTGCTTTTGGTGCGTTGGACACGTAGTGCATGGACCTCGTGGGAGCGGCGAGAGGCTTGGAGCGGGGCCTGGTGGCACACGAGCGGGGCCGAGCGGGGCCGTGTTACACTGCAAGACTACAGACAGATAAGCTCACACCACATTTCACAATTACACAACGTGTTCTTTTCCTTTCATCTATTCCCTCGTCTCGTATCCGAAATCTGTCGTGTGGGGACGTCCCGATTAGGACATTTTATTACCGGCGCGTATTTCCCTGTCCCACCTCCTTGTGAATAAACCCTTATATTATTTTCTGTATATATCTGAACGCAGTTTCCCGTGTGGTTGATTTAACAGGTAAGACTGCAGGGCTCTTACGCCGCCGCCCTCCATCCCGCGCACTGTTGGTTTTTGGAATCCGCCATTGAGTTTTCGCCTCAGGGGCTAAGACCTTCGCGATCGGCTTCTGTGACCATCTGATTTTATTCAAAGGCGGCCGCACGACAATATCATTAAGGTGGGGGTGGTTGGAGATTGGAAAGATTGGCTGAAGACAGAGGTAAGTGGAGGCGTATTATGTCAAGGCAGCTTCGTACCATTGGACGTCACCCCTTATAAAGGCAGAGGAGGAGAATAAGTTCATAACAGTATGCATTTACATGGAGCTCGATGACTGGAGCAGTGAATTGGAGAACCAGCATTTCCACATGCACTGGGTATCTAACATCAAAACAATGTGCTTTTGTACTTTTATTTATTCTTTTTTGACTTTTATAGATGAAGCTGATGTTTTCGTCTCCAGTTCATTGCTGTTATTATACCCCGTGCTCATAGCGCAAAGCGGGGTTATGGCATATAGGTTTGTAGTGGCATAATTTGGCCTTGCATGTTACAATATGTAAACATGGTTGAGGAGGATTGGTTGATCGAGGGTTATCCGGTACCGAGTCTTTTCCTTCTACGCTAAATTGGTGACTCCAACATGATACAAATGGACAGACAAGGAGTGACAAATGACCAACCATCTGATCATCTCATCGACACTGTTGCACTGATGGTGTCTAATGTGACACCTGCGTCACAGCACGTCACAGTTACAATCTGAAATGGTGGACCTTGAGAAGCTCGTCCTGGAGCTCCATGCTGTGCAACAACAGTCGTACCCATCTTTGTGTACCTTTTGTTGGAACAGTGAGAAATGCCTCTGAGAACAGTGAAAAATTTCCTCGTGAATCATACCAGCAGAGTTTGTTTTCTTCTTGACACAGGGGCATAGGTTAGCATTCTGCCGGTCTGCAACTGAATGGAAAAATCAACGGGAATATTCATTAAATTACATTAAACCTCCACACATGGATTGCAGACTTCCTCTCTGGTCGCAGTCAACGTGTGGCCCTGAATGGAATTCTCTCATCTCCCCTTCTTGTTCAGGTTGGAGTTCCCCAAGGCAGTGTTCTGGGCCCTGTGCTTTTTCTGGTCTTCATTAATGATCTCTCCGACTCTCTGGAAAATCCTCCCTATCTCTTTGCTGATGACTCCACTCTCTGCCGCTCCATATCCCAACCCTCATATCGGCAGGCAGCAGCCTCTCCACTCTCTGCAGACCTGGACAAAATCAGACTGGTCAAACAAATGGAACATGTCTTTCAATCCTGACAAATCTCATACTCACTTTGTCTCTCCGAAAAGACAGTCTGGAAAACCCTCCCATCTACTTTCTCAACAATCCTCTCCAAGAAGTTCTGTCACTCTAGCTTTTGGGTCTCACTATCTGCCATGATCTTTCCTGGGAAAACCATATTTACAAGCTGGCCTCCAAAGCCAGTCGCCGAATGGGCATCCTCCGTCGTGCGAAGTCCTTCCTCGGCACACCTGAGCTCCTCACCACATACAAGGCTTTCATCCGCAGCTCAATGGAATACTGTTCTCCCTTCTGGGCTGGTGTTCCTGCCTCACACCTGGCTCGGTTTCACGCTGTTGAAACCAAAGCTTTCAGAATCATTGGAATCTCCCATGATGAAGCCGATTCGGAGGGCCTCTCTCTCTCTCTCTCTCTCACCGCAGGCAGGTTGTTGGTCTTTCTGTCTTCTACCGACTCCTCTCTGGCCTATCTCCCTCTGCTCTGTCAGTGCCCTGCCCCCCAAATATTCCTGCAGGACACACAAGATCTGCCAGAAATCCTCTTTGGTGAAACTGCCAAAATCTAGGCTCTCTGCTCACATTCACTCATTCATTCCTCTTTTCTCCCGCCTCTGGAACAAACTCCCCCACTCTCTTCAATCCCACTCCTCCCTCCTGGTCTTTAAAACAGCTGTTCACCAGCATCTCTTATCTTCCCCCATCCAAAACCTTGATCTTTTCTAGTACCCCCGTTAAAACACCCCAAATCCACCTCTTTCAATCCCCAACTTCTTTCCTGAAATTCCTAGTAGTGTTCATTTGCTTTATACCGTGTTGTGGCGGACACAAAAGCCCACTGGCGTGGTGACATCATTCCACGCACCAAGTGGGCGGTGGCCACGCCCGAGGGGTAGGCGTGGCCTCATGATATACACCGGGCGACCAGCCCGGAGCATTTCAGTGTTACAGTGTAGTCTTACAATAAAGACGTTTATATGTTACCGCTTGTCCGCTTCCTCCTTGCTCACAAGCAGCGCGCGTAACGCCGCGCTTTACTGGTGACCCCGATGTGCGGGGGCCGTCAAGCACGGGGTGGCCCATCACATCCCCACCGTCGGGCCACCGGTCTACGCCCGGGCACGCCGCCTCGAGCCGACGAAGCTGGCAGGGGCAAAAGCGGTGTTCGCTACCCTGGAGCGACTCGGCATCGTTCGGCGCTCAGAGAGCGCTTGGGCATCGCCGCTGCACATCGTGCCGAAGCCCGGCGGGGGATGGCGACCGTGCGGGGACTATCGCCGTCTCAATGACGCCACGACTCCCGACCGCTACCCCGTCCCCCACATTCAGGACTTTTCCGCCCGTTTGGCGGGCAGGTCCTTCTTCTCGAAGGTGGACCTCATACGCGGCTACCATCAGGTCCCCGTCAGGCCGGAGGACGTCCCAAAGACGGCGGTCATCACGCCATTCGGACTCTTCAGGTTCCTGCGCATGCCCTTCGGTCTGAAGAATGCGGCTCAGGCGTTCCAGTGACTGATGGACAGCGTCCTGCGCGACTTGGATTTTGTCTACGTCTACCTGGACGATATCCTCGTCGCCAGCGCGTCCCGCAAAGAGCACCTACACCACCTCCGCACGCTCTTCGAACGCCTGGGCCAGCATGGCCTGATTGTGAACCCCGCAAAGTGCCGGTTCGGCGCCGCCACAATCGATTTTCTGGGGCACCGTGTCACCAGGCACGGAGCCGTCCCCCTGCCGGCCAAGGTGGAGGCGGTGAAGGGGTTTCCGCGCCCCCGCACGATCAGAGGGCTGCAGGAGTTCCTGGGCATGGTGAACTTTTACCATCGGTTCCTGCCCCGTATCGCCCAGCTCCTGCGCCCCCTGCACGAAGCTCTCCGAGGTAAGCCGGGCAAAGGCGACGTTACCTGGACCGAGCAGATGGACACGGCGTTCACGGGCGCGAAGCTCGCCTTGGCTAATGCCACCATGCTCGCGCACCCGGCGCCCGATGCACCGATCGCCCTCACCACCGATGCCTCGGACTACACGGTGGGCGCGGTGCACGAGCAATGGGTGCGTGGAGCTTGGCAACCGCTGGCGTTCTTTCGCCGGCAGCTTCGCCCGCCCGAACGCCGTTACAGTACCTTCGACCGCGAGTTGCTCGGACTTCACTTGGCGGTCAGGCACTTCCGCCATCTGCTCGAGGGCCGGGCGTTCACTGCCTTCGTCGACCACAAGCCGCTGATCTTTGCGATGGGCAAGGTCACCGAGCCGTGGTCGGCCCGGCAGCAGCGTCACCTCTCGGCCGTGTCCGAGTACACGACGGACATCCAGCACGTCGCGGGGAAGGACAACCCGGTGGCGGATTGCCTTTCCCGGGCCGTCGCCCACGCAGTCCACCTCGGCATCGACTATGCCCGGATGGCAGCGGACCAGGCCGCTGACTCCGACGTCCAGGCCTTGCGGACCGCCGTCACGGGCCTCCGCGTCACCGAGGTGCCGTTCGACGGCGCGGGCGTGGCCCTCTTGTGCGACGTCTCCCTCGGGCGTCCTCGCCCCATCGTGCCCGCGGGCTGGCAGCGCCAGGTGTTCGACGCCATCCACGGCCTGTCCCACCCGGGCGCGAGGGCCTCCCAAAGGCTGATCGCCAACAAGTTCGTCTGGCATGGCCTCCGGAAGGCCGTCCGCGGCTGGGCCAGGACGTGCCTCGCGTGCCAGCGCGCCAAGGTGCACCGGCACACCCAGGCCCCGTTGGCCCCGTTCACGGTGCCGGAACGCCGGTTTGACCACGTCCACGTGGACCTGGTGGGACCTCTGCCCCCCTCGCGGGGTTTCACCTACGTCCTCACCATGGTGGACCGCACCACCCGGTGGCCGGAGGCCGTGCCCTTGGCGTCGACAACGGCGGCCGATGTCGCGCAGGCTTTCATCGCCACCTGGGTCGCCCGGTTCGGCGCCCCCTCAGACATCTCATCCGACCGCGGCCCCCAGTTCACCTCGGAGCTCTGGGGGGCGGTTGCGCAGGGGCTCGGGGTCCGGCTGCACCGAACCACGGCCTACCACCCCCAGGCTAACGGCCTGTGTGAGCGATTTCACCGCTCATTGAAGGCCGCGCTCCGGGCCACCCTCCGCGACGGCGGCTGGGTCGACAGGCTCCCCTGGGTCCTGCTGGGCCTCCGGACGGCGCCCAAGGAGGACCTGCGCGCATCCGCGGCGGAGTTGGTCTTCGGGGAACCGCTGCGGGTGCCGGGCGAGTTCCTCCCCGACTCCACAGCACCATGGTCCGCGGCACAGCAGCGCTCCGCTCTGCAAGAGACCGCCCAGAGGTTCGCCCCGGTGCCAACGGCATGCCACGGGCACCCACCGACGCACGTCGCCCCGGAGCTTCGCACGGCGGAGTACGTCTTCGTCCGCCACGATGCCCATCGGACACCACTGCGGCCCCCGTACGACGGGCCTTTCCGCGTGCTGGAGACCGGGGCGAAGCACTTCACCCTGGACATCGGCGGTACTCCTGACCGCGTTTCGGTAGACCGCCTCAAGCCGGCCCACCTCGATGTGGACCATCCACCGCCAGTGGCCCGACCCCCACGTCGGGGCCGCCCTCCTGCGGGCGGACCCCCGGCACCGCCCAGCCCCGCCGCCACGCCGCCCCCCGGTCCTGCACCCATCCCAGGGGCAGCCAGGGGCATCCCACCTGGCATCCCTGCACCCCGGACACCGCCGATCGCCAGGGGGCGCTTCGGCCGGGTCATTCGTCTGCCCCGCAAACTGGCCCTCCAGGTGCGCGGGAATTCTGGGGGGGCGCGTGTGGCGGACACAAAAGCCCACTGGCGTGGTGACATCATTCCACGCACCAAGTGGGCGGTGGCCACGCCCGAGGGGTAGGCGTGGCCTCATGATATGCACCGGGCGACCAGCCCGGAGCATTTCAGTGTTACAGTGTAGTCTTACAATAAAGACGTTTATATGTTACCGCTTGTCCGCTTCCTCCTTGCTCACAAGCAGAGCGCGTAACACCGCGCTTTAGTGTACCCCTTTCTCGTACCCCAGCCCTCCCCCTTCCACAGATCTACCGACGTCCTTGTTCTCTTCTGTTGTTGTGCTTGTGTGCTTCCCTCTCCCCCTCTTGCCTCTCGCTCCCTTCACTGTATGTTTTATGTGTCTGTGCATGTTGTCGTGTTCAATGTGTCCGCTCTTACACGAGCCTTGATTCCATGTACAAAAAAAATAATTAATAACAATAAATAAATAAATGCCACTAACAACATTGCTATTGCGACTTTTGGAGAACGTCTCCTCCAGCTTGATTTTGGTTTATGTGTCTCATTTCTGTGGATGTTTCCCATTGCCAACACCAGATACTCCATCCTCGACGCAGATTTTTTGCATCATTTTATCTACTCATGGACGTCAAACATCACCATCTATTGGATGCCTCGACACAGCTTCGTGTTCTCGGTAAAGCATCCACCATGGCGTCGCTGAATATCACGTGTCTTCCATCCACTCTCACGTGCCCTTTCTAGAAAGGACTTTATGACTTCCCTTCCATAACTCGGCCATCGGCGACAATCCTGCCCATCAAACACCAGATCATGCATCACATCGAGACTTTGGGACAGCTCATCGACTAACACTCGAGGAATTATGAATCACCTACTAGGGGTTTGACTACATGTAACAACGGGGATCATCAGACCACTGTCCAGCAGGTGGTCTTCACCACTACACGTGGTACCCAAAAAGGCACATGGGGATTGGCGTCCTTATGGCGATTACTGGTCCTTAAACACTGCGACTGTTCCAGAACCTTACCCCGTTCCACACATTCAGGATTCTACCTCCATGGAGCTACAATCTTCTCCAAGGTCGACCTCTTCATACGTACCATCAGATTCCTGTGGATCCAGATGACATCCCAAAAACAGCAGTCACCATGTCTTTTGGCCTGTTCAAATTCCTTAGGATGCTGTTCGGCCTACGCAATGCCACACACACCTTTCAAAGTTTTATCAATCAGGTGCCCCTGGGATTACACTTCTTTTATAAACAGAAGTGTCTGTCTGTCCGTCCCCAAACTACCCCCTCAGTTTCGGGGCCGAGCTCTGCCAAACCTTCTATGGAACCTTTTGGGGTCCCAGTGGATGTTGTAAGGTAGGTAGGAGGTTTCATAAGTTCCTCAATGAAATTATGATTTTGAAATTGACTCCATAGAACCTGCCGCGAATCCGGAAGTGGACAGATGACGACATTGAGCTGGTTTGATAACATCTCAATACAATCGTGATTTAACACTATTTTGTTATAGTATCAATGTATGATTGGAATGAAAATAGAGATATTGAGTTCAAATATGAATGAAGAAATGACATGAGGATTTCTACTTTATAACCGTGACATTCGCGGATTCGCCATTGACTGGGTATTAGTGGGGCAACTTAGCATAACAATTGTGCATTTTGTGAGGAAAGCACCAAATTTGGCACACTAGTAGACGATCATATTACGAAAAGATCTCGATATTGGGCCATCTCAGATTCAGAGATTTGATTTTTGCAAGATTTCGATTCGATTGGGATCGAAGAGAACACCTTCTTCGTCTTCTGTACAGTAAAGTTGCCAGCCCTGAATTATCTGGCTACATCTGGGTGCTTCATTGGGAGTGCAACCATGTCCCTCAGGTGAACAGGTATCCACCTGGCATAGTGCGGGTGGTCTAAGGCATGGAACCATGGGACCAGTTCCGTCAGGGCATCGAGGTACATCGTGAATGAAGCCTGCCGCAGACAACGCACGTAGACCAGTACCAACATCTCTAGTTCCAGCACAGTTGCCCAGTACTGAAAGTTGGGAATGTCTTCTCCTCTCTGGTGACACCGGTCTTCGAACTCAGGCAGGTCTTCTGCATCATCAGCATATGTCATACAATGGCGTTCATACGCACGGTGTTGCAGGATGTGCAGTGCCGCTGCAGTGATTTGATGAGCTCTTCTTGTGCGGGTGACGTGGGCAGCTCGCAGGAAGGAGTCGGCCGTCCCTGGCGTTGCAATCTCAGCTTGCAAAATCTGCAAATCTTGCAAAAATCAAATCTCTGAATCTGAGATGGCCCAAAATCCAGATCTTTTCATAACATGATAGTCTACTAGTGTGCCAAATTTGGTGCTTTCCTCACAAAATGCACAATTGTTATGCTATATTTAGCTTAGCTGCCGGACTATATAGAAACATTCACATGGGAACGGTTTTTTGTGCAAGTCCATCACGAACCGGCTGTCAATGCCTGACGTTCGACTGAAGGTGGCACAGGTATGTGGAATTTATTGGTTCATCATTTCCCATTCGCTGTTTTTTACCCAAGTCATTCACGAACCGGTTGTCCATGTCTGACGTGCGACTGAAGGTGACACAGGTATGTGGAATTTATTGGTTCCTCATTTCCCATTCGCTGTTTTTTACCCAAGTCATTCACGAACCGGTTGTCCATGTCTGACATGCGACTGAAGGTGACACAGGTATGTGGAATTTATTGGTTCATCATTTCCCATTCGCTGTTTTTTACCCGTCATTCACGAACCGGTTGTCCATGTCTGACGTGCGACTGAAGGTGACACAGGTATGTGGAATTTATTGGTTCCTCATTTCCCATTCGCTGTTTTTTACCCAAGTCATACACGAACCGGTTGTCCATGTCTGACGTGCGACTGAAGGTGACACAGGTATGTGGAATTTATTGGTTCCTCATTTCCCATTCGCTGTTTTTTACCCAAGTCATTCACGAACCGGTTGTCCATGTCTGACGTGCGACTGAAGGTGACACAGGTATGTGGAATTTATTGGTTCATCATTTCCCATTCGCTGTTTTTTACCCAAGTCATTCACGAACCGGTTGTCCATGTCTGACGTGCGACTGAAGGTGACACAGGTATGTGGAATTTATTGGTTCATCGTTTCCCATTCGCCATTTCCACATTGTTTGTTTGCTTTTAGTTTCCCACCCATGCATAGCACGGGTACCTTGGTACCTCGCCAGCAGATGATATTCAAATCACCTCGGCATCGTGAACAAAGCACATATTCGGCATTAAGCATTCCGGAGTTGAATTTCCTGACATAACCGTTCAGGTATCAGTCCGCACAGCGAGAAGGTGCAGATTATTCAGGATTTCCCGTTACCTTCATCTGAATGCACACTGTGGAAGTTTTTGGGCCTCATCAAATGTTACCATCTATTTATTCCAAATGAGGCACAAAACTGCAGCCGCTGAGCAAGTTGCTCACAGCTGGGAAGCACCCGGAAGTGTTCCGATGGGTGGAGCCAAACTATGTCAGATTCGTCAACTTCTGCTTGAGCAGCATCATCACCCAGAGCAGTCAAGTTAAACTTTACATCATTTATTTACATCATTTAGTCAGGCCGTATTCATTTAATGCCATATTTATTACCATTATCTGTTACAATGTAGTATTTTGTATTATTTATTTAATACCATATTTATTACCATTATCTGTTACAATGTAGTATTTTGTATTATTTATTTAATGCCATATTTATTACCATTATCTGTTACAATGTATTATTTTTTATTATGTATTTAATGCCACATTTATTACCATTATCTGTTACAATGTATTATTTTTTATTATGTATTTAATATCATATTTATTACCATTATCTGTTACAATGTATTATTTTTTATTATGTATTTAATGCCACATTTATTACCATTATCTGTTACAATGTATTATTTTGTATTATTTATTTAATGCTATATTTATTACCATTACCTGTTACAATGTAGTATTTTGTATTATTTATTTAATATCATATTTATTACCATTACCTGTTACAATGTAGTATTTTATATTATTATTTAATATCATATTTATTACCATTATCTGTTACAATGTAGTATTTTATATTATTATTTAATATCATATTTATTACCATTATCTGTTACAATGTAGTATTTTGTATTATTTATTTAATATCACATTTATTACCATTATAATAATAATAATAATAATAATAATTCATTTATTTTGTATAGCGCTTTTCCAGAAGCCCAAAGGCGCTTTGACAGAGTGGAAAACATAATGCATAACAATACATGAAAACAACAATTGCAAAAAGACAAGAATCAAGAAAACAAACAGCAGCGATATACGGCATATATATAAGACAAGAATCAAAAAGACAAGACAAGAATCAATAGGGAAATATTTAAAGCAAAAGGAGGGAGAAGGAGAAGAGATAGTCAGGGGTTAAATGCTGTGGGTTGAATGTTGAATGCAGCGTTGAACAGGTGGGTCTTTAGTGATGTTTTGAATGTGGTGAGTGAGGAGGAGTCTCTGATGGTGTGAGGTAGTGAGTTCCAGAGGGTGGGAGCAGCGATGGAGAAGGCCCTGTCCCCCCAGGATCTGAATTTGGTCCGGATGGAGGGGGTCAGGAGGTTGGTACCAGCAGAGCGGAGGTTGCGGGTGGGAGTGTGTCTGGAGAGGAGGTCAGCCAGGTAGGATGGGGCCAGGTTATGGAGGGCTTTGTATGTCAAGAGGAGGATTTTGTACTGGATTCTCTGGGGGATGGGGAGCCAGTGAAGCTTGTAAAGGACGGGGGTGATGTGGTCACGGGTCCGGGAATGAGTGAGTAGACGGGCAGCGGAGTTCTGAATGTATTGGAGTTTATTGGTGATTTTTGAGGGTGAACCATAGAGGAGGCTATTGCAGTAGTCCAGACGGGAGGTGATGAAGGCGTGGATGAGGGTTTCTGCAGCCGTGGAGGAGAGGGATGAGCGGAGACGGGCAATGTTTTTCAGGTGAAAGAAGGCTGACTTTGTGATCTGTTTAGTGTATTTGTCGAAGGAAAGGGTTTGGTCAAAGATGACGCCAAGATTCCGGATGTGAGGGGAGGTGGATACTGGGATACCGTCGATGTTGAGGGCAAAGTTATGGGTGGATTTTGTGAGCGTTTTTGGGCCAATGATGATTATTTCAGATTTATCACAGTTAAGCTTGAGGAAGTTGATTTGAAGCCAGGATTTTATTTCAGTGATGCAGTTTGTCAGGATAGAGTGGGTGTCGGTGGAGACGGACTTGGTGGAGATGAAAAGCTGGATGTCATCGGCGAAGCAGTGGAATTGGAGACCATGACGGCGGATTAAGTGACCGAGCGGGGACAGGTAAAGGATGAAGAGGAGGGGGCCAAGAACTGAACCTTGGGGGACACCTTGGGGGAGGGGAGCAGTGGGGGATTTGCAGTTATTGATGGAGATGAACTGGCATCTGTCAGAGAGGTATGATTTAATCCAAGAGAGGGCAGTGCCGGTGACGTTAAAGGTGGATTCAAGTCGGGTGAGGAGGATAGTGTGATCGATGGTGTCAAAGGCAGCGCTGAGGTCGAGGAGGACGAGAATGTTGAGGTTGCCAGCGTCAGAGGAGAGGAGAAGGTCGTTGGTGATTTTGAGGAGAGCAGTTTCAGTACTGTGGTTGGAGCGGAATCCGGATTGGAATGTTTCATACAAGTTATTGGCAGAGAGATGATGTTTGAGTTGAGTGGCTACAGCGCGTTCCAAAACTTTTGACAGAAAGGGTAGGTTGGAGATGGGTCTGAAGTTGTTTAGGGTGTCAGGGTTTAGACCAGGTTTTTTTAGAATGGGGGTAACAGCAGCAATTTTGAGGGAAGGTGGGACGATGCCTGTAGACAGGGAGGAGTTTATTGTTGCAATGATAAGTGGAGAGAGAGCAGGGAGGGAGGCTTTGACAAAGCTGGAGGGGATGGGGTCAAGAGTGCAGGTGGCAGTTTTCATTCCTATGAGGAGTTCAGAGAGGTCAGTAGGAGAGATTGGGGAGAACCGAGACAGGGGATGGCAGGACAAGGGGGGGCAGGTGGTTGGAGGGGGAGCGGGTGCGGCGGTGGTCAAGCTGTTGTAGATGTTGTCAATTTTGCGTTGGAAGAAAGAGAGGAAGGAGATGCAGTTGTCTACTGTGAATGACTGGGTGGTGGTGTTCAGGGGGCGGAGGAGTTTGTTTATTGTCGAGAAGAGTGCTTTTGGGTTTCCGGAGCCAGAGTGGATAATTTGAGAGTAGTAGGCAGAGCGGGCGCGGGAGAGGGCATCTTTGTAGTGTTGTATGTGGTCCTTGTAGGCTTGGGAGTGAACTGTGAGACCCGTTTTATTGCGGAGTCTTTCAAGTTGGCGAGCACGAGTTTTCATCAGGTGGAGTTCAGGGGTAAACCAGGGAGCAGAATGGGTGAAAGAAACTGTTTTGGTTTTTACAGGCGCAAGCTGGTCAAGGCAGGAGGAGAGAGTGTGGTTGTAGTAGTCAGTGAGGTCGGAAGGGGTGTGGAGGTCAATGAAGGGAGAAGTGGACATTTTTTCAGAGAGGGTGGATGAGAATGAGGTAGGTGAAAGAGCGTTTAGCTTACGGAAGTTGATTGTGCGATAATGCCTTGGTGTTGGGGCGGGGATGTTGATGGTCAGAGTGATGGCTAAGTGGTCAGAGAGGGTGAGGTCGGAGCCATAGAGATGGTGCAAATTTAATCCAGTGGAGCAGACAAGGTCCAAAATGTGACCACGGATATGGGTAGGAAAGTCGACATGTTGAGTGAGGTTAAAGCAGGTGAGTAAATCAGTGAAGTCAGTGGTTATTGTGGAGTCAGTGGAGTCCATGTGGATATTGAAATCACCAAGGAGGAGGATTGAGGGGGAGAGGGAACATAGCTGGGTCAGAAAGTAGGAGAAGTCAGACAGGAATGATGGGTGTGGTTTGGGAGGGCGGTAGACGACAGCCATGACTGACTGCGTGTGACCAGAGAGTTTTAAAGCCAGGTGTTCAAATGATGGAGCAGATGAGATGGAGATGAGGTTGGTCTTGATGTCTTGACGGTGGATAACGGCAATTCCACCACCTCGGCCCTCCGAGCGTGGTTTATTGACGTAGGAATATCCATTGGGTGTGGTGAGGTTGAGTGTGTAGTAGTCCAGAGGTTGTTGCCAGGTTTCGGTGAGACAGAGAAAGTCCAGTTTGTTATCCAGGATGTATTCGTTCAGGATGAGGCATTTATTGTTGAGGGACCGGGTGTTGAACAGGGTGAGCTTGATGTTGTTTTGAACAGCAGGGATGAATTCAGGTGATTTAGCCAGGGTTCGTAGGCAAGAGGTGCGATCGTGTGGGTTGCTGTGACCAGGTGCGCTGGGACGAAGAGTGAGAGTGCGCTGAGCCGACCAGAGGACGGGGATGGAGTGACCTGATTGCAAATAAACAAACTTGCGACCGGAGCCACGGTGAATGTACCTGGGTCGTCGGAGGAGTCCATTTGATTTGATGGCAGAGATGCATGATGGGGTGGAGCGGGTATTGAGCAGAAGAAGCCTTGCGGCGGAGTACTTCAGAGCCATGCCAGGCAGGAGCGAAGGGACGAGTACGAGGCCAAGGTCGAGGAGGCAAAGCGGCAAACGCAGCGGCAAACGCAGCGGCAAACGACTGCAGCC
This sequence comes from Myxine glutinosa, assembly GCF_964187855.1. Taxonomy (NCBI): domain Eukaryota; kingdom Metazoa; phylum Chordata; class Myxini; order Myxiniformes; family Myxinidae; genus Myxine; species Myxine glutinosa. The sequence continues at coordinate 7,134,647 of NC_136262.1, read as the reverse complement.
GCTAATCAAGACCACAGCGGCAAACAAGGCCACCGGCAAACAAGGCCACGGCCACAATCAACGGGAGCGGGCCTTTCGAATTCCGTATTCCGTACCATCAAAAGCAGATTCCGTTATCCAGCCGGAGAACACGCGGCACGTGCGGGTGTGAAAAGGCAGGACAGGTGTGAGATGTCAGGTCAGAAAGGTAGAAGCAGACCCTGTACATCCATCCAGTCGGAGAAGCGGCGAATATGCAACGCCAGCGTCCTCTCGCAACCGAACCCGGAAGTGTTATCCGGAAGTAGTGTTATCCGGAAGTGTTATCCGGAAGTGTTATCCGGAAGTAGAATTGTTACCCGGAAGTAGTGTTATAACATTATCTGTTACAATGTAGTATTTTGTATTATTTATTTAATGCCACATTTATTACCATTATCTGTTACAATGTATTATTTTTTATTATGTATTTAATGCCACATTTATTACCATTATCTGTTACAATGTATTATTTTTTATTATGTATTTAATATCATATTTATTACCATTATCTGTTACAATGTATTATTTTTTATTATGTATTTAATGCCACATTTATTACCATTATCTGTTACAATGTATTATTTTGTATTATTTATTTAATGCTATATTTATTACCATTACCTGTTACAATGTAGTATTTTGTATTATTTATTTAATATCATATTTATTACCATTACCTGTTACAATGTAGTATTTTATATTATTATTTAATATCATATTTATTACCATTACCTGTTACAATGTAGTATTTTATATTATTATTTAATATCATATTTATTACCATTATCTGTTACAATGTAGTATTTTGTATTATTTATTTAATGCCACATTTATTACCATTATCTGTTACAATGTAATATTTTGTATTATTTATTTAATGCCATATTTATTACCATTACCTGTTACAATGTAGTATTTTGTATTATTTATTTAATGCCACATTTATTACCATTATTTGTTACAATGTATTATTTTGTATTATTTATTTAATATCATATTTATTACCATTATCTGTTACAATGTAGTATTTTGTATTATTTATTTAATGCCATATTTATTACCATTATCTGTTACAATGTAGTATTTTGTATTATGTATTTAATGCCACATTTATTACCATTACCTGTTACAATGTAGTATTTTGTATTATTTATTTAATGCCACATTTATTACCATTATTTGTTACAATGTATTATTTTGTATTATTTATTTAATATCATATTTATTACCATTATCTGTTACAATGTAGTATTTTGTATTATTTATTTAATGCCATATTTATTACCATTATCTGTTACAATGTAGTATTTTGTATTATGTATTTAATGCCACATTTATTACCATTATCTGTTACAATGTATTATTTTGTATTATTTATTTAATGCTATATTTATTACCATTACCTGTTACAATGTAGTATTTTGTATTATTTATTTAATATCATATTTATTACCATTATCTGTTACAATGTTGTATTTTGTATTATTTATTTAATATCATATTTATTACCATTATCTGTTACAATGTAGTGTTTTATATTATTATTTAATATCATATTTATTACCATTATCTGTTACAATGTATTATTTTGTATTATTTATTTAATATCATATTTATTACCATTATTTGTTACAATGTAGTATTTTGTTGGATTAACCTCGTACAATGACTGAGTTTTATTATTCCATTTAGTTTCCTAAACCTATTTTCTTGTCTCGGAATGAAATAGTGAAATATCTTTTGACTATAAAATAATAAATGAAGTTCAATGTGCTCATTCTTCGGGGGATCCAACGCATTCACAGATCACGTGATTCGAGTGAGAACGTGTGTGATCATGTTTGGGTCCTCAGAGGAAAACCAGGGGGCCGAATGGGAACATTTGGGATTGCACATGGAACAGCAACAGTTACCATGGTTGGTGTGATCAACATGACAACGACTTGGGACATTATAATTAGTTTACGTCAGAATTAACCCTTACTTATCATTTTATTTCTCTTTCCATCTGATGAGTCAAAGTTATGAGATCTGATGAGAAACGTTTGCAGATGATTGATGGATGAGGAACTATTGATTTTATTATACCGAGAGTGAGGTGAACACCTGCGAGCATTGCACCACATGACATCGCTGCACGGACAGTTTTACCTGTACCGACACATTGTACCTGTGCAGCGCAACACACTGCAGCTGTTTGTGAAAATGGCGGAATAAACATGGTCCATGATAGGCCCTGGAATTCGCCGTTATCGAGATCTTCCAAACACTGAGATGACGTCACTGCACAAACCTGCTCCGTGTGCTGTCGACTGACCGAGAGGAAGCACCAATCGGAACACTCAAAAAGAAGCACCTAAGTTAGGTTAACATGCTGGCTGAGGTCAAGACCTTGGCGCACGGACCAGTCGGACCATGGTGAAACAGTGGCATACTGACCATGGTGAAACAGTGGCACATTGACCACGGTGAAACAGTGGAGCACGGACCATGGTGAAACAGTGGAGCACGGACCATGGTGAAACAGTGGCACATTGACCACGGTGAAACAGTGGAGCACGGACCATGGTGAAACAGTGGAGCACGGACCATGGTGAAACGGTGGCACGCTGACCATGGTGAAACGGTGGCACACTGACCATGGTGAAACAGTGGTGCACAGACCATGGTGAAACAGTGGCGCACGGACCATGGTGAAACAGTGGAGCACGGACCATGGTGAAACAGTGGCACGCTGACCATGGTGAAACGGTGGCACACTGACCATGGTGAAACAGTGGTGCACAGACCATGGTGAAACAGTGGCACACGGACGATGGTGAAACAGTGGTGCACAGACCATGGTGAAACAGTGGTGCATGGACCATGGTGATACAGTGCCACAATGACCATGGTGATACAGTGATGCATGGACCATGGTGACACAGTGGGGCAGGGACCATGGTGAAACAGTGGCACACGGTCCATGGTGAAACAGTGGCACACGGACGATGGTGAAACAGTGGCACACGGACGATGGTGAAACAGTGGCACACGGACGATGATGAAACAGTGGCACACTGACCATGGTGAAACAGTGGCACACTGACCATGGTGAAACAGTGGCACACTGACCATGGTGAAACAGTGGCACAATGACCATGGTGAAACAGTGGCACACTGACCATGGTGAAACAGTGGCACACTGACCATGGTGAAACAGTGGCAACTGAGCATGGTGAAACAGTGGCACACTGACCATGGTGAAACAGTGGCAACTGAGCATGGTGAAACAGTGGCACACTGACCATGGTGAAACAGTGGCACACTGGCCAGGGTGAAACAGTGGCACACTGGCCAGGGTGAAACAGTGGCACACTAACCATGGTGAAACAGTGGCACACTGACCATGGTGAAACATTGGCACAATGACCATGGTGAAACAGTGGTGCACGGGCCATGGTGAAACAGTGGCACAATGACAATGGTGAAACAGTGGTGCACTGACCATGGTGAAACAGTGGCACAATGACCATCGTAAAACAGTGGCACACTGACCATGGTGAAACAGTGGCGCACGGACCATGGTGAAACAGTGGCGCACTGACCATGGTGAAACAGTGGCACACTGACCATGGTGAAACATTGGCACAATGACCATGGTGAAAGAGTGGTGCACGGGGCATGGTGAAACAGTGGCACAATGACCATGGTGAAACAGTGGTGCACTGACCATGGTGAAACAGTGGCGCACAGACCATGGTGAAACAGTGGCACAACTACCATGGTAAAACAGTGGTGCACTGACCATGGTGAAACAGTGGCGCACGGACCATGGTGAAACAGTGGCGCACAGACCATGGTGAAACAGTGGCGCACAGACCATGGTGAAACAGTGGCGCACAGACCATGGTGAAACAGTGGCACACTGACCATGGTGAAACATTGGCACAATGACCATAGTGAAACAGTGGTGCACGGGCCATGGTGAAACAGTGGCACAATGACCATGGTGAAACAGTGGTGCACTGACCATGGTGAAACAGTGGCGCACAGACCATGGTGAAACAGTGTTGCACAGACCATGGTGAAACAGTGGCACAATGACCATGGTAAAACAGTGGCGCACTGACCATGGTGAAACAGTGGCGCACGGACCATGGCGAAACAGTGGCGCACAGACCATGGTGAAACTGGCGCACGGACGATGGTGAAACAGTGGTGTACGGACCATGGTGAAACAGTGGCGCACGGACCATGGTGAAACAGTGGCGCACTGACCATGGTGAAACAGTGGCGCATGGACCATGGTGAAACAGTGGTACACTGACCATGGTGAAACAGTGGTGCACTGACCAGGGTGAAACAGTGGTGCACTGACCATGGTGAAACAGTGGCGCACTGACCATGGTGAAACAGTGGCGCACTGACCATGGTGAAACAGTGGCACAATGACCAAGGTGAAACAGTGGCACATTGACCATGGTGAAACAGTGGTGCATGGACCATGGTGAAACAGTGGTGCATGGACCATGGTGAAACAGTGGCGCACTGACCATGGTGAAACAGTGGCACAATGACCAAGGTGAAACAGTGGCACATTGACCATGGTGAAACAGTGGTGCATGGACCATGGTGAAACAGTGGTGCATGGACCATGGTGAAACAGTGGCACACTGACCATGGTGAAACGGTGGCACACTGACCATGGTGAAACGGTGGCACACTGACCATGGTGAAACAGTGGCGCACCGACCATGGTGAAACAGTGGCACACGGCCCATGGTGAAACAGTGGAGCACGGACCATGGTGAAACAGTGGGACACTGACCATGGTGAAACAGTGGGACACTGACCATGGTGAATCGGTGGCACACTGACCATGGTGAAACTGTGGCACACTGACCATGGTGAAACAGTGGCACACTGACCATGGTGAAACAGTGGCACACTGACCATGGTGAAACAGTGGTGCACTGACCATGGTGAAACAGTGCCACACTGACCATGGTGAAACAGTGGCACACTGACCATGGTGAAACAGTGGCGCACTGACCATGGTGAAACAGTGGTGCACAGACTATGGTGAAACAGTGGCTCACTGACCATGGTGAAACAGTGGCCCACTGACCATGGTGAAACAGTGGCCCACTGACCATGGTGAAACAGTGGCACACTGACCATGGTGAAACAGTGGCACACTGACCATGGTGAAACAGTGGCACACTGACCATGGTGAAACAGTGGTACACTGACCATGGTGAAACAGTGGTACACTGACCATGGTGAAACAGTGGCACACTGACCATGGTGAAACAGTGGCACACTAACCATGGTGAAACAGTGGCCCACTGACCATGGTGAAACAGTGGCACACTGACCATGGTGAAACAGTGGCACACTGACCATGGTGAAACAGTGGCACACTGACCATGGTGAAACAGTGGTACACTGACCATGGTGAAACAGTGGCACACTGACCATGGTGAAACAGTGGCACACTGACCATGGTGAAACAGTGGTGCACGGACCATGGTGAAACAGTGCTGCATGGATCTCGGTGAAACGAAAGTCCGTGTAAAACCTTTTCTTCTTCACCCTTGTGCTTTGTCCTGACGTACTCAGAATTGATTGGTTGTTCCTGGTTTTAAACCACGCCCACTAGGAGCGCGTCAGTATGTGAGGAACGAGCTTGATGAATTGCGTCTGCCTGAAAGTCAATGCAGATATCTCAATCCAGGCCGCTGTCAATAAACCAGACATCATCTGTTTAACAGAATCCATCCTCCTGCAGGATGCCCCCGACTCCTCAGTGTCTTCACCCAGTTATTGTCCCTTCCAATTAGATAGGTCTGAACCACGCCCTGGCGGTGTAGTTGTACTTTCAATCAATAACTCAATTTCTCACCGTCCATGAACTGATCTTACTCCGCCCATTCCCCAGGAGTACATCTGGTTGCGACTTCCCCTCCGCTCGCACCTCTTGTCTGTGTGTTGTACTGCCCTCCAAACAGTGACGACTCCATCTTCATCTCCCTCAGATGACATGGACCAACTTTTAACCACTCATCCCAACTCTCTCTTAGTTATATGTGGTGATTGTTGTGAAAAACCAATCGGGTCCACAACATTAGTCCATCTGGTGGTTTAATTCCATTAAGCCCATGACATCATTCTGCAATACAGGAAATGCAATAGGAATAAGGTTTGGCATCACATGGGTCCATCCATAACATTCAATGCAAGCAAGCTTAATATTCTATGCAGGTGTACCGTTAGCGAGTCCACTAGATGTAACATGTCACAGGAGAAGTCCCCCTGAGCACCGACCGCAGCGGGTCTTATAGCCGTGCCCCTAGCGGTGTCAGCGAGCAACGATCATCACCTGGGTTCAGCATTAGTACGAATACGATTTCACTACATTCTCCCCACCGTTAGAATTATACTGCAGAGCGGCTAGAATCGAGCGAGCATCAGCATTAACAGGGTGTGGAACATGGTATCAGTCGACCCACCCGTACCGGTCCGGGCGGCGAATTTCTCTGCCAGCACGCGTCCGAAATTCCCCGGGTACGGCATCACGTATCCCAGAGACCCCGGCGTCGGAGGAGCTACCGGAGTCAGGTGACGAAGGGGGTACCGCCAAGCCTTCGGGCACGGGTAGATGCGGCGAGGGGAGGGTCGGCAGACTTTCAGCGACGGGAGCGTCGGAAGAGTCCATAGTCTCATAGATTGGTTCGATCGGTTCGTCCCATTCCCTACAAGGGTCGGCGATCCCACATGGGGCAAGGTGACGTACGGAGACAGTGGTCTCACGTCCATCAGCCGTCATCACACGAGCATGCTCAGGATTAGCCTGGAGTATCTGCACTTTGTCCACTAAGGGGTCGTACTTGTTCGTGCGAACCGCCTGTTTGAGGTAGGCCGGCCCAGGCTCAGCGAGCCAACTGGGTAAAGACCGTATACACCCCGTGCTCCTGGGGTGGTGGAAAAGTCTCTCGTGGGGAGTCTGGTTGGTGGCCGTACACAGTAGAGCCCTGATCGAGTTCAACGCCGCAGGTAGCGACCAAGCCCATTTATCGAGGCCCCGGCCGAGGGTCCGGAGGTTGAGCATGACGGCCCTCCATATAATCCCGTTGAAACGTTCGATCTGCCCATTTGCCTGGGGTCTGTACGGCGTGGTGTAACTAGAAGCGATGTTATTTTGGAGCAGATAGCCTCGCACCTCCTGAGACAAGAAGACCGCACCCCGGTCGGTATGCACATAGGCCGGGTACCCGAACATAGAGAAGAAGTTCTGTAAGCATCGCATTACCGTGGCAGCAGTCATGTCCACGCGCGTATAAGCGAAGGGAAATCGCGAGTACTCATCGACGATAGTGAGCAGATAGCGAGAGTTACTCGACACCGGCAATGGGCCCTTGAAATCCATCGCCAAGCGTTCCCACGGCCTCGTAGCCCTAACCAGAGTCCCCATGGGTGGGTTATAGAAACGCGGTTTGATTTCTGCGCATATAGCGCAGTCGCGACAGATACGGCGGATATCGTCAATCGAGTATGGTAGATTGCCACGCCGCACAAAATGAGCGAAACGCGTTATGCCCGGATGCCCCGCAGTGGCATGCAGCATGCGTAGGCCCTCCAAAGTGGCGATACCCGCGCACGTAGCCGGTCTCGATAAGGCGTCGGCGGCCTGGTTATCCTTCCCCGGGCGGTATTTGATAGTGTAGCAGACGTCGGCAAGCTCTATACGCCAGCGAGTGATTTTCTCATTCTTAATGTGCTGGGCGTGTGATGTGTCATACATGAACGCAACACTTTGCTGGTCTGTGATGATTTGGAAACATCGCCCGAGTAAGTACGGCGCCATCGCCGAATAGACTCGACGATCGCATACGCCTCCTTTTCGACAGACGAATGTCTCCACTCAGCGGAGGTAAGAGTCCGTGAAAAGAAAGCCACCGGACGTCCTCCTTGGGAGAGGGTCGCCGCGATGGCCTGATCCGAGGCATCACTTTCGAGGACGAAAGATCCGCTCTCGTCGATCGTCGCCACAGCGGCACTGGCGATGTCGGCCTTAAGGCCTCCAAAGGCCGCCAATGCGGCCGGACGCAGAGGGAATGTGTCGCAGGCCACAAGGGGGCGAAGTTTCGCGGAGAAATTTTGGACCCATTTTGAGTAATGGGCGAATAGCCCGAGGGCGCGCTTCAGGGACGCCCGATCGCAGGGAGGGGCCATGTCGAGCAAAGGTCGCAGACGCTCCTTATCTGGAGCGACAGAGCCATGGGTCACGGTGTACCCCAGAAGATCTATCTTGCGTAGAGAGTATTGACACTTATCCTCGTTCATGCTTAAGTGATACCTCTGCGCGACCTCGAGGAAGCGCTTCAGATTAGCATCATGGTGCCCTTGGTCATACCCACAAACCGTAAGATTGTCTAGGTAGACGAAAACATCGGTTAAGTTCTCCCTTGCAATGAGGTCATCCATGGCCCTCTGGAAACAGGGGACCCCGTTCGTTACCCCAAAAGGCAATCGAGTAAACTGGTACAACCGTTGCCCCGACTCAAATGCGGTATAGATACGATCTGCCCTAGAGATGGGGATCTGATGGTACGCACTACGGAGATCGAGAGTGCTGTAGACTGAGTACTGGGCCATCTGTCGCACCAGCGCGTCCATCCCCGGAAGGGTGTAGGCATCCAGCTGTGTAAAGCGGTTAATCGTTTGGGAGTAGTCGATTACCAAGCGTCTGCGGTGTGCATCGCTTCGCACCACCAAGACCTGGGCTCGCCACGGCGACCGGCTAGGTTCTATGATACCGTCTTTCAAGAGCTGAGCCGTTTCGTCCGCAATGAAATGCATGTCTGCTCGAGAGTAGCGCCGTGATTTTACCGTGACAGGGGTACAGTCGGAGGTTAGATTGGGGAACAGCGAAAGCGGCTGGATTTCCATTTTCGCTAGGGCACACACAGCAAGCGCGTCAGCCCCCACAACAAGCGTGCCAGGCCCACCAAACTCCATTTCCAGACGTCCATGTCGCTTAAGAAAATCGTGTCCTAACAGAATATCAGCACATAAAGCAGGTAAGACCATAAGGTGTACATCTGGGAAAACCTGTCCCTTTATCACGAGTTTCAATCGGCATTCCCCCTTCGTGCTGAGTCGAAGTCCCTGGGAAGCCATGAAGATCCGTCTCGTAGACCTCAAGACCTGCCAACCATGCCTGTGCACTAGTCGCTGGTCGATAAAACTATCCGTAGACCCTGTATCCACCAAGGCCCGCACACAATGGCCCTCGAACATGAGGGGAATAAGGGCTTGAGCCAGGCCGGACGAGCCTGCTGGGAGTGGGACCGAACCTCCCCAGTGGGTCGGCCTCGCCTCGCGGGCGGATCCTATGCCAGCGGCAGTTTTCCGGGCATCAGAGGGTGCCCGTGGAGTCTCGTATAAGTTGTCAGGGTGTGTTCCTATGCAATCTGCAGTTTTGTGGTCGTTGCCGGAGTATTCGTTGTCCATGGGGAATCCGTTAAAGCCATCAGAGAGCTTTCCCATGCATTCCGGTGCTTTGCGATTCAAAATCGCCGTTTGATGTGTATGGGCCTCCGTAGTATTCGAAATCGCCGTTTGACGATCCAAAATCGCCGTTTGATGTGTATGGGCCTCCGTAGTATTCGAAATCGCCGTTTGACGGGTATAGGCCTCCATAGTATTCGAAATCGCCATTTGATGGGTGAGGGCCACCATAGTTGGTACCAAACTCGTGTCGCCGCCAGTGGACGCTGTACGCTCTTGAGAGACACGACGAGAACGTACCGCTGGGGCTTGGCGAGGCTCCAAAGCCCCTCGCGTGGCCCGGAGTCTGGTCAAGGACGCATGTGCCATGCCCGATTGAGGATGAGACTGTTGTGGCTGTTCGGTGACTCTCGCCAAGGTCGATTGAGCGACCAGGGGCCCGCAAGGAGGGGCCCTGTCCTTCAAAGCCGGGTAAGGCGCCGTGTTCCGAGCTCGGCTCGTAGGCTCCGCAATGAGCCCATTCAAGGTCGCGCGCGGGCGCGAGCCGCGTGCGGTTTTCCGGCACACTTTTGCGTAGTGCCCCTTTTGCGAGCACAAATGGCATATGGCGTCCCGAGCCAGACACACGGCCCGGAGATGTCGTTGTCCCCCACAGAAATAGCAGGTGGCTCCGCGTAAGGCCTTGGGTCTGGCCGTTGCGGCAGCCATCAGGACTGGATCCTCCTCCGGAGCATCCTGGAGTTCCGCGAGCAGTTCCGCTCCCTCGGCGGTAGCACTCTCCGGCCGTGCGTGGAGCGAGGTTCCCACCAAGAGGCGCATGCGATCATAGACGTTTGACTGCAAGCGCGCTTCAGTGTGTACCTTTCCTTGCTCGAGTGCCGCCGCGAAGGTCAGGTCGGTCTTCTCCAGGAGTTTGAGCCTTAGGTCCTGAGAGGAGACCCGGGCGACATAGGCGTCTAGGAGAAGGTCATCCTGAGCCTGCTCGTGAGTCCGTGGCTCCCGGGTGCTGTCCAGCAGGAGTTGCCGGAGCTCCTGGGCATAGTGATCCATCGGCTCGTTGGGTTGCTGGCGTCGCGTTAATAGCAAATGCCGAGCATACACCGGGCTCTTTTCCTTTATGTACAATCGTTTGAGCTCCGCAATAGCGAGGTCATACGTCGCACATTGTGCGATGCTATTGTACACCTTATAGTCGATTTTGGAGTGCAGCGTTGCTAGCTTCGCGACAGCTGTCGGCTCGGTCTCAGGCTCAGCGAAATGGTTCTCCAACCTTTTCAGCCAGTGCTTCAGTTGCAATCCACCATCCGAGGCTTGCGGGTCGGCGCAGAATGGTGTGACCACCAGCGTCTTGTTGCCCGCCATGTCGGTAGATCGTTAATGGAATTAAGGGTTGTGAAAAACCAATCGGGTCCACAACTTTAGTCCATCTGGTGGTTTAATTCCATTAAGACCATTACATCATTCTGTAATACAGGAAATGCAATAGGAATAAGGTTTGGCATCACATGGGTCCATCCATAACATTCAATGCAAGCAAGCTTAATATTCTATGCAGGCGTACCGTTAGCGAGTCCACTAGATGTAACATGTCACAGGAGAAGTCCCCCTGAGCACCGACCGCAGCGGGTCTTATAGCCGCGCCCCTAGCGGTGTCAGCGAGCAACGATCATCACCTGGGTTCAGCATTAGTACGAATACGATTTCACTACAGTGATTTTAATTGTCACCATGCAAATTTGCTGGGTGTTGGTACCTCTTTTACCAGCCAACTCGGCCTGGGAATTCTTCCACAGAAATGTGCTCGCGCTCTCATGCTTGAACCCGCAAGCAGGATATTTTACCCTCTTTTATGACAAATTGAACCTCTGCCACCCAATGTTGTACCGCAATTTCATGGTGGACAGTATCAGTAGCTGAGGAACGTTGACTCTGAGTGAAACCAAGAGTGCGACACAACTAACGTTTTTAAAATCCATGAAATCTTACTATAATTCACCAAATGTCCGTCCGTCTGTCCGTCCGTCCGTTCCCAGTTACTGCAAAAACCGCTGAACCGATCGCAACGATATTTTGGGTGGGTAATCGTGGGACCCCCTGGAGTAAAATAGGGTATATTGTTTTTCCAAATTCAGCTTTGGTCTCCAGCATTTTCAGGTTTGGAATCCCGCATAACGTTATTGTCCCGGGTGCCGCACAAACGGCTGCACCGATCGCAACGGTACACCTCCATGCCCGTGGAATTCCCACGGGTGACCCCACTAGTAAGTACAATTTGACAGATCAACTTAAACTTTTTGCCTCATTGGGGAAGGATACTTTTTCTAGTATTTTAGTATGATAAATACAAGTTGGCATGTAGTATATGGTAAATTATGTATTCCACATTGCAGTGGTGGAGGATAATTACTACATCAACTGTCAAACATTTACGAAAAGGAAAATACAAATACTGACGTGCAGTGAAAACATTGCTAATGGCTAAATGGTGTAAGTCTGATGGAAAAATAACATGATCATAGTGGTTTCTTGATGCCGTATCACAACGATACAAGAACACCAGGGTTGTAAAATAACAACTAAAATAAAAAACGATTAATTGGACTTCTTATCTCCTGAGGATCTTAAAAGAAGAGCAAGTACTGGATTGCATGTCTAGGCAGGTGAAATTTATAATGGAGAAACCCAACAGAATAATTATAAAGAGTATCGTTCTAATTCTAACCAATTATGAAGAGTATAACGAAATATATTACTGTTTCTTTTTGAGGACAACAAGGAAAGCAACAAAGCCAAGTCTCAGTGGTTCATGTCTGGATCCAGGGGGAGCAAGAATATTCATGTTTACAGGTGAAACATTCATAAACATCCTGCTCGACTCAATCGATTTTGCACAATCTTAACAAGTCGGTTCTTAATTTCTGACATTTTTCGATTACCGATTTTTGAGATTACCAGTCTCTGAGATTACCGGTTTCTGAGATTACCGGTTTCTGAGATTACCGGTTTCTGAGATTACCGGTTTCTGAGATTACTGGTTTTTGAGATTACCGGTTTCTGAGATTACCGGTTTCTGAGATTACTGGTTTCTGAGATTACCGGTTTCTGAGATTACCGGTTTCTGAGATTACCGGTTTTTGAGATTACTGGTTTCTGAGATTACCGGTTTCTGAGATTACTGGTTTCTGAGATTACCGGTTTCTGAGATTACCAGTCTCTGAGATTACCGGTTTCTGAGATTACCGGTTTCTGAGATTGCCGGTTTCCGAGATTGCCGGTTTCCGAGATTACCGGTTTCTGAGATTAACGGTTTCTGAGATTAACGGTTTCTGAGATTACTGGTTTCTGAGATTACCGGTTTCTGAGATTACCGGTTTCTGAGATTATCGGTTTCTGAGATTACCGGTTTCTGAGATTACCGGTTTTTGAGATTACCGGTTTCTGAGATTCCCGGTTTCTGAGATTACTGGTTTCTGAGATTACCGGTTTCTGAGATTACCGGTTTCTGAGATTACCGGTTTCTGAGATTACCGGTTTTTGAGATTACCGGTTTCTGAGATTACCGGTTTCTGAGATTACCGGTTTCTGAGATTACCGGTCTCTGAGATTACCGGTTTCTGAGATTACCGGTTTCTGAGATTACCGGTTTCCGAGATTACCGGTTTCTGAGATTACCGGTTTCTGAGATTACCGGTTTCCGAGATTACCTATTTCTGAGATTACCGATTTCCGAGATTACCGGTTTCTCCGATTACTGGTTTCTGAGAGCTGACCCTTGAATATATTAGCAGAAAAACCCCAGTTATGTTACACAAGGAACGTCATTCATGCAAAAACAGCGTTATGTGCATAATATAAACTTTTTCACACAAACACTTATCCTGGACATGTTTTGCACACTGTGTTCCAAATCACTATTCTGATGCCCTCTTTAGACCATTTTAGACACTATGGAACCCTTAGACCCTTTAAACCTGTAACTACTGTTGAAACATACCCTTTGGACCTTTTTTATGCATAGTCAATGCTTGTGGAAATGACATTTTTATTGTATGCAAACCCCCAAAGAGCAGAGGAAGCAAGACCAGAAAGGAGGCAGGAGAACTAGAAGACAGAGAGACCACCAACCTGTCTGCAATGGCGAAGTGATTGACTCAGCGTTATCGTGCGAGATTCCAATAATATTGAAGGTCTTGGTTTCCATGGTGTCAAGCTAAGCAAGGTGTGAGGCAGGTGAGCCAGCCCAGAAGGGAGAGCAGTACTCTATATCAAGCTGCGGAAGAAGGCCTTGTAGGTGAATAGACGTTCAGGTGTGCCAAGGAACGACTTAGTACGATGGAGGAGGATGCCAATTCGGCGGCTGGCTGTGGAGGGGAACTTTGAAATGTGATTTGCCCAAGTAAAGAGAGATCATGGAGGATAGTGAGACCCAAGTGAGACCCAGGAGTTTGAATGATCGGACATCTTCAAAAGGATTGTTAAGAAAGCAGATGGGGGGAGAGGAGATGAAGGGATTCCATTGAGAGCCACACGTTGGCTACAAGAGAGAAATTTAGTAAGTTATGTGTGCAGTTGGCCTTGGGTGCCATAGGCAGAGGGTTTGGTCAGAAAGACAGGATGTCAGACTGTATCAAAACCATGAGGTACAGTGACCTGCAAAAGTATTCACCCCTTACTAATAATGCCAAATTTAGATGAATTGTGCAGAAATCATTTTTCAAAAAGTACTTTTTTATTAATAACTGAAGAGATCAAACTAAACACTGTCATTCTTGAAGATTACATGTCAGGAACACCTGTACAAAAATATGTTCAAATCCAAATTCACTGGTTGTAAAAGTACTTGGTGGAAGCACCTTTTACTGCGATGAGTCTGTTTGGGTATGGTCTCCATCAGATTTTCACAGTCCGATGATGAAATCTTTGCTCAATCTTCACGTGAAAATTGGTCCACTTCTGCCAAGTTTGATGGGGATTGATCGTCAATGGAGTGCAATCTTCAAGTCTCGCCATTCATGTTCAATTGGTCCCGGTATTCATGGATTGCCGGTATCCGTGATCTACTGTTGTAATGATGGACGTGGATGGTCAAGCTCCTCTCCTTTTCATGCATTTCCGGTATCGTGATCTACTGTTGTAATGATGGACGTGGATGGTCAGCTCCTGCCCTTTGCATGGATTGCCGGTATCGTGATCTACTGTTGTAATGGACGTGGATGGTCAAGCTCCTCTCCTTTTCATGGATTGCCGGTATCGTGATCTACTGTTGTAATGATGGACGTGGATGGTCAGCTCCTCCCCTTTTCATGGATTTTTTTTTTTTTTTTTTTGTATACAAGATCGAGGCTCGTGAAAGAGCGAACATTAATCACACAGAAAGACAAACAGACACATAAAACAAATAACATCGGGAGCGGTAGACAAGATGGGGAGAGAGGGGGAAGGACACAAACACAACATTTGAGAGCAGGGACCGAGAGACATGGAGACATCGAGAGATCTGTGGGAGGGAGAGGGCATTGGGGGGGAGGCATGTGAAGGGGGGGAGGCATGTGAAGGGGGGGGGGGGTGGGAGAGGTATAAACATATGGACACTGCCAGGATTTCCAGGAAAGAAGTTGGAATTTCAAACAAGGTGGATCTGGGGTGAATTAGTGGGGGTAGAAAAAATCAAGGTTATGGATGGGGGAAGATAAGAGATGGTGGTGAACAGCTGTTTTAAAGACCTGGAGGGAGGAGAGGGATTGAAGGGAGTGTGGGAGTTTGTTCCACAGGCGGGAGAAAAGAGGAATGAAAGAGTGAAGATGAGCAGAGAGCCGAGATTTCGGCAGTTTAACCATCAGAGGGTTGCTGGCAGATCTTGTGCGACCTGTAGGAATATTTGGGGGACAGAGCACAGAGAGAGCTGGGGGAGCAAGGCCGGAGAGGAGTCGGTAGAAGACAGAAAGGCCACCTACCTGCCTGCGGTGAGTGAGTGAAAGGCCCTCAGAGATAGCTTCATCGCGGGAGATTCCAATGATTTTGAAAGCTTTGGATTCAACAGCGTGAAGCCGAGCCAGGTGTGAGGCAGGAGCACCAGCCCATAGGGGAGAACAGTATTCCATTGAGCTGCGGATGAAAGCCTTGTATGTGGTGAGGAGCTCAGGTGTGCCGAGGAAGGACTTCGCACGACGGAGGATGCCCAGTCGGCGACTGGCTTTGGAGGCCAGCTTGGAAATGTGGTTTTCCCAAGAAAGATCATGGCAGATAGTGAGACCCAAAAGCTTGAGTGACAGAACTTCTTGGAGAGGATTGTTGAGAAAGTAGATGGGAGGGTTGTCCAGTCGATCTTTTCGGAGAGACATAGTAAGAGAGTGAGATTTGTCAGGATTGAAAGACATGTTCCACTTGTTTGACCAGTCTGTGATTTTGTCCAGGTCTTCAGAGAGTGAGGAGGCTGCAGACTGCCGGTCTGAGGGAAGAGGAATGGAGCGGCAGAGAGTGGAGTCATCAGCAAAGAGATAGAGAGGATTTTCCAGAGAGTCGGCGAGATCATTGATAAAGACCAGAAAAAGCACAGGGCCCAGCACACTTCCTTGGGGAACTCCAGCCTGAACAGGAAGGGGAGATGAGAGAAATCCATTCAGGGCCACACGTTGACTACGACCAGAGAGGAAGTCCGCAAGCCATGCATGGAGATTTCCATGGATACCATAGGAGGAGAGTTTGGTGAGCAGAGCTGGGTGCCAGACCGTATCAAAGGCCCGTGATATGTCAAGGGAGACAGCTCTGATTTCCTGTTTGGCGTTGAGGACCTCCATCCATTGTTGAGACAGCAGAAGCAGCATGTCCAGAGTAGAGTGACCTGGTCTGAAACCAAATTGATGATCAGAGATCAAGCCATTGGAGAAGAGGAAAGATTTCATATCCGAAGCAATGATGGATTCCATGACTTTGCTGATAATTGGGAGCAGGCTGATTGGTCTGTAGTTGCAAGGATCTGTTTTTGCACCTTTTTTGTGTAAAGCGGTAATGTTAGCTGATTTCCAGGATGCTGGCAGATGACCTTGAGCAAAAGATAGGGTGAAAAGAACAGAGAGAGGGTGAGATAGAGCGGCAGAGCAGGATTTTAGGACCCGTGGGCTGATGCCGTCTGGTCCAGTTGCAGAATCAGAGTCGAGGTTTGACAAAAACTCCTCCACCTTGTCAGGAGAGAAGGATACAGAGTCCAGGAGCAGTTGGGTTTGACTGGGAAAGGTGGGAACAGAGAGAGATGGGTTTGGGACTAAGGATTTCGAGGCGAACACAGAGTTGAGGCATTCGGCTTTGTCACGTGCGATGTCAACTGTGTGGCCATTTGAGGTAAGGGAGGGGATGGAGGGGGAACAAACACCAGAAACGGATTTGACCAGACGCCACCAGGATTTGGAGGAAGGAGACAGGTTTGAGAGTTCATTCTTGAGTGAGGAGAGATAGTGCTTCCTGGCACTCCTGAGGGTAGACACACACTTGTTCCGAGCTTGGTGGAAGGAACTGAGATTTCCTTCAGTTGGATTAGCCTTCCAAGAGGCAAAGGCAAGTTGTTTCAGGGCAACTGCCTCACCACAAGATTCAGTGTACCATGGACGGGAGGAAGGGTAAGACAATTGAAGGCGAGATGGGATAAATCTGTGCATGAGAGATTTTTATTTTATTTTTTATTTTTTTGTATACAAGATCGAGGCTCGTGAAAGAGCAAACATTAATCACACAAAAAGACAAACCGACACACAAAACACAAAAAACAAGGGGAGCGGCAGACAAGATGGGGAGAGAGGGGGGAGGACACAAAAGAGAGGGGGAAGAAGGGGAAGGACACAAACACAACATTTGAGAGCAGGGACATCGGGAGGACTTGGGTGGAGGTGGGAGAGGATTAAAACATATGAATACTGCAAGGACTCTGGGGTGAATTACCGGGGGTAGAAAAGATCAAGGTTTTCGATGGGGGAAGATAAGAGATGGTGGTGAACAGCTGTTTTAAAGACCTGGAGGGAGGAGTGGGATTGAAGGGAGTGGGGGAGTTTGTTCCAGAGGCGGGAGAAAAGGGGAATGAAAGAGTGAAGGTGAGCAGAGAGCCTAGACTTTGGCAGTTTAACCATAAGAGGGTTGCAGGCAGATCTTGTGCGACCTGAAGGAATATTGGGGGGACAGAGCACAGAGAGAGCTGGGGGAGCAAGGCCGGAGAGGAGTCGGTAGAAGACAGAAAGACCACCAACCTGCCTGCGGTGAGTGAGTGAAAGGCCCTCGGCGTTGACTACATCGCAGGAGATTCCAATGATTCTGAAAGCTTTGGCCTCAACAGCGTGAAGCCGAGCAAGGTGTGAGGCAGGAGCACCAGCCCAGAGGGGGGAACAGTATTCCATTGAGCTGCGGATGAAAGCCTTGTATGTGGTGAGGAGCTCAGCTGTGCCAAGGAAGGACTTCGCACGACGGAGGATGCCCAGTCGGCGACTGGCTTTGGAGGCCAGCTTGGAAATGTGGTTTTCCCAAGAAAGATCATGGCAGATAGTGAGACCCAAAAGCTTGAGCGACACAACTTCTTGGAGAGGATTGTTGAGAAAGTAGATGGGAGGGTTGTCCAGTCGGTCCTTTTGGAGAGACATTGTAAGAGTGTGAGATTTGTCAGGATTGAAAGACATGTTCCACTTGTTTGACCAGTCTATGATTTTGTCCAGGTCTGCAGAGAGTGAGGAGGCTGCAGACTGCCGATCTGAGGGATGAGGAATGGAGCGACAGAGAGTAGAGTCATCAGCAAAGAGATAGAGAGGATTTTCAAGAGAGTCAGAGAGATCATTGATGAAGACCAGAAAAAGCACAGGGCCCAGAACACTACCTTGGGGAACTCCAGCCTGAACAGGAAGAGGAGATGAGAGAAACCCATTCAGGGCCACACGTTGACTACGACCAGAGAGGAAGTCCGCCAGCCATGCGTGGAGATTTCCATGGATACCAAAGGAGGAGAGTTTGGAGAGCAGAGCAGGGTGCCAGACCGTATCGAAGGCAAGTGAAATGTCAAGGGAGACAGCTCTAATTTCCTGTTTGGCGTTGAGGACCTCCATCCATTTTTGAGAAAGCAGAAGCAGCATGTCCAGAGTAGAGTGACCAGGTCTGAAACCAAATTGATGATCAGAGATCAAGCCATTGGAGAAGAGGAAAGATTTAATATCTGAAGCAATGATGGAATTCCATGACTTTGCTGATAATTGGGAGAAGGCTGATTGGTCTGTAGTTGCTGGGATCTGTTTTTGCACCTTTTTTGTGCAAAGCGGTGATGTTGGCTGATTTCCAAGCAGATGGCAGATGACCTTGAGCAAAAGAGAGGGTGAAGAGAACAGAAAGAGGGAGTGAAAGAGCAGAAGAACATGATTTTAGGACCCGTGGGCTGATGCCGTCAGGACCAGTTGCAGAATCAGAGTCGAGGGTTGACAGAAACTTTTCCACCTTGTCAGTAGGAAAGGACACAGAGTCCAGGAGCAGCTGGGTACGACTGGGTACGGTGGGTACAGAGAGGAATGGGTTTGGGACACAAGATTTAGAGGCAAACACAGAGTTGAGGCATTCAGCTTTTTCACGTGCGGAGTCAGCCGTTAAGCCGTTTGAGGTGAGGGAGGGGATGGAGGGGGAACAAACACCAGAAACAGATTTGACCAGACGCCACCAGGATTTGGAAGAGGGAGACAGATAAGAGAGTTCGGTCTTGAGAATGGTGAGATATTGTTTCCTGGCTCTCCTGAGGGTGGACACACACTTGTTTCGGGCTTTGTGAAAGGAAATGAGATTTCCTTCCGTTGGATTTGCTTTCCAGGAGACTATCAGTTTGCTTTGGAAGAATTCCCAGGAAGAATTGATGTCAGAGGCAGTGGAGATGGGAGACCAATCCAGACGATTGATGGCTGCTTGAAGACCGTCCCAGTCGGCCTGAGTGAAATGCCAGACTCGGCGACGCTGAGGAGGCTCTCTGAGAATGGCCAGAGAGATGTCCACTTTGACAAGTACATGATCAGAAGAACCGATTGGAGCAGAAGAAGAGCAGCAGACATTAGCAGGGAAGTTTGTCATAACCAAGTCTAGAAGAGAAGATACTCCATTGGCTGAGATCCGGGTCGGGAAATTGACAGATTGTGTCAATCCCAGTGAGTCACAGAAGTCCTTTGCTGAGGTGCCATGACTGGTGAGAGAGGAACCCACACCCAACCAGGTGGCATGATGACAGTTGAAGTCACCACATATGAGGAAGAGAGAGTTGGGATGAGTGGATAGAAGTTGGTCCATGTTGTCAGACATTGAAATGTAGATGGAGTCATCACTGTTTGGGGGACGGTACAGAACACATATGAACAAAAGGTGGGAGCGGAGAGGAAGCCGTAACCAGAGGTACTCCTGCGGGTGAGGAGGAAAGAGAGCAGTGCAAGGAGAGTGAGGAAGAGAGTTTTTGACAAAGATAGCCACCCCACCACCAGTAGCGGGGTGGCTTGGGGTCAATTTTCAAGATTACCGTTACCGGGCGGACAAAAGCGCCATTTTTGGTGTGAGGCTTCCTTAGGGTATATCAGTTGATTTTAGCCGAGGAGCCCTCTCGAAATATGTACGTAACCATGGTAACACAAACAAATCCAAGATGGCTGCCGTTCATGATAAAATACCAATTTTCTTGGGTTGTAGTTGTTAGAGGAAAGCCAAATTGTATCAAAATATTACTTAAATATCAGAACCATGTCCTCAACATGTTCGGTCACCCTCCTGAAATATTAAAGATATTCCGGTCCAAGATTCCGGGCGTCAAGAGTGTACTTGAAGATCGCAGCTGCTCTATACATGACCCAATCAAGAAGAACTCACTGGCTCTCTTCAAGAGACCTAAACCCAAGGCCCCGAAAAGCAGGGGAAGAAGATCAAAGTGCTCCAGAACAATGTGGCACTTTTTGGCCAGTTGTACATTGCCATGCAAAGTCGCGAGGGTGACCTGAAGGAATTCTTTGCCCATGAGATACAACCCTTTCCACCTTCTCTCTCAGACTTTGGTAAGCTGCATTTACCAAACACAAAGTCCGATCTACTGAAATGTATTGAGCAGCCCGAGCAGCCTGAGCCACCTTCAACCTATGACTGCATTGTACTGGGTGGTGCTGTCATTGTGCACTGTCTGCCGACTACTGCAGTCAGCACGTTCATTGAGTATGCAGACAAGGTGTTCATCCCCTACCTGGTGAAGCAGCTACAGAATGCCACAAGGTTGGATGTTGTGTGGGACACATACATTCCAGACAGTTTGAAGGAATCAACCCGGGAAAAGAGAGGAAAGGGTGTGCGCAGAAAAGTGTCCGGCCAAACCAAGCTTCCAGGCAATTGGATGGACTTCCTCCGTGATCCAAAAAACAAACAGGAGCTATTTGCCTTTCTGACGTCCAAGGTTGCCGAGTTTACCTTTCCATCAGGCAAATCCGTGTACATCACATCAGGTGAATCTGTAGTATCCACAGGCACCATCAACGCCATGCTGAACTGCAACCATGAGGAAGCAGATACGAGGGTCATAGTGCACATCGTGCATGCACTAGAGCAAGATATGAAGACTATTAAAGTGCGCACTGTTGACACAGACGTTGTAGTCATACTTATTGGTACATTTTATGATCTCATGGTCACTCAGCCATTGGTAGACATCTGGGTTGCCTTTGGAATGGGTAAGAATTACAGATTTTACAGTATCAATGCCATATGTGACAGACTTGGGGAAACAAGATCACAAGCTCTACCAGTATTTCATGCCCTTTCTGGATGTGATACCACATCAGCCTTCCAAGGTAAGGGCAAGAAGTCAGCCTGGCAGGCTTGGCAAGCCTATGAAGACATCACAGAAACATTTGTGTATCTGGCTCGGCACCCCTTTGAGCTTCTTTATACAGACGCTGATCACTTCCAGAAGATCGAGAGACTAATCATCATCTTGTATGATAGAACAAGTCCCTTGAGCTCCGTCAATGAAGCAAGACAGGAACTCTTCTGCCAGAAGAATCGATCAATGGACAGAATACCACCCACACAGGATGCTCTTCTTCAACATGCCCGGCGGGCATTGTACCAAGCCGGAATCTGGACAACCAGCACACAGACACAGCAAGTGGTTCCTTCTCCACAGACATTTGCATGGACCAAGGTGTCAGATGTATGGGTACCAGTTTGGATATCAATGCCAGAGGTTTCCAGAGCATGCAGAGAACTAATCAAATGTGGTTGCAAAGGAGACTGTACCACATGCAAATGTGGCAATGCCAATCTTGTCTGCTCAAAACGTTGTGTTTGCCCATGTATTAAATAGACAAGTAAATAAGAACATTGCAGATGTCTAGATTACTGAGAAAGTAAGGATTTGCACATTGCACATTGAACATTATAATATACTTTTGTTCAACAGAAATCCCCCATGCTCACTACTGAATGACCAAAGTACTTGTACACTCAATTTTTTAAAATTATTTTCTTTAAAAGTTGATGACTGAGGTCAATTATATCATGTAGTGGTTATAAGTTTCATGATTGTGTGGCTACAAATTCCCCTCATCCCAAGTGGGAATGGGAGGTTTTTTTTAGACCAGGAGTATTGTAATATATAAAGCTATATCAATATGCAGTACCAGAGACTTTTGGGGGCATCCTCATTTTTTCAAAAACAAATGACATACTTTGCTTACATGTACCTCCAAGTCGGCTTTTTTTTGTTTCAGTGTTTTGTTTTGATTAATGTGCAGCCTATATCAGGTGTACATATGTACTTAATAGTCTAGTCCAAGCCGGATCCGACCAGAAAGGATAACCATTAGGAGTGCAAAATATCGAGCCCAAGAATTGGGCGTGTCGCTTATTGGATGTCACGCCTACCATTACAATCAGTATCCACTATAAACCAATGAGAGGTTTAGATTAAGTCTTAATCTAAACCTCTCATTGGTTTATAGTGGATACTGATTGTAATGGTAGGCGTGACATCCAATAAGCGACACGCCCAATTCTTGGGCTCGATATTTTGCACTCCTAATGATAATGTTGTATTTCCAGGGTACAATGTTTACAGCTTATCATTCGCAATAATTGATGACCTGGAGTTATAAGCAATGTATTCAAGCCAAAAGCTTTCCCCCCCCCCCCCTAACATTGAGGGCGCCCTTCACATGAAATCACTGAATGTCCCTTTAAATTTACTGGTGATATTGTAATATCAAAATACACATTCAGTGTCCTAAAAATTTATATTTTGATACCAATTTTTGCTATCCATGACTTATATAACCCGGGAAATGTGTTTTTAATTACTGGATGGCGGCCATTTTGGATTTTTGGGTTTTACACGAATACGCGTAAAAATTCGCGAGGGCTCCTCGGCTAATATTGATTAATAGGTCATTAGGAGTGTTCATGCCAAATTTGGTGATTTTGTCCACCGTGTAACGGTAATTTTGCTAAGCCACCCTACTACAGGCCGAGGCTCAGGTCTATCATACCGGAGGAGGGAGTAACCAGGAAGAGATATTAAGGAATCAGAGACATCTTGAAGGAGGAAAGTCTCTGTTAAGCAGATCAAGTCTGGATTTTCAGAAGCAACCTGTATGGAGAGATCAGTCAGGTTTGAGCGAAGGCCCCGGATGTTTGAGGTCCATACCGTTAATGAAGAGAGAGGGGGAGCATCGGGTACAGGACAGGGGAGGGGAGGAGTAGGGTAAGATGAAGGATGAGAGGGGGAGGTAGGGAGAGCAGTTGATAGTGTTTCAGATGTTGCAGAAGAGTTCCAAGAAAGGGAAGGATGAGGAGGATGAAAGGTTTGATGGTGAAGGGATGCGGCACAGTGAGGGGTTGTTTGAGGGGGGGGCAGAGGAAAGTAGAGGTTTGGGGGGGTGGAGGTATGAGATAGAAGGGAGACGAAGTGGGGAGGAGGCAGCTTGGAGGAGGAGGGGGGAGGAGAGAGAATTGGAGAGGAATGGTATGGGGGGAGAATTGAATGGGAGGGATTGGGGGGGAGTTTTGAAGGGGAGGAGTGAGGGGGGAGTTTAGGAGGGGAGGGGCAAGGGGGGAGTTTTGGAGGGAAGGGGCAAGGGGGGAGATCAGGAGTGGAGGGGCAAGGGGGGGGATTAGGAGGGGAGGGGCAAAGGGGGAGTTTAGGAGGGGAAGGGCAAGGGGGGAGTTCAGGAGTGGAGGGGCAAGGGGGGAGTTTAAGAGTGGAGGGGCAAGGGGGAAGTTTCGGAGTGTAGGTGCAAGGGGGGGGGATTTGGATGGGAGGGGCAAGAGGGGAGTTTAGAAAGTGGATGATTAATGAAAGACGAACATTGATAACAAATTGGGTTTGTTGTGATTTTCAAGTTAGAAATCCGATTCAGAACGATGGAGGAGGGATGGAATGAATGTGAATTTAGACCATGTAGTGAGGGAGACGTATAAGATATTGAATTTCTTTTTTTTGAGGTGGAATGAGTTGCAGAGGAAATTGAGAAAAGCCTTTTAAATAGGAAGAAAAACAGCGTGTTGTAATATACCACTGAATAAAACACAGAAGGGGAAAGGTTAAACATATTTAAATAATATTTAAACAGAACTATGAACAATCTTATATGCACAAAAATACCAACGGGGGGAGAGCCGAGAGGGACCACCACGTGTCACGTGAACAGGGCAAACGGTGGATGGCAAGGAGATAATGGGGGTGGGGCGAACAGCACACCTGGACAGAAAATACAGGATGAGACAACAGTACACGTGGAGAAAAGAAAATAAATGTTTTTGTTTTTTTTGTTTTTTTTGGGGGGGGGGGGGGGGGTGGGGATTTAGAACGTTAGACAGTATTATGTTCGGGGTAGAAGGGAAAAAACCAAGAGCCAAACAAAACACGCTTAAGTTAACAAAACACCGACGGGGGTACAACTACAAGGCCACACACGAGGAGCAGAACACGATTAATTAATTACGAGTTACAGGAAATTCAAACCAAAACTAACTATAATCAAACAATATCGCATGGACGATAAAATAACGAGTTGAAATTTGACAATCTATCTGGGGAAATGGGGGAGAAACACGTGGTCGAAGAACGAACGAACGAATAAGAATGAATAAACGAATGAGCACAGAGAAGGTAATGTCTTTTTTTTTTGTTTTTTTGAGTTGAGATTTACATAAGGAAGTAGGCTTTGGGGTGGAAAGACGGCGAAAACAGAGAACGAAAGTTATTGGATCACAAACGACAGGCGCTGAGAGAAAAACAAAGCCTCAAGGTTGTACAGTGTACACTGTACAAGGCCTCAAGACGACACGAATTAACACGATTTTCAATACAGGTATGAAAGATTTGCACCGAAAATCTATGTCGGGACAATATACGTACATACACCATAAAAGAAATACAGTTATAACGAAAATACAAATGGGAACAATTACTTAACTTCGATTTCGATGGAGAGCGTGTGGAGCTGCGAAAAAACGAACCCTCACCAGCAAGACCGGAAACGGAAGTCCAATTGCCGGTATTGGATTGCCGGTATCATGATCTACTGTTATAATGGACGTGGATGGTCAAGCTCCTCTCCTTTTCATGGATTGCCGGTATCGTGATCTACTGTTATAATGGACATGGATGGTCAGCTCCTCTCCTTTTCATGGATTGCCGGTATCGTGATCTACTGTTGTAATGATGGACGTGGACGGTTAAGCTCCTCCCCTTTTCATGGATTGTCGGTGTCGTGATCTACTGTTGTAATGATGGACGTGGATGGTCAGCTCCTCCCCTTTTCCTGGATCGTGATCTACTGTTGTAATGGACGTGGATGGTCAAGCTCCTCCCCTTTTCATGGATTGTCGGTATCATGATCTACTGTTGTAATGATGGACGTGGATGGTCAGCTCCTCCCCTTTTCATGGATTGTCGGTATCGTGATCTACTGTTGTAATGATGGACGTGGATGGTCAAGCTCCTCCCCTTTTCATGGATTGCCGGTATCATGATCTACTGTTGTAATGATGTACGTGGATGGTGAAGCTCCTCCACTTTTCATGGATTGCCGGTATCGTGATCTACTGTTGTAACGATGTACGTGGATCGTCAAGCTTGTAAAGTCCTTACGAGATTGATGGCATCACAAATCGAGGGATTCAGAGACACAGAGCAAGCATCCAACAGTGGTTTATTCCTGGAAGTGACGACACAGGAAAAAGCCCTCGGGCGCCCAACAGGTGGCGGAGCCCTGAAAAAGGATATGACATCACAGTATGTTACAATTCCCCCCCTCAAAGATCAAGGCGCGTTGGCGCACAACATTTGCGGCTCAAACGCCTAACAGCAACCAGTGGTTCGGTAATGACAACGCTCACAGTGGGTGAAACATCCTCGACTGGAAGGCCATTGGTCGGGGACGTTTCTGGTAAAGGTTCTACAGGTGCAGAATAGCCGATCGAGCTTTACACTCCGAGGCAGTCAACTATGGCAGTGTTAATACACGCGGGGGAGGAGGGCAGCGAAGCTCTTACCTGTACGGTCGGACGTGGCACGGGGTTTCTTCCGATCCACCAACAATTAAACGGGACAGGACAAGGAATTAATGTTCAATAAATAAAGGATTTTATAAAAAAATTAATGCAGGGAACAAGAAAATGCAACTAATATTCCTATTTGAGGGACCCTCCAAATGGACTCGTAAGACAACACAAGGGGGAAAAAAATTATAAAATAATAATGTGCGTTTGTGTACTTCCCTCTGAGCGGCTCTTGAACCCAGTCAGTCCACGAACGGGTCCGGGAGGGCTGTGAGCGGGAAACGCACGCCCTGAAACGAAGTCCGTGCGTGGTAAGCAGGCCTCGGTGCGCAGTTTGTTCCTCCATACGCAGAGCGTGAAGCGAGCAGGCCGCGCCCGTCCACTCGCCGTCTGCTCCACACAGCACCGCGGTCTCTCAGCACGGACAGCTGCCACACCGTCAGCACCAACAAGCCAGGGAAAGGAAAATGCGGCCGCTCAGACCGATCGCCCGGACAAAAAAACGCAAATGCCTGACTGCACGACACCAATGTCCCTGTCCCGACCGCAAGAGCAGCAAAATGCGACTGTGCCTTCAATAGGAACCCAGTGCAAGAAGAGAATATCTGCGACCGTTCGCTTTCAATGTCCCTCGTGCAAGGGGTATAACTTCGTCTGCTCGTGATGATGGCCCCTACGCATGAGAGAAAATGTCAGGGACACCGTTTTTTTGTTCCCTGGGCTCTTACGTCATCCGATGACGTCCGCACATGCTTTTATCAGCGAGTGCCATCTTATCGCTCTATGGCCATCCTGACCAATGGTTCTTCGGGGCGTGGCCTCACTGGCACTTGCCGACCTTTGGGACCACCCGGTCGGTGGTATCAGCGGTAGTTGAATGTCCTGGTTCCGGGTTTTATTTAGTGTTTATTTTAGGTGTGGGGTGCATGGCGGGTGTGTTGTGTGTCATAAGGAACAAAGGAAAAAGGTCACAGAGGCAATTTCCATACAGGGGATTTACCATTAACCCATACAAAATTAGCATAATCACACCCCTCGTCATGGGGACAATTATACTCCTTACACGACATCCGGTCTAACAGATCCGTCCTTCGGTACATGGGGGTTCTTCTTCTTCATCGCGACATTCGGAGCACACTATCCTTTACACTTCTACCTGGCTCTAAGGTAATCCATTGCCTACCCCTCACAAATGTAACAATATATATATATATATATATATATATATATATATATATATATATATATATATATATATATACATATATATATACGTATATATATATATATATATATATATATATATATATATATATATATATATATATATACATATATATATACGTATATATATATATATATATATATATATATATATATATATATATATATACATACATATATATATATATATATATATATATATATATATATATCTATATATATCTATATACATATATATATCTATATACATATAATTATATATATAATATATATATAATATATACACACACACACACACAAAGTGCCTTCAGAAAGTATTCACACCCCTTGACTTTTTCACATTTTGTTGTGCTACAGCCTGAATTTAAAATTGATTGAATTGAGATTGAATTGATTGAGATTGAATTGATTGAGGTCCGATTGAATTGAGATGTTTTTGTCTATGATTTACACATAATACCCCGTTAATGTTTTTCAGAAATATTTATAAAATAAAAAAACAAGACCGTAAGTCAAACAGTGGCGTAGCCGGGCTTGTTTGATACTTTAGTTGAAGGGGATAGTATGACCTTGGTGGGGATACCAGTTAACAATAATGTAAGTATTAATTTTTTTGACTTCAGGCATGGACAGCCAGTTTGTGAATGACGGGTAAAAAAACAACGAATGGCAAACGATGAACCAATAAATTCCACATTCCTGTGCCACCTTCAGTCGAACGTCAGGCATTGACAGCAGGTTCCCTATATTTTAATTACAAACAGCATTCGTCATTCCAAACACAAATCAATACTATCTTACTATAATTCACCAAATGTCCGTCCGTCTCTGTCTGTCTGTCTGTCCATTCGAAGGTACCATAAAAAATGCTGAACAGATCGCAACGATATTTTGGGTGGATAATGCTGGGATCTCCAGGAGTAAAATAGGCTATTTAGTTTTTCCAATTTCAGCTTTGGTCTCCAGCATTCTCAGGTTTGGACTCCCGCATAACATTCGCGTTCGCATAACGTTCATTGTGACGATGTTTTCATTGTGACGATGTTTTCCCGGGTGCCGCACAAATGGCTGCACCGATCGCTGCACGGCTGCACCGATCGAACTCGGTGACCTCGGACAAAGACCTTTTATAAGGACACGGGTTGAATTCCTGCTTGAGAGAATTCCAAACCCCTCCCTGCCATCACGGCAGTCTCTCCAACTTACAATCCCACGAGATATGCGGAAAGGACGACCCAAAACCAATATAAACATCATTAAACATCATTCAGAAATAAACATCATTAAAAGTAAATAATGACCTCAGCCAAAGTTCAAACGACATTTAATCTCTACATGAGAGAATTCCACATAGCTATTTGGGCGGTGAACACGCTAACAGATCGCTGACTCCATCGATCTTGCCAAGGCCGTAACAGCTATCGGCTCAAAAGCCTTTTAACTGTTGATGTGGTAGTTTTTACAATGAAGGAGACATTAACAATGTTGTTAAAAGTTTATTTTGTGATTAATTGGAGTTATGTTGTTTGGAATGAAAAAAGAGATATCGAGTTCAAGTGAATGACGACATGCCGTGATGGTTTCTACTTTCTGAACGTGAACCTCGTGGATCGCCATATGCAGATTCGCTACAGTCCCACGATCGATGTTTCCATACGTGAATGTACCCGGTTGTTTGCGAACGGGTACGTTTTTCATGGAAGTCCTTCACGAACTTGCTGTCCATGTCTGACGTGCGACTGAAAGTGCTACAGGAATGTGGAATTTATTGGTTTAATGCTTTAGCGTTCGCTGTATCTGCATTGCCTGTTTGCTTCTGGCCTCCCACCCGTGTGTATCACGGGTATCTCCCTAGTTGTATTAATATATCAAAATATAATGTTAAATCACGATTGTATTGAGATATTATCAAACCAGCAAATAGTCATCATCTGTTCACTTCCGGATTCGGGAGCAAGGTCCGTGTCAATAACATTTCAAAATCACAATTGTATTGAGGAATTTCTGAAACCTCCTACCTACCTTACAACACCTGCTGGAACCACAAAACGTTCCACAGAAGGTTATTACATTTCCTTTTAGTAAAATATGCAACTGTAATGGTTACTAAACGCTGCCCACCTCTCATGTGACTAGATATTCAGCTCTGATTGGTGGACGTTTGTGGGGACATATGGAGAGACAAACCCTGTTCTAGACGGCATTGCCCTACGGACGCCGTCGTAAAAATGAAAAGCTGAAATGTTTTGAATCAATAAGTAATCAACCCCTTTGCGATGACGCTCCAAATTGAGCTCAGGTGCATCCAATTTCCTTTGATAATCATCGAGATGTCTCTGCAACTTGATAGGAGTCCACCTGTAGCCAATTCAATTGATTGGACATGATGACATGATGAAACATTGATATTGAAATTGATGACATTGGCATTGATAGGACATGATGAAATAATTTTACCAACACATCACATTGTCACTGAGGATCTGAGGAAAACAAAGGTGATGGCTAAAATCACTCTACTCTGCATCATCGGCATCTTTGGTGTTTTAATCGGGAAGGCGACATTTTCTTGGAACCCGTTTTTGCAGGAGACAAAACCTGGTTCCACAAAAATGAACCAGAACAGGTCTTGTTCAGCAGAATGGAGAGGGCCCACTTGTTTACGTATTTAAAATGCCAACAAGAGCATCCAGGTGCTTGGAATTCAAGTTTCTGTAAGAACATTGGAATGATGTTAAAATGGGAATTTTGAGACATTGTGAACGGTGAATGGAGACTAGTAGCACACGGTTTGGCGTGATCTTCAATGTGAAAAATACATCTCACTATTCTAATCGAAGCCATCCGTTTTACAACAATGCTCTATCTTCTGCAAGGTGCAATACCGGCCACCTGTTTTGCCTGTTTTTGGGATTGGGCATTTTTATCTAACCTACCAAATTTGGTGTATCTAAGTGTACTTGACTTCCACGTATTCTCTAAAATGAAAAACGAGCTGAGGGGAGTTGTTTTGCAATCACTGAAGCGGTTAACACAACCACACCCACTGCCTTTGTTCAACAACGAAGAAAGGTAAATGACGTCAGAATAAATACCTACCCAGCAGTTGGTCAACCCTTGGATCAAGTGCATTTTAAGGGATAGAGATGTAGAATAGTGTCTTGAACATAGTTTGTCAATGGAACGAAGTCTACAAGTTTTGTAAACATTCAGAATAATGTAAAAGGATGACGGAATTGTAATGCCAAAAAACATGTAAACAAAGTAGGGACGGCAGCAAGAAAATATACAAGGGGCAAATTCAGGAGGGACAACTAAGTAGAAAAGCCAGGGTGACTATCCGAGAATTACTAATTTAGAATTACTAATTCTCAATGACACTGTGTTGCTTCATTCACTGTTTAACATCGTCAAGAACATTGGGGAGGTGTGTGTGTGTTTGTATGTATATATATATGTGTGTGTGTGTGTGTGTATTTGTGTATTTGTGTGTGTGTATGTGTTTATATTGTGTATGTGTGTGGTGAGTTTGAGGTGAAGGTGGGAGTGCATCAGGGGTCGGTACTAACTCCACTACTATTTGTAGCTGTGATGGAGGTTTTGGCTCGGAACGTAAAGGAGGGTTTACCGTGGGAGTTGTTGTATGCAGATGATCTGGTGTTGATTGCAGAAAGTATGGATGGACTGAAGGAGAAGATGAACAAGTGGAAGGAATGTATGGAGACAAAAGGTGTGAAGGTGAATATCGGAAAAACGAAGGTGATGGCAAGTGGTAAAGCATGTGGTGAGGTGGAAAGAACTGGGAAGTAGCCGTGTGCTGTGTGCAGGAAGGGTGTCGGAGTGAACTCCATTCGATGTACAATGTGCGCTGAGTGGGTTCATCAAAAATGTAGTGGTCTGAGAGGGTCATTAACCAGTGTGGCAACTACATTCAAATGTAAGGTGTGCACAGAGGGAGCTGCAGATGGAGGAAATGTTGAGTTGCATCTTGGAGACGGCGTGAAGCTGGAAGGTGTGAAAACATTTTGCTACCTAGGAGACATGCTGAATGGAGAAGGTGGATCGGACTCGGAAACGGTTGCTAGAGTGAGTTGTGCATGGAAGAAGTTTCAGGAACTGAGTGGCGTGCTGATGAGGAGAGTGTCGTTGAAGCTGATGGGAAAGGTGTATGCTGAATGTGTGAGAAGTGTTATGATTTATGGGAGCGAGACATGGGTAATGAACGTAGAGCAGCAACGAAGGCTGGAAAGGGTGGAAATGCGAATGGTTCGGTGGATGTGCAGAGTATCGTTGAGAGAGGAAGACAAATGATGAATTGCGAAGGATGATGGGAATAGAGCCTGTGATTGATGCTGTGAAGAGAAACAGATTGAGATGGTTTCGTCATGTGTTGAGGAAGGATGAAAGTGACTGGTTGAGAAGAGTGATGGAAATGATTGTAGAAGGAAGTAGAGGACGGGGAAGACCGAGAAAGACTTGGCTAAATATGGTGGAAGAAGAAATGCGTGCAAGGGGGTTAACAAGGGGAGATGCAGAAAATACGGCAAAATGGAGAAGATTGTCATGGGGACCGCAAGGCTAACCCCTGCTCTTGCAGGGAAAATGGCCTTTTGATATGATTTCATCAGCACCTGTTGCATCTACTTGAAACACACATATATACACACACATTATATATATATATATACATACGTCATACATACATACATACATACATACATACATACATACATACACACACACACACACACACACACACACACACACACACACACACACATACACACACACACACACACACACACACACACACACACACATACATATATATATATACATACATACATACATACATACATACATACATACATACATACAGTCACGTGAAAAAGTAAGTACACCCCATGTAAAGTTTTGACTTTTTCAACATATATTTCAACATACAGCTATTTGATCTTCATTTCAACAATATTGATAGATAAAGGTGATATAATATAACAAATATCATGAAACATTTACATTTTGTAGTCCATTGTATAATTTAAATAAACACAAATGCAAATTTCGCATGTGGAAAAAGTAAGTACACCCTTGGCTCTAATAGGTGGTATTGCCCACTTTGGCAGAAACAACCTCAAGTAGGCGTTTCTTATAACTGTCTCCCAGTCTTTGACATCGACGGGGAGAAATTTTTGCCCACTCCTCCATTCAGAATTCTTTCAGCTGTGCGATGTTTGAGGGGTTTCTTGTATGCACAGCTCGTTTCAAATCCCCCCCACAACATCTCGATGTTATTTAGATCCGGGCTTTGACTTGGCCATTCCCGAACCCTCCATTTCTTTCTTTTCAGCCATTCTTTGGTGGATTTACTGGTATGTTTATGGTCATTGTCATGTTGCAAGGTCGAACTTCGGTTGAGCTTCAACTTTCCGACAGATGGCCTCACATTATCCTTAAGCACCCTCTGGTACAATGAAGAATTCTTCGTGGATTCTATGATGGTGAGCTGCCCAGGCCATGATGCAGCAAAGCTGCCCCAAACCATAATATTTCCACCATCATGCTTTACAGTTGGTATCAGGTTCTTGTGGTCAAATGCTGTCTTTGGTTTTCGCCAAACATGTCTTCTGGTACTGTGGCCAAATAGCTCTACCTTTGACTCATCTGTCCAGAGCACATTGTTCCAGAAGTGCTGGTCTTTGCCTCGGTGTTCATTGGCAAACATTAGTCTTGCCCTGATGTTCTTTTTGGACAGCAAAGGTTTCCTCCTGGCACACCTCCCATGTAGATCAAATTTGTGCAGCCTCTTTCTAATGGTAGACTCGTGCACTTTGACATCACCATTGGCAAGAGCTACCTGTAGGTCCCGTGATGACATTCTGGGGTTCTTAGAGACTTCTTTCAGCATCTTGCGGTCTGCTCTCGAGCTGAACTTGCTGGGGTGGCCTGGACTGAGCAAGTTGGCAGTTGTTTGGAATCTTCTCCACTTGTAGATGATCTTCCGGACAGTCGAATGATTCATTTCAAATTGTTTGGAGATCGTTTTAAATTCCTTCCCAAACTCGTAGGCATATATAACCTTCTTTCTGAAGGCCTCAGAGAGCTCTTTTGATCTAGGCATGGTGACGCCGCACACTTCAACAACAAAGAGCAAACCAAACTAGATTTCTGAGGTTTAAATAAGACAGGTTCCTCCAAGATCCTCTTTAACGATGTTCTAATCATTTGCACCTGAGCTGGTGCACCTGATTCTAATTTTAGGTATTTGAAGTAGTGATAAATGTAGGGGTGTACTTACTTTTTCCACATGCGAAATTTGCATTTATGTTTATTTAAATTATACAATGGACTACAAAATGTAAATGTTTCATGATATTTGTTATATTATATCACCTTTATCTATCAATATTGTTGAAATGATGATGAAATAGCTGTATGTTGAAATATGTTGAAAAGGTCAAAACTTTACATGGGGTGTACTTACTTTTTCACGTGACTGTATATATATATATATATATATATATATGTAGGGAGCTGTAATGCCCCTCCCCCTTTGTATATCCTTGCTGCTTTACCAACTACCAAGTATAACCTATTATATGTTCTGTTGTGACTGACTGCTGTACTCTTTTATGATACTGAGTTCTTTCCTGTGCATTGAGGATGTGTAATATCCTAATAAGGAGTTCTTTTCCTTTGAGCCCTGGTTTGTGTGGGCACAATCTCTAGTTCCCCTTCCCTGGCCTTGGAGGCTACTGTTATCTCTCTGCCTCCCTCTATGACTTTACCAATATCCTACAAGTTGACAGTTTTATGAGTGTCCACTCCCTTTGTACTTTCCCAAGCAAGCTTTCCATACAGAAAGTTGTAAACATGTTGCCACATAATGCTGACCATCTCCTTATCTGAGCTAACCCATGAGTGGCCTTGGATGAACTTCCTTTAATTAACTGAACAACAGGATGGGACTATGGTGGGAGGTCCAATGAGCCCATTCTGTCTCTGTGTCTTGTGAGCTAACCCCACCCCTGATCTTTCTTATATAAAGTGAGGTTTAATTGAATTATTTCAGAGCATCTTGTTGTACTGTTGGTCATTCCATGTGAACCTTCCAGCAACACCTGCTCCCGCAAGCTTGTGTAA
This sequence comes from Myxine glutinosa, assembly GCF_964187855.1. Lineage (NCBI taxonomy): Eukaryota > Metazoa > Chordata > Myxini > Myxiniformes > Myxinidae > Myxine > Myxine glutinosa. Next base: position 7,100,231 of record NC_136262.1, on the reverse strand, counting down.
TCGAGTTCTAATAAATATATCCGTTGCTCCTTTTCTCTGAGTCTTCTGAGTCCCAAGTTCTAAGTCTCAATCCGACAACTGGTGGCAGCGGTGGGATCAGTCTGTGCAGTCCGGGACGCGGTCCCAGGCAAGTGAGTGGTGAGAGACCAGCTGGCAATTGACCCGGGTCAGGTGAGCTGTGGTTTTCTTTTGTTTTTCCTTTTTAGCCTGGGGGTCAGTCCAAATTGTAACCCACTCTCTTGCTCGGTTGCCGTGCGTTCCGTTCCCTGCTCATACCTGTTCCACGAACCTAAATTTAATTACGGACCGCTTGGGTCCTGGGGGTCCTGGAGCAACTGATTGTTTATGGACTCGTCAGGGTAACGTTACGTAAGGGAAAGTGCCCCACGTTGGGCGCCTGAGGTTAAGGGGTAATAGATCTCTGGGTTGTGAGGGTAAGGATAAGGGCGGCGTCCCGATCCGAGGCCTACCCGGGAGACGTTGAAATTATAAGTAAGATTGGAGGTATTACACGGGCGTAGGACGCCAGGAGAGTACAGTAAAGGTTAGGTTAGACGGCTGTGTAGGCGGACGAGCCTCTCAGGAGAGTTAGGTAACGCGGCCGTACCGCGAGGCGGACGATCCTCACGAGTACAAGGCCGCGAGTTAGGTAGACAGTTGTACCGCGAGGCGGACGATCCTCACGAGTACAAGGAGAGTTAGGTAGTGTAGCTGTGCCGCGAGGCGGGAGATCCTCACGAGTACAAGGCTACGTCGGTAAACTAAGGTTTCTTAGGATGGGTAACAGTATGGGTAATAAGACAGTAAAGGCAGGTGAACCGCTTAGACATACCCCAGCATTTTTTATGTTTCGGAGGCATGGCTATGATGCTGTGAGACCAGGGAAGTCATGGGTTGCGCTGACGAAGGATTTAGGAGAACCGTGGCCCGAAGGAGGGTCTTTTGCGCTGGAAAAATTGGACGTGTTGTATGAGACATTAGACAAGTTTGAACAGACCACGAAACACTTCCCGCCGGACTACTGGAAAGTCTTTGGCTGGTGGAAGGAAGAAGCGATGAAGCGACACGCAAAGTCGAAACAGGCCAGCTTGGCTGGTGAGGTAACAAAACTCAAGGGTCTGAGGAAACAGGCGAATAAAGAGCAGGATGAAGCGCTTAAGGAAATAGAAAAGCAGGCCAACGCGCGACTGATGTCGCTCGTTGAAAACCCAGCCCCCGCGGCAGGGGAGGCAGTGACCAATCTACCCTCCCCAGCCCCAGACCTAAGCTCTGCCCCGGGGTTTCAGGCACCACCTATCCTTTCTGCGCCCCCGCCACCACCTCCCTATAACCCCGCTACCATCGCGCCCCAGATACCCCAAAACCACCCGAGCCAGGGAAGACCTTTTGCACAACTTGGGGCTAACGGAATAGATGACGGGACTGACATCGCAGGGTTCCCGCCACCGATAGGACCGGATGGGTTATACCCCTCACTGGTAGGCTGTAATGGGAAAGAGACCCCACAAACTACCCCATTGGAATGTCAGGAAATAGAGGGAAGGAAAACATTGTGCCCCCTACAAGTTATCGGAGTTGACGCAGCAGGTCATGGGGTTCGAGAAAGGGTACCATGGAAAGAATCCTCTTTAACGGTAATGCGGGAAAGGATTCAACATTTGCTTATTGAGGATCCACGGCAGGTAGTGCCAACCATGACGAATTGGTTTTTAGCTGGCGAGTGCGACTATCGAGACATAACTCATATGGGAGTATCCGTGCTCCCACCCAAAGTATGGGAAAGGGCTAGACAAAGAGCACACTGGCCGCACGACGACCCAAGGGCGGCGGGTGCAAACCCCCAGATAACACTAGTGCAATGGGAGGCACTGAAGGTCCGGCTGCTGGGTGCCATCGAACATGCGCTGTTGCCAGCAGGGGGTCCGGATTGGGGAAAAATCGGGGCCATAAAACAAAAACCAGGAGAACCAATTGGAGAGTACCGAGAAAGGTTGGAAAAGGCCATCGCGCGCTGGGGAGGATTGGGCCCGATGCAGCTGGGAGGGCTACCTCAACCATTGGTAAATCAATATCTAATCGAGGGGCTTCGGCCGATATTAAAGAAACAGGTACAGTCCGTCCTCTTCGGCTGGAAGGGAATGACAACCAACGAATTATGCGACAAACTAGAACAATGCCCGGGCTCCTCCCTAGAGGAGAAGAAGGATATTAAGGAGGAGATATTGCAAATGTATGTTCAGGAGAAACGGGCTCAGTTTAATCAAAATAAAAAGGGGGATCAGAGTCAGGACTACATACGCGAACAGTGCCAGAAGTGGGGGCCTGTCCGAGGTTTAGAGGAACATAGGAGGAGTTGTTATCCTCTTTTCTATAAGGGCCAATTCCCCAACGGAGAGTGGATCCACAACGAAAATGAAAACTGCGACGGTTGTACTGAGGAAGACTTTGGACTAATTAATATGAACGAGGTAAAACAACAATGGACAATACCACCCCCTCTTCCCCCTCCTCCTCAAAACCCTCAAACTTGGACTGTGCAAGAGCCCCCTCCCCAAAATTGGTATCCACCAAGACCCCTTCTCCAAACCCCCGGACCACCCCCCAATAGTGGGATGCAGAACGGACCAAGGGGGAACTGGGCCCCGTCTCGGGGTCCGCCGCAATGGCAACCAGTAAACCAGTCACATTGGGGGCCGCCAGAACGCCGCCTGGGCGGAAGGGGAGCTGTAGGGGGACGACCTATGCCCTCCGCACCACCGGTTCCACAGGAACCGTGCTTTTATTGCAAGCAACTGGGACACTGGAGAAGTAATTGCCCAAGTGCTGCTCGTAAGGGGTTTTCGCCCCAATACAATAGAGGGGCCTATTGACGGGACGCTGGCGGGTCGCCCAAGGAGTGTCCTCTCTTGACCATGACACCGGCAGAGGAACCAACCTTGATGTTGGACGTGGAGGGAAGACAATTAGAATTTCTCGTAGATACGGGTGCGACTCGCAGCACAATTAACAAGGGGCAATTGCCCTCTTTGCGCCCTACGGCCAGGAACGTTCAAATACTGGGTGTTTCGGGTTTACCCCAAGCGCTTCCTATTTCGGAGGAAGTGCGAGTAACATGCGGCCCGCTGGAGGCTAAACATGCTTTCTTGATGACCACTCCCGCCCCGACCAATTTGTTGGGACGGGATTTATTGTGCCGCTTGGGCTGTCAAATCTCATGTACAGAGGAGGGAGTTTTCGTAGACGTCGCGGAATCTAAACGCGACTTGGTAATGACGGCCTTGTCTCGGCCCGGCCCCACCGTGTATTGGTGGCGCATGGATGAAGGGGCTCTGGCTACCTGGACGCATATCATAGATAATGTGTGTTTGGACAATTCAGTTCTGCGAGATTGGCTACAGCTGCACCAAATTTCGATAAAAAACGTAAAGGATAATCCACCCCATTGCACCGCGTACTATGATGCAACGGGCGACGACGAGAATTATCGAGAGAAGGTTAAGGAAAAACTGGGCGAGCGCACGCCTATACATTTATCACGAATGTGGATCGGCCGTGAGGGAATAGGAATCGAGGCAGTCCTAACCTCGAGTCAGCGTGCGTTGACCCAATACCCCGAAGGAGCGGCCGCCCATGTTACCCTCACCACTGCCAAGGGCTGGCCGCCGGAAAGTGTAGGTTGGATGGTAGGGAGGTTACGAGAAGTTCCCTTACAAGGTTATCGGAGTAAGAAAGGCCGCTGGACATTGAAACGGCTCCAAAATGGCGAAGGGTTCTCAATTGACTTCAAGACACAACGGAGGGATGGAGTGTTCGAAGCAGCAGAGTTGCCTCCTAAGGGCACCTATGCCATGAGGACAGTGCTGACGGATCCGGGTGAGTCAGATTACCTCCTAGCGGAGGTGCCAGACAATTTATGGCCTAAAAGCGACGGTGAGGTTGGACGGATGCGAGACGCCAAACCTCTAGTGATAGCAGTGCAGCCGGGGATGCGCTTGCCAAATGTAAAACAGTATAAGCTACGACCTGAGGCCGACGTAGGCATAGCACCAGTAATTCAATCCCTAGTGGAACAGAAAATTATTGTGGAAACTAACAGCCCATGTAATACCCCAATTTTGCCAGTGAAAAAGCCGTCAAAGGACAAATGGAGGTTTGTACAGGATTTAAGGGAGGTGAACAAGGTGATACAGGGCATACACCCACTAGTTCCAAACGGAGAAACCCTCATGATGTCAATTCCGCCGGACGCAACATACTTCACGGTCATCGACCTTTGTTCTGCGTTTTTCTCTGTGCCCATCGCGCCTGAGTCACAATACTTGTTCGCTTTTACCCATAGGGGGCGCCAGTATACTTGGACAGTACTACCTCAGGGGTTTTCAGATAGCCCCACTCTGTTTTCCCGGGCGCTGCACCGCGACCTGGCGGATGTGGAACTGAAGGGAGGGTCAGTGTTGCTGCAATACGTTGACGATTTGTTGATTTGCTCCCCTTCAAAGGAGGCGTGCGAAATGGATTCCTTGGCCCTATTAAAGGCCTTGGCGGCCAAAGGCCACAAAGTAGGCAGACCAAAACTTCAGTTTGTGCGGCAGGTTGTAACTTACTTGGGACACGCCATTTCGCACGGAAAACGAGAATTGGATGCTGGACGGGTGACCGCTATTATGGAGCTGCCTCGCCCTCGCTCGCAACGGCAACTGCTGCGCTTCCTAGGTATGACGGGATATTGCCGCACTTGGATACTTGATTTTGCGCTGCTGGCTAAGCCACTATACGAGGCGACCAGATCAACCGCTTCGGACGAATTGGTATGGACACCAGAATTGAGGCGATGTTTTGACGGGCTAAAACAGGCGTTGGTCACGGCCCCGTCATTAGGACTCCCGGATTATGCGAAACCATTTACCCTTTACACTCACGCCGTGGGGGGATTCGCCCAGTCAGTTTTGACACAGACCCACGGGGATAAGGAGCGGCCGGTGGCCTACTTCAGTAAAAGGTTAGACCCGGTCGAACGAGGGTTTCCGGTGTGCCTGCAAGCCGTGGCAGCGGCCAGGTATGCAGTAGAAAGGACAGCGGACATCGTTATGGGACACCCAGTAAAGCTACGGGTACCGCATTGCGTCACTTCGCTGTTGTTACAGCGAAGCACACAGCATTTGTCTAACACTAGATTAATGCAATACGAATCCGCACTGATCACCGCAGCCAACATCACGATCGAACGTTGCATGACACTCAACCCAGCCTCACTGATGCCCACTCCTGAGGAGGGCGAACCCCATGTGTGCGCCGACGTTGTGCAGCTAGTCTCCACGGTGCGATCGGATTTAAAGGACAATCCTTTAGAATACCCCGACTGTACATATTATGTCGATGGATCAGCTAGGCGCGCATGGGACGGGTCCCTGTTGTCCGGGTACGCCGTGTGCTCGGATAGCGAAACGGTAGAAAGCGGGCGTCTTCCACCTACATTTTCCGCACAGCAGGCGGAGCTGTGCGCCTTGACCCGAGCGTGCAGCTTGGCGGAAGGCCTTGCCGCCAACATTTACACAGATTCGGCCTACGCTCACGGCGTAGTCCACGATAAAGGAGCCATCTGGAAGATGAGAGGTTTTCTCACATCTGCCGGTTCAGTGATAAAGAACGGCGCGTTGGTAGAAGAGCTCCTCCGAAGCATTTTACTTCCCCGCGCTATCGCGGTAATTAAGTGTCGTGGCCACCAAAGGGCGGACACTGACGTTGCCCGGGGCAATGCAAGGGCGGACGAGGCGGCAGGAAAGGCCGCCAACCAACAGATAGAACGCAACATGCCGATGGTGACACGAGCACAGAAGACAGCCGCACAGATTGCTGATATACCGACTGCGGGACCACCCGCCACACCAACTAAGGACGATATCATTAATTTGCAAAATGCTGCACCGACGGCCGAACACGAGGTCTGGCTCAAACGAGGAGCGATACGCCCTGGGCCAGGGGAAATGTGGACCCTTGATGAAAAACCTATAGCACCCCAGGCTTTGCTGCCTTGGCTGGCACGCATGGCACATCAGAATGGTCATGTGTGCCAGAGGGGGGTGATGGGACAGATAGACTACACTTGGGCAGCGCCAGGACTGTCACGGATTGTATCCGAAGTGTGCCGATCGTGTGTGGTCTGCCAGCAACACAATAGAGGGGCGCCACCGAGACATGCACATGATGGGGGACGGCCCCCGCCTAGTGGGCCGTTCGCAACTATCGAGTTCGATTTTACAGAATTGGAACCAAGTATGTCATTTCGCTATGTGTTGGTGATCATAGATACGTTCACCAAATGGGTCGAAGCTTACCCATGCGTCAAGTCCGATGCTCCGACAGTAGTGAAGCGCCTCGTGCGGGATTTTATGTGCAGATTTGGCATTCCCCAGATAATTTCGTCAGATCAAGGGGGCCATTTCACGGCGCAGGTGGTTAAGGGCATCCTGAAGGCGTTGGGCGTTAAACAATCCTTCCATTGCGTTTACCACCCACAGTCATCGGGACTTGTGGAACGAACGAATAAGACTTTAAAGAATAAACTGGCGAAACTTTGCGCAGACACGGGCTTGAGGTGGCCAGAGGCTCTTCCGCTTGCATTGATGAGCATTCGTTCCACCCCGGGTCGCACTACGGGCCTTTCCCCCCACGAAATATTAATGGGACGACCTATGAGCTTGCCCGTTTCAGCACCAACAGACATGTCCACCCTTGCTTTGCCAGTAATGGATGACATGCTTTTGAGATTTTGCATAGGCTTGTCCAATGTGGCACGCAGCATTCATGCTCGAGTACGAGAGGCGCTGCCTGAACCAATAGGCCACGCCATCCACGACTTCCAGGCCGGCGACTGGGTGCTCGTAAAGCACTTCACCCGCAAGGCTGCTTTGGAGCCACGGTGGAAGGGACCATTCCAGGTGCTACTGGTCACACCGACGGCAGTCTTCTGCGAGGGTAAACCTTCGTGGATCCACGCCACCCATTGTAAGTTGTCCATTCCCGCACCACAAGTCACACAAGACACCACACCTCTCACTACTGAAGACACCGCACCTCACACTGCTGAAGACAATGCTCCGTCTAGGGCACCACAGTCTCCTAAGGGCGGCGATGACGGTCATGATGATGGGAACTCTGGGTAGCTGCCTCAAACCCCCTGCCGGAGATAGGCTCTTGAACTTCGAACTATCGAGAAAGGACCTCCCCAAGTACCCAGGACCCGACAACTATTCAGCATTTCCCCTCTATCCCGTCAAGTATATAACGGCTCGCTGGGGAGACAAAATAGCGGTGAATTGCTGTAACCTGGAAACAAGCTTTAAGTGGTTATCTGTAAGATGGGTGGAAGCTATAGTGGTACACAATAACACACCACAGGCACGCATGACAAGTACACGCCTAGTCCTGACTAAGGTTAGGAAAGTGGAAAATGGAACATATGGGAACATAAGCAGCCGATATGCCCCAGGATATGGATGGGGCAAGGGCATTGAGAATACTACCCTCATGTTGCATTATACCCCCATTGGTCCGGATACAACAATGATACTTGAATGTGGAATATGGCCCCCTCGCACGACTATCCCAAATGGAACTACACCCTACTTACGACCTAGTTGCGCCGCTTACGTCATTAAAACCCCGCCTGCCCAGGAAGTAAGAAGGAAACCAGAGGAGAATACATACTGGAAGGTCGCACGGCATATGGCCACATTACAGAATAGGACACGGTGTTGGATGTGTATGCACCTTCCCCGCACCAGCACAGCAGGAATACCAATGGTAGCGTTACCCCTATCACTCAATGATTTGTGCTCAAAGCCACTAGACACCAAATGCCTTAGTACAACCCTGACAAGCCAAGGTTCTGACGGAACCGCGTGTAAACGAGTTTTCCAGTACTCGCCCCCCATCCAGTCCCGACACTTTGAGGAACGTCCGGCGCCGGTTTGGGTTAAGCCAGCTATGGGGGCCCTCTGCCTAGAAGGAAAGGGCCAAATAACGGTAGGCAAATCTGTGTGTAGAGATACCCTCCTCGCGGACCCTAGGGAAGGGAAACACATGCTGTTAGTTAATGTTACAAGTTCGCCCTTACATAACCTCACACACCTCCAGTTGGCATGGGAAGGGGAAAACGGAACAAACACTATCGCAGACCTTCGCACTTGCATGACCACTCATTTAGTGGCTCCACACGGAACCATGTTTGTATGCGGGAACAAAGCTTACCCGTATTTACCTGATAATTGGGGAGGAAGTTGCTATTTAGGATCAGTGTTCCCAGAAATGGAAATGCGACCACACTTGTATAATACCCCTGCACTCATAAGGACACCGCGAAGCACCTATTGGAACGACGACGGCACCACCACCTTACATGGCGCTGATTGGGAAAAGGCCGTTAGTTTCTTTTTCCCATGGGCTGGGACGGTCATGAGCAGTTACCGCATTGACAAAATTGCGTTAATCTTAGAAACTGTGGCTAACGCCACCGCTACAGCACATGACGAAATGTTGGACACAGTCGTCCACCTGCGTACAATGGTTATGCAAAATAGGGTTGCTTTAGATATGCTATTGGCAGAACGAGGAGGGGTATGTGGGATAATTGAGGGTAGATGTTGCACTTTTATTCCTGACCCCTCACAGGGCGTCAGTGCTGCTATTATAAGGTTAAGGGAAAGCGCTCATACATTGACAAGGGATCGAATGGATCGGGAAGCCTCCCACCAATGGCTTACCGACTGGTTCAAAGGGTGGACAGGCACTATTGTTAAGTGGGTACTAACCGCCTTGGCAATAGTCCTTGGAATCGTGGTCAGTTGTGTAATAGTCAAGGCTTTAGTCCTTGCGTGTGTGAGAAAGTTTTCCACAGGATGGACGCTGAAGACGACAACAGAAAAGGCCATGGTGATGCTCGAAAAGTTGACCGCGGGCCCAGATGACACACTGGCCATCGACGTGACTGCAGACCGCGGATCCTGGAACGACGACCCGAACGAGCCACTGGGCCGCGACAATGAGATCTCCGCTTCCGAAGATTGTTCTTCCATTGTTGATGTTACCGATAATGATGTCGAGTACACTTATGCGGACCTCGAAGCATTTCAGGCTGCCAGGAGGCCGTTTAAACTGGGCCCCAACACGTCGCATGAAGAAATCGACGAGTTCCTGAAGGACTCCTCTCGTTTCTTCTCGATGTGCCAGGCTGTGAATATTGGTGGCCGTCCACGCCGCAGGCCTATGCCACCTAAGAATAATGTTACTGATGATGTTACCAATGATGATGTGGGCCACTTGCGAGGGTCCCCGGCTGATGTTTATATTTCAATGCAGGCTCTGCCTCTCCATGTTTCACGAGCTCACCTTTATGTCTCACAAGCCCACAGTGAGTCAAACGCCACTGACCCAGTCCGGGATTTGGACCCAGCTGTGAACCCAAGCCCGGATGGAGAGGAACTCGATCGTGAAAATACTCTGAGTTCCGAGTCTGATTGTTTTGGAGATTCGTCCGTGGATAACAGCGAAGCAAGCAGCATCGCCTCGGACGATCTCGACTTTGACCCAAAGGAAGTTTCTCTCCCACCTTTGGACCGTTATGCTTTATTTTATGGCCATAGGTTTGAGCCACCTGATACTGACGATGTTGTGTCTTCCCCAGATCACCAGCACGTAAGAGACCTCATGAACATGAATATCGATTGAGCGCCGAAGATCTACAAGGATTTCACTTGGGGAAGCCTGGGCGAGCTCCAGTTAGGGGGGAGTCCGGCTGCACCTCTGTGGTCAAAGGGTGGGTCAGAGATCTCCCTGGGTGTGGACCCCGGTGGAACCAGAGGTCTTCGTTGTGGATTTGGCGCGCTATTCGATCTTCATGCCTCTACGGTCTCACCTCATACACCCATTTACACCTGACTTACATCATACATCCACTTGCACCCACACCCCCGCGGATCATCCTGCTGAGTGCGATGTGCGGTACTGGGTACGGGACATGCTCACTGGGATGCATTCGCGTGGTACGTTACGTTTAGTACACCCTCTACTCTGTCCCTCTCACCTCTCTTGGTGGATTTTGTGTGCCATTTGATCACTCTGCTTTATGGACGTACATTGCATACTCACATACAGACGCGAATCATCCTACTGAGTTTGTGTGGTGCTTTGGTACGGGACATTCTTACGGGGCTGCCTTCGCGTGATATGTTGAATGATTTTTCTGATTTACTTTGTTTCTGCTTTTTGAAATAAAGGCCTTTGATTGGCTCGTAGATAACTTTGTATCTTAGATCCAAAAGGGCGGTATGTAGGGAGCTGTAATGCCCCTCCCCCTTTGTATATCCTTGCTGCTTTACCAACTACCAAGTATAACCTATTATATGTTCTGTTTTGACTGACTGCTGTACTCTTTTATGATACTGAGTTCTTTCCTGTGCATTGAGGATGTGTAATATCCTAATAAGGAGTTCTTTTCCTTTGAGCCCTGGTTTGTGTGGGCACAATCTCTAGTTCCCCTTCCCTGGCCTTGGAGGCTACTGTTATCTCTCTGCCTCCCTCTATGACTTTACCAATATCCTACAAGTTGACAGTTTTATGAGTGTCCACTCCCTTTGTACTTTCCCAAGCAAGCTTTCCATACAGAAAGTTGTAAACATGTTGCCACATAATGCTGACCATCTCCTTATCTGAGCTAACCCATGAGTGGCCTTGGATGAACTTCCTTTAATTAACTGAACAACAGGATGGGACTATGGTGGGAGGACCAATGAGCCCATTCTGTCTCTGTGTCTTGTGAGCTAACCCCACCCCTGATCTTTCTTATATAAAGTGAGGTTTAATTGAATTATTTCAGAGCATCTTGTTGTACTGTTGGTCATTCCATGTGAACCTTCCAGCAACACCTGCTCCCGCAAGCTTGTGTAATCGAGTTCTAATAAATATATCCGTTGCTCCTTTTCTCTGAGTCTTCTGAGTCCCAAGTTCTAAGTCTCAATCCGACATATATATATATATATATATATATATATATATTGTAACGAATTTGAGAAGTGTAACGGTTTTGAGAAGTGTAACAATTTTGGAGAAAGTGTAACGAATGTGAAAAGTATGGTTTTGTTGTGTGTAACACCCTCGTAATGTAAATAATGGTCGCAGCCGTCCTCCTAGTTAATTCCATGAAACTTACACACAGGCCACGATATATCTTTTTAAATAGTTTATTTCCTTATTCTATGTAGGCTAAATATGTGTTTCCCACTAGATTGACTGCATTGCATCAAACGAAATAAAGCGTAGGCCCCTCCGATGATCCATGGCAGCTCAAGTGCCAGGGATTCCCCCACTTGAGCTTTGACAGCAACCGTTTATTGCAGTACTGAACTGCTGTGCAACGTGACGGCGCCTTACCTGCAGCTGCTGACCGGTTTTCGCCATTTGCGGCCATTACAAACAAGGGGAGTGGCTAGAGAAGACGGGTCACCCCCCTCGTCATAGGGGGGAGGAGTAAGTCGGCCCCGCTCATCCAACCCAGAACAAGGGGTTTGGCTAAGAGAGGGCGGAGCGGGAACCCCCGAGAAAGTGCGCGAAGGTTCGGTGAGGAAACCAATATAAGCCGCTGCGGGACGCACTCCACCCTCTTGCTCTGACCCCGTCCTCTTGCTTGCTGTCGCTCGTTGTTGCTGGGGAGAAGGAAGACGCCTGAACGAGCAGGTGTGTGCGAGCCATCGTGCGACCAGCTGCGCTGCAGCTAAGGGGGCAGCTAAGGGGCCGCAGGCCACGAAAAGGACGCGCCAGGCAGCAATCCATGCTGGACCCTCCATTGCCTCCCAAAAACAACCATCCATCCTCAAGCCATACCTGCCTGCAATATCCCCCGTGTAAGTGTGAACGTCGTCTGTCCTAATCGTTGTCCTGGGGTTAAGTAAATTGACTAGTATAAGCTAACGATTCACTGTGTGACTGCTTCTTCCATCCATTGCTTGTAAATAACTTTGATTGCTCCTTCTTTTTGCTTGTGTGTATAATAAAGCCTGTTATTCCTCCATACTCTGTCTTCTTCTCTCTTCCTTCTCTTTTGGTCGCTTTAGAGGTTTCCAAATTGAATATCTGTGGTGCGATCTGGTCAACGTTGCGGGAGTCGGGCCAATCGGGGATCCTGTAACGGTCGCGGTGGACCATCCGCTCGGCCCATAATAACATCTTAACCGCGTCCGTAACAACATATATATATATATATATATATATATATATATATATATATATATATATATATATATATATATATATATTTACGGATCTCAGGGGTCGGCGCTCCCCTTATCAAGGGGGGGGGGGGTATAATTCCCGTCTTTTAAGCTGGCCGTCCCGAGTCCTGGGAAGCTACAACGTCCTTCCCGGCACGGCGTTAGGTAGGGTTTGCTAGGCCTAGGGGTTCGCTGCTACCTAAGTACTAATGCCCGCCGGAAACGAGGGAATAATTCCCGCTCGAACCACGGATAAGAAGGAAATTGCCGGGCGGTTAGCAATCCGCGATCCGAGCTATTAACAAAGACTAAACCCGATTCTAGCGGTTCCGAAATCGTGCCACAGGTACTCAATTGAAAGAAAGGACGGATGGGATCGGAGTAGGGAAAAACCAAGAAAGAACAAGGTGAATTTATTTACAACCATAAAGAAGAGGAAAGGAAAGAATGTACAGGAAGACGAAGAAGAAGAAGGACACAGGGCAGGCTTAACTACAGTCTTAACTTACGACCCTGGACAAACATACACACTCACACGGGATTGCAGCTGGCAGGGTGGAAGGGCCAGGTAGATGGTCCAGGCGATGGGGTCCAGGCTCCAGGTGAGGCTCCGGTTCCGTGGGCGAAAACCCGGCAGGCAGCTTCGCGTGTATCGTTCGACGCAAGCGGACCTTATATATGGGGGGGGGGGGGGGGGGGGGGGGGAAGGCTCATGTCCTTTAGCGTGTCACAGATGGACGGTCGTGCTAAACGCTCCCTCTCTCTCTCTCCAATTCTCATTCAGCGCCAGCGAGTGAGTCCCCCCTTCTCCAATGTGCACTCCGTATCAAAAGCAGTCCTCCAAAAGAAGTCCATTTGCCAGCGTGCGCGGTCCTCAAGTCCGGTTCCAAGAGCGCCGCTGAACAATTCCGTGAAAGGGCTTTGCGCTCGCGCTTATATATCGCGCTTCAAGATCACTATGCGCTTCATCAAGCCACGCCCGCCAGTGATATTTCATCAGCCCTGGTTGGTTGGTGGGGGCTTACCGGCCACGCCTTTGATGACTAGTTGACGTGGCCACACCTTGTTCCTGGCATCCGCCCCCTTCCTCCTCGAGCCGACCGCATTGTCAATGGCGGCGCCTGAGCGAACGCTAACCAAGGCGCGTAACATAATTTGGAGAGAGGTCGCAAAATGAACAAAAGGGCCTACTCCTTATTTGATTGATGCAACACAGATTCAACTATTGGAAACACGGCCTTAACTAAAACACATAATAAGGAAATAACTGGAATTTCTAAGGTGGCCTACGTGTTGCTGTGGCCTAACTAAGGGTGCTACCTTTAACCTTTAATGTCATGGGATATTTACAAGTGAGGGTTCTAAAACCGCAACAATATATATACAGTATATATATATATATATATATATAATTATATATATATATATATATATATATATTGTCGTGCAACCGCTGAAATTAATATCAGGCGGCCGCCGATGCCGATCACGAAGGCTTTACTCCCGAGGCGAAAACTCAATGGCGGATTCCAAAACCAAAAGCACCCCAAGTGCGCGGAATGGAGGGGAGCGGCGAGACCCCTGCAGCCTCAACTGTTAAAATCAACCACCCGGTCAACTGCGTTCAGGAATATGTACAGAAAATAATATAAGGGTTTATTGGGAAAAGCAAGGACAGGAAAAGCACGCGCCGGTAATCTAATGCGTAATTTGGGATCCCACACACACAGATATCGAATACAAGATGAGGGGATCTGAATTAAAGAAAAGAACACGCCATGTAAAATGTATATGCGGAGCTCGGCTTATCTGTCTTTGTCGTTGGCTCTGGCCGCCGTCCAACTCCGCCCCGTTCGGCGTCCCATGCGGCCCTCTCCGACCGCCTCCGAGCACCACAGCAACGCGAAGGCCCGAGCCAACGCCCACTCCGTTCGCACACGAGGCCCCAAAGAGGACAGCAAGCTCCACTCGGGCTCTGAACTCGTCTCAGGATCTCCGATCTGAACTGCCTGAACTCTGGTTATGGCGCTCGTCACTCAACTCCGCGTAGGATCTCCGATCTGAACTGCAACTCGTGCGCACCTCGTCTCTGAGCTCGGGATCAGATCTCTCTCTCTCTCTCTTCTCGACTGTCGAAATGGCGTCCAGCCCCCGTTAATATCCCCGGCCGATGACGTCAGCTTTGGCGCACTGTCAACCAATCAGAGCCTCCACCGACTCGCCCCGGTGCATGCCCACTGCGCCACTCCAACTCTCGTCCCCTATTCCGTGGTCATAGCACATGCTATGCGAGATGGATAGGCCTCTCGGAGGTGTAAATGGTGGTGGCCATTATCGGCGGTGTCCTGGCCTGATTTCTTCCTAAGTCCTGTCAGGGGGGAGGGCGTTATTAGTGTTGTACTAAGGGATCCTATCTAAGTGTTAAAGTGGTGTGCAGTGCCAAAATGGACAGAGGTTTGGCTAACCAGATGAGGACACACAGGGGCTTATTCTTAATCCCTACACTACCTATCACCCGTATCTCCTGGTAGATTCAAAATTATACACCTTAACCGACAAAACGCCTACACATGGACTTATGACAGATAGTGTTCCTTACCGCAACATCTCGAAGCATGGTACCTACTCAGATCTATTTTGCTCTATGTATCACGACCCAAATTCATAACAATATATATATATAACAACAACAACAACATGCATTTTAAGGACATTTTCCCTGCCAGAGCGGGGGTTAGCCTTATATGGCATATAAAAATAAACTACATAAAAGTAAACTACATATATATATGTGTATATATATATATATATATATATATATATATACAGTGGTACCTCGGCTTACGAGTTTAATCCGTTCCGTGACGGAGCTCGTAAGCCAAATCGCTCGTAAGTCAAAGCAAATTTTCCCATTCAAATGCATTGAAATGCTATTAATCCGTTCCAGCCTCAAAAAAAAAACACCAATTTTTTTTGTTAGGTGCTTTTAAATAACAAAAATGTACTTTATAAATAACAAATAATGTATAAACAAGCACGACCTCGTATATACTGTACATAATACAAGAGAATGTAAAGAAATAAACTGGTTTTATTAAGCAGAGGAGAAGAGCATGCCAGGTGAGGTGTGCGTGTTGTCGACTTGGCGAGGCAGTACGATCGTACTCCTTCTACGATATGTACGATTTTGAAGCAGAAGGAGTCCATAAAGGCTATAACGCCAGCCAAGGGCGTTACGATTATTTCAAAGCTCCGGACCTCTATCCATGAAGATATGGAGAAGTTGTTGTTTGTGTGGTTGAAGGAGAAGCAGCTCGCAGGAGATACCGTGACCGAGAGCATCATGTGTTTGAAAAGATTGAAACTCGGATATCGAGCACGGACCACGAGGTGTTTTTTCTTTTTTCTTAATCTCGGTTTCAGTGAACTTTTGCTCTGTGCTCACGTGTACTGTACCTGTACCTGTAATGGTACGTCAGAGGATGGCACCTGTTGTCATCATATTAAGTGCAAGATGTTCTGCATCGTAAGTTGGTACACCGTGGTCTTTCGGCGGTGTTTAAGCCGGCCGTCTTGGCTTCTGTCACCATTGGCATTGAGTCTTTCGATGTAGGTAGGTCGTTGTGTGCCGGTGCCTTGGCCGAATTCCTTCATTGCTGCATTGTTAGCTCACCTGGTTTTTTATACCACATCTTTGGTTATCGGACCAGCGAATGACGTCATCTCCTCCAAAGTATGGCTTATTCTCACTTGTCTTGGACGATCTTCTACTTCTAGCCTTCCACCGTGCATTTGGTGTCCACTGTACTTACTGTACAGTGCCTGGTAAAATTGATGTAATGGGTTTTTGACCGTCAACGCCATGAACCGTCATGAACCGTCATGAACCGTCAACCGCCATGAACCGCCATGAACCGTCAACGCCATGAACCGCTAACACTCAAAAGCCCATTTATCGCGCCTTATAAAGCAAAACGCAAACCGAAAGCCATGCCTCTCAAGCGAGGCGTGCTTCCGTGGTCACGTGATCCACAGGTGTAGCTCATTATACCCGCACGCGCGACACGCTTTGGCGGTCACGTGACCAGCCACTCTGGAGGCGGGGATCCCCGCCGATGACGTCACCGGCTGGAGCAAGGAGATTCCTCGCTCATGTATTTCGACGATTGCGTGTTTTATATCCAAGCAGAGATGCTTTCACGGCAAGATAACCGCGTGACCGGAACCGGAAGCCACAACCGGAAAATTCAAAAAAATAAATTTTTTGAGCTCGTACATCGGATCTCGGCTCGTATCCCAAAGCAACAAACCGCCCGAGCGACGGCTCGTATCCCGAAAAACTCGTACGTTGGGGCACTCGTAAGCCGAGGTACCACTGTATATATATATATATATATATATATATATATATATATATATATGTATATATATATATATATATTGTTATGGACCGCGGATAAGATATTGGTTTGCCGAGCGGATGGCCCCGCGGCCCTAACAGTTACCCCGACTAACCCGATTCCCGAACGTTGGCCGGATCGCGCCACAGGTATTCAATAGGGAAAAGACAAAGGCGACACGGATGTGAAGAAGAAGAAGAAGACAAAAAGGTTGGAAATACTACTAAATTTATTCCTACTATTTACACGCTCAAAGTAACCAAGGAGAAGGAAGGATAATAAAATAATATACAGAAGTATCAGAGACACAGTGCAATTATTAGCTTACCTACAGTCTTAATTATTACCCAGGGACAGAACAAACAAAGACAGACTCACGCGGGGAATGATGATAGGAATGGCAGGAGGTGGATGGCTGGAGGGGGAGGAAGGTTCAGCTGGACCCGCAGCATGGTCGGGTCGGGGATTAGCAGCCGCCGCCCCTTTCTCGATCGGCGCGTTTAGCAGCCGCCGTTCCTTCGCGGCCCCGTTCGAAACTGCCGTCAAGGCCCCAAAGCTGCTGTGGCTGAAGCTGCTGTGGCTGCTGCTGCTGTGGCTGCTGCTGCTGTGGCTGAAGCTGCTGTGGCTGAACTTGCGGTGGCTGGAGCTGCTCTTTCCGGGATCCCTTACTCAACTCTTCTCAACTCAACTCAACTCTTCTCGTACTCAACTCCTGCTCAGTCCAACCACACACTCGGTTCTTGCGTGCGCACTTTTATAGCACCTCAGGCGATCAAGCCGCCGGCCTTCAGGACACGCCCCTCGGTGAGCTCGCTTCAGCCCTGATTGGTGGGCACAGGCCCTCTGACTCCACCCTTGATGACGATGGGCGGGCACGCCCTTCTTCCCCGAGCTGAGCACATGCTTAATGGCGGCTATTGTAGTTGGCAATAGAAGTTTTGGGAGTGGGAATGGGGCATGAAAGGGAATCTATCTTATTTCATTTTGTGCAATGGAGTGTCATCTTAATGGAAGACAAGGCCTTACCCTAATACACATAATAAGGAAATAAACTACTGAACAGGGATATTATGGTGTCCTTCATGTATGCTTTATGGAACTAACTACCGGAACGCCCTTTGACCTTTATACAACACTGGAGTAAGGAGGGCGATATTTTAACAACAATTTACACAATAACAACAAAAAAAACAAACCATTCTCATATCCACAACACTGCACCCTCCTCCTCTTAGGCACGTCCCAGGCCTATAACTTTAACTTTGAGTGTGGCACGTAGGTGTAGTTCCCTCTACATTTAACCTGACCCTGAGTGCGACAGTTTTAAAACATAAATAAATATGTCCCGCTGCTCCATTGCACCCTGCCTAACAGATTCACGCCCACAGCTAACCGAATTGCGGAATGGGTCTTCAAACTATACATTGATGGTACCACCACCTTTAGAGGTTATACATTGATGGTGGGGAGCATTATTTACAATGACGTTACTTTATTTACAAAACGCAACCCAGGACCTGTGATTGTTCTTTTGGGGGGGAGAGACAGTCTGCTCTGCATCAATGCACCATGAAAGCACCCATAAACGCACCAAAACACCCTCAAGCACCAATCGGTGCACAGTCATCATAGTTCATGAATAAAAAATAACCAAACAACCCCTAACCCTGCTGGTGGTCTCTTGCTCTTCGGCTCCCTCTGCTGGCTATTGCTCTCTTCCTGATGTTGTCTTTCTTTCATTTTCTTACTGGCGGCCTATTGGTGGAAATAAAATGCACCCAAACGTGTCCAATTTTTTATTTATTTATGGCCCACAGGGGCCGACTACGTGTGGTTCACCTGGGGGGCATCGGTGCCCTGTGGCCAAGGTCCGCCAGCAAGATCTCGGGCCTTCATGGCCGGTTCCAGCAGAGGGGCCATGCCCCAACCCATGGGGTCCATAAGTGGTGCTCAGCCACAGACATGTGGTCCATAATGTGGTGCATCGATGCAGACAGCTGTGGTTGCGAGAGGTTCGGGCGCACAGTGGCGGACTCACGCACGCTCCCCTCGGCGCCCAGTGGCACACAGGTCCTCATGTGGGAGACAAAGGGGGGAAAAGACAGATGAGCGAGGGGCAAGGTCACAAGGGTACACATCAATAAGGCAATGCAAGGCAAAGTGCGTACGGAGAGCGAAGTGAGAAAGCTCGTCCCTACTGTACGTCACCCCCCCCCCCCCTGTCACCTACACTACCCTTGCCCTTACCCCATATTTACAAAATCTACACATTTACAAATCCGTCGCTACCGTCACGTCTTCCCCATATTTCCCCTATACCAAATTCGTTCCCACAATCCCTCTAACCAAAATTTGCCATCACCCAATTCATCATCAATCCTCATAAGGAGGAAGAGATGGAACATCAAGCACAATGTCACACCCACGTCATGATGCGTCTCACAATCCAAAACATTTGCATCAATAGAAATAATAAAACAACCATGGCATGGTGTGGAGTACCATCGTTACCTCAGGTGAGTGGATGTAGATGGTGCAAGGAGATTTTCATCCTAACTATCCTCTAAATGACATTAACACACTTTACACTACCCGGGGTCTTTCCCTGCCAATCCATTGGCCAACTTACACAATGGGTTCTAAAAACCAATTCCCATTGACCAAACTGTGGTGCTTCACAATTTGGGGTCTCACTCCCCCGATGCAACTCCCTGTGCCCTTGCACAATTTCAGGACTGGGGCGTGTAGCTCTCCCAGCAGGTCTACCCACCTGCACACCTCCACCACTGCAGTTGCCACCCGAGCTTACCTAGCTCCTCACCCTAACCTATCTAATTGGGGAAGGCCCCTCCTGGCTCTGTCACCCCTCGGTGCCCTCTGGCACTGGGCTACCCGGGTCCGTCCTCCGGATCCTCAGGCCCCATCCACAACAACTCTACCGGCTCCCAGAGCCCACCTGCGGCCTCACCTGGCCGACATCCTCACAGTGGTGGAGTGCCCAAACCAACTACACACACTAACAGGCTACACGCCCAGCCATTTCCACAACACTAATGCACCCATCTAAATACCATTCTTTCACCCGCACCACAGATGCCAATATCCAACCACAATTTACCTGTACCCTCTACCTAACACTTACACTACCCTCCCTGGGTATTCGTGATGGGGGTCCATCCTTCCCCCATTCACACCTTCGCACCATCCACTCCATTCCATAGTTTCCACCATACTCACTCCACGACCATCCATTCCAATACTCCATATATTCCACACTCCATGTATTCCACACTCCATGTATTTCACACGACCATTCTCCATACACCTGTTGTTGCACACCTGTGCAATCACACCTGGTGCCACCTGCGCCCTCCTTCCTTCCTGGACCATTTGGTCAGCACAACTCGCATCACTATCACTCACTCATACACTGCTCCATACACCTGTTCAGTTGCACACCTGTGCAATCACACCTTTTAACTACACACTTTTCACACTACACTTCTGAATACACCTCCAACACTCACACGGCATCATCTAATCTACCTATTGCCCTGCTAACTTAGTGCTCCCCGTCTTCCCTTTAAACTAAGCACATACCACGTCATTATCATCCACACTAATCTACCTGCGTCCCCACTACAGGTATCATTGTCACTACCTAATCTTACCGTTACCTAAGGTCATCTTCTCTAGATCCCTATCATTATATCCTAACCCTCCCGGGCTAGTTTTCACTGCCATAAACCCCATAAAACTAGTGCTCCTTTGCCCCCGCTGTGAGAGATGGCAGAGTTGCCATCCCATCACATCGGGTATCTTCCACTACCAATTTTGCACACCAAATTTCAACCAATCAAAAATTTGCCAATCATCTGCCAATCCTCTGCCAATCATCACTCTGCCAATCCTTTGTCAATTATCAAATTTTGTTTTTCTAATTTCGGGTCCAAAACACTATCCTCATCATCACAGTCTACTCACTAGTGCTTCTCTGTGCGCCAATTCACTTCTACAGCCCGGCTTCGCAAAGCCGAGCAATGAATGCGGGTTGTTTGGTGCCGGCGGCTGGATGCGTCCGGCACTCGGTGCAGGGAAGGAGGTTTACCCGGGCCGAGATCCCACGCACCATCCCGGCACAGAGCCGTCCAATGGCCCGACCTCTCCCTGCCGGAACGCCTCAACAATAAGGGGTCGCCATGACGACCCTTCTTATCGGGCTGCCCGCTCCGCCTGGCGGAGCTCGGACGCGACCGTTCCGAGCGAGGCCCAGCGTGGATCGCGTACGGCGGTTCTTTCGAAACCGCCGCGGATCCCCGTGGCACGCAAAGCTGCCTGGCGCGCACCGAGGGCCCGATTCGGCTATACGTTGCTCTAACCGCTAACCCGGTTACCGTCGATGCTTCACCTGCATGCTTACACCCCGCAGCCCGTTCCTTGCTCATACATCCAGCCGTCTTCATGCTCTTTGTCATTGCACCTTCCCTGACACACCCAGGTACACTCATTCCGCTTACAGACTTTGTCACACACCTGACCACCGCACACCTTTGCACACACTCGTCGTTCGCACACCTCACCAACACACCTCTTCGCACCCCCTCCTCGGTCACCTCCTCTGTGACAACCACAGGTGTGCGCTCACTTGCACACCCAACCACGTGCCTCACTACCAACTCCAGCGTGCATTCCCATACGCGCTCTACCATTCCAGGTGTGCATCCTTCCATTCCAGGTGTACATCCTCTCTCACCTGCCACAACCAACTCACGCTCCGTGTCACTCTCACTACTCTCACCTCCACACTCGGTCGCGCACTCACCCTTACTTTTGACAGCGCACTCTTTCCTCATGCACCCGTCCGTTACACACCTTTCTCACACATCCTCTTGCGCACACTCTCCCGTTACACCCTCCGTAACACTCACCACAGGTGTGCATTCTCCCGTTACATCCTCTGTAACACTCCCCACTCCACGCTTCCATGTGCCTCCTTGCACACGTGCTACGACCAACTCACTCTCGACAGCACACTCACTCCTCAGCGCGCACTTTTTCCTCACACACCCCAGAGTCGGACATTCTTGCACACCTCCTCTTTCGCACACCGTACCTGTCACACACTTCACCAACGGCCTCTCACGAACACCCGGATCCAAATCAACCCCCAAGCCGACTGAAGCTCCCCTCACATCATATACATTTCCGAATATATCGCCACTCACCTTGGCACCTCGTTTCCGCACCTCCTTCGCCACCTGCAAACTATTTATTTGTTTAGCGAGCACACCATCACGATTTGAGCACCGACCTTGTACCAATTCGATTACTTCCTCCTTTATCTCTTTCTCAGCTTCCCTTCGTCTCTTCTTAATTTCAATCACCCCTTCTTCCACCTTCTCTAACTTTTGCTTCACCTCTTTTATTTCCCGGTGTGTCTCCTCAATTTCGTCCTCTAAGGCTACCTTGACCGTTTCTATGTGCGTCCTCACCTCCCGGTCCTTTGTCTCCATTACTTCTGTCACCTCGTCCAACCTCGTTGTCAGTCCCTCACGTACCATCTGACATTGCCTCTTCGTCGCTATCAAGTCGTCTCTGATGTCTTTTTGTGTCGCCTTTAACCCTCCTAGTACCGCAGTGTTCCTTTGTACCTGCTCCACTAATTCCGTCTGTCCCACCGTCAGCTGTTCCACCTCCTGCATCAGGTCCTCTATGCCCCCTTGTAACCTTGCCGTATTATTCCTCACCTCTTTCTCCATACGCTTCTTACCTCGCTTTCCCTCCTCGCGTACCCCCGAGACCTCCTCGCTTACACCTCGTCGTATCTCCTCCTTCATCTCCTCCATCTCTTTTGTAGATGCCACCCTCATCTGTCCCAATTCATCCCTCTAAGCATCCAATTTGGTTTCTACCCCGATTTTCACCTCCTCTATCTGCTCTCCCATTTGTTTAATTTCTCGGGCGGATTGCTCCCCTATTTCCCGCAATTTGTTTTCCATCTTGTTTTCTAACCCCTCTAACCCATTTTTCACCCCCTCTATCTGATTCTCCTGGGCAGCCATTCTATTTTCCACCCCCGTTAACCCATGTTTCACCCCTTCTATCCCATTGTCTAACCCCTCAAATTTCTTGTCTAACCCCTCAAATTTCTTGTCTAACCCCTCAAATTTCTTGTCTAACCCCTTAAAATTATTGTCTAACTTCCCAATTTGGGCACTGGTACCCCTCACTTCGTCCCTCATTGCCCCCATCATTCTGTTTTCCATTTTTTCACTATCAGCCCGCGCTTCGTCCCTCAATCGCTCACTATCAGCCCTCACTTCGTCCCTTATTCGCTCACCCATTTTGTCCATATAGTCTAGTATATATATATATATATATATATACTAGACGACCCATGACCCGTTGGGTCAATGTCAGTTTGAATAGATATGAGAATAGAACTAAAGCGAACGCTGGACATCATCAAGGAGATTATTTGGGCCAGCAAGCCATAAGGCTCACCTCTCCAGCGTTCTAAATCACTTACCTGTGACACGTGATTTCGGCCCTTATCTCCGATCACGTTTTTTTTGTTTGTTTTTTTTAAAGAAAAAACACGCGACCCGTGGACTACCACGATTTTGTTGTCAGAGGACACTTCTGATGACGATGTTCTTTGTCGACGATCCTCCATTTACATAAACTCGCACGTTCTCTTTCCTCTTCCCTCGACTGAGCGCCACATACAGCTGACCATGCTGGAAGACCGGTTTCTCCAGGTAGACCAGCACATTCTCCATAGTTTGCCCTTGCGCCTTATGGATCGTCATTGCGAAGCAGGATTGTATGGGGAACTGGCAGCGCTGCAAAGGGATATCCTCAGCTTCCGACAGATTTAGTCGGATCCGAGGGAGCATTACAGTTTCGCCTTCAAACGTTGAACTTATGATCCTCGCAACTATAATATTTCGAAGCATGTCCTCAACAATCATGCGCGTCCCGTTGCAAAGTTTCGGAGGGTCCAAGTTCCGCATCAAAATGATAGGGGATCCTTTTTTGAACTCGAGGTTGTGCGGCGGCAATCCCGAGACTTCAACGGATTCTAGGAATTCCGTTGGGAAGTGCGTCGCATCAGTACCCTCAGTCACACTGTTGAATGCAGCATACTCCTTGCTAGCACCAGGGAACCTTGTGATGCATCTTGAATTGATGTTTCGCATCATATCGTTGAGGGGCACTAATATAGACCTTGCTGAAAAAACCTCCATCGGATTGGCGAATGATGGATATATGGTATCGATGCACTCATCGAGCCCACTCGCTGTCAGCAGTATATCCTCTGGCAAATCTATCTCATCATCCGCATTTTTCTCGATTCTATCCTCGCCGATGTCGAGCAAAAATCTTGAAAACTGCAAACTTCCGTCGGTCAGTCGCATATTAGTTCTCAAGTGAAACATTCCAAAGCTCTGCCATAAGTAGGACTTCTTTATGCACGCATTCTCAACGTCAGCATCACACCCTCTTTTCACCATGGGCAGAAGTTGACGGAAATCACCACAGCATATCGTCAAGATCCCTCCAAAAGGCTCGTCTTTGTCAAATACATCACGCAACGTGCGATCCACAGCCTCGAAACTCTCTCTCCTGATCATAGGACACTCATCCCACACGATGAGTTTTGTACTTCGAAAGAGGTCTGCGATAGTGGAATTTTTATCGATGTTGCATACGCCATCTTCCCTCGGTGTCAGAGGGATTTGGAACCTTGAGTGCGCTGTTCTTCCACCAGGCATGAGGGTAGCAGCTATGCCAGATGAGGCCACCGCAGGGGGCAACTTCTCCACTCACTCTCACTTTAGAGAGAATCAGGTTAATAAGAAACGTCTTCCCTGTGCCTCCAGGCACGTCAATGAAAAATCATTGATGACTGATTCGTGCGGATGTTGCTATTCGCGTCCATAGACGTGAGGTGTGATTCGTTGTCCGCGTCCGTAGCGCCGTCGGAGGGTTGATACGACATTCTTCCTGCAAATAGTATTGTGTTTGTGCTATCGTTTTGCCGATCATCAAATGACAAATAAATTACATTGTGAAAATTAAAGATTTCAAATAAACCTATTTAAAGTGTATGCGCATATAAATAATTTAAAAAATCGAAGAAATATCTCTCGGTAATTTCCTGAAACATATTTTACTTCCGGGTAATAATGTTGAATGAAATAACGAAGATATATATATTGTTGCGGATATGGGACTTGGCCTCCATATCCGCTTGTAAATATTCCCCTATTTCCCCAATACTCCCCAACTATCCCCAATCCCCCATTCCCTAGTCCCATTGCCTGTAAATAACACTCTGTAGAACCGACCTTCCCCTTCTTCCCCCATTAAATGTCGTGCCCAGGTCCACCGCATCTCACGTAGACAACTTTCGGACCTCTTGCTAGTTATTCTTAGTCTATGTCAGTTAAGGACTCGTTTCCATTAATTCTGACTCTTCGTTGCACCAGAATGTGATTGTATGGCACCAGTAGTGAGTTTAGGACCTCCCCATACCTCCTCCCATCTTCCCCATGAAACAACAACTACAACAACGGCGTGCGGGGAGTGTGCGTCCTCACACCGGCTTGGTTAGCCGCCATTGACCATGCGCTCCGACGGGGTTACCACGAAGGGGCTCACTGTCAGCTCCTCGTCAAGGGCGGAGCCCGGTAACCCCCCCGCACCCAATAAGAAGGGCGGACCGATTCCATCTGGGGCGGAGCTAACTAGCCGAGGGCGTGTCACTCCCCGCCGGATATACGCAGCCTACCGGACGTGACGTCAGATGCGCCTCAGCCACGAAAGAGAACCAGACGCCACCTCCGAGCGCTGTGAGACCTCCCGCATCTCTGGACCGGACCGGGTCGATTCTGTCCCTGAGCCAAGAGTGCACCTTGAGCCATCGACTACCCGCCTTCCTTGCCATCAATCCCCGTGTGAGTCAGTCTTGTCCCGTTTATCTGTCGTCTGTCGGGGCTAAGATAAGACCGTGTTTAAGTGCCCACCTTTCTATGCTGTCTCTCTTGTCTTTGTAATCTAACCTTCCGCAATATTATAACCTCCTCCGGAGGTCTTGAGAACTGGACCCCTGGTGTCGTGTCATTTAATCCAGCCGTTGTGTCCTTTCCATCATTGATTTAGCATAGCGCGACTTAGTCAACGTTCGAGTATAATTGGGTAACTTGTGCGAACACGGCGGCCATTGCGCTCGGCCCAGCATAACATCTTAATAAGTCGTGTCTGTAACAATATACTGTATGCCTGTTATTTTAGGCGGTGTATTTTCGTATATCAACGTGGCGCAATTTTTAAAATATATCTCTGCAATTTCCCGTGTGTGCGTGAATGTTCTCAATTATTTCTTTTACCGAGTCTAAAACCATCGATAAAAATGAAATCAGATGGCGAGTTAGATTGAAGATAAAGGCGTGAGACAGACTCAATGGCCTTGAAGATACAAGCCTTTCAGAATTCATTTCGTTCTATAAACGGAAACTTTCATCGGATTTTCTTACCGATTTTTTTCAACCGAGTCTAAAACTATGTTAGCGACTGTGAAAAATGAAATGATATATCGAATTTGATTTGAAATAAAACTGAGAGAGAGAGCAAGACACCACGGGCCTACAAAACAGGCCTTAAAGCTATGCGAGTTAATAAAATGGTGGATATTACTACTCTCTCAAAGGGGTAAGCCACGCCCCCGGACCGATCGAATGTTACACACAAACACGCAAGATTTCAATTTTATAATTATACTAGACGACCCATGACCCGTTGGGTCAATATTATTATATATAATTAAGGGGTTACCATGGTTACAGTGGGGGTCAAAGGTCAACCTATGGTGAAGATATATAATTTTCTCACACTTTCTAATAGAGAGGCAAAATGCCATATAAAACTAAATTTACTGGTTCTAATTGCTTTTATTTATCAATCCTCACATAGAAGAGCAGTTTTTAGTAATGAGCAGTGAGGAGAAGACCCCTCAGCCAATGATGCCACCCCGCAGCCAATGATGTGACCCCTCAGCCAATTATGTGACCCCTCAGCCAATGATGATGATGATGATGATGCTACCCCTAGACGACCCATGACCCGTTGGGTCAATGTCAGTTTGAATAGATATGAGAATAGAACTAAAGCGAACGCTGGACATCATCAGGGAGATTATTTGGGCCAGCAAGCCATAAGGCTCACCTCTCCAGCGTTCTAAATCACTTACCTGTGACACGTGATTTCGGCCCTTATCTCCGATCACGTTGACGGAAATCACCACAGCATATCGTCAAGATCCCTCCAAAAGGCTCGTCTTTGTCACATACATCACGCAACGTGCGATCCACAGCCTCGAAACTCTCTCTCCTGATCATAGGACACTCATCCCACACGATGGGTTTTGTACTTCGAAAGAGGTCTGCGATAGTGGAATTTTTATCGATGTTGCATACGCCATCTTCCCTCGGTGTCAGAGGGATTTGGAACCTTGAGTGCGCTGTTCTTCCACCAGGCATGAGGGAAGCAGCTATGCCAGATGAGGCCACCGCAAGGGCAACTTCTCCACTCGCTCTCACTTTAGAGAGAATCAGGTTAATATTAATAAGAAACGTCTTCCCTGTGCCTCCAGGCGCGTCAATGAAAATCATTGATGACTGATTCGTGCGGATGTTGCTATTCGCGTCCATAGACGTGAGGTGTGATTCGTTGTCCGCGTCCGTAGCGCCGTCGGAGGGTTGATACGACATTCTTCCTGCAAATAGTATTGTGTTTGTGCTATCGTTTTGCCGATCATCAAATGACAAATAAATTACATTGTGAAAATTAAAGATTTCAAATAAACCTATTTAAAGTGTATGCGCATATAAGTAATAAAAAAAATCGAAGAAATATCTCTCGGTAATTTCCTGAAACATATTTTACTTCCGGGTAATAATGTTGAATGAAATAACGAAGATATATACTGTATGCCTGTTATTTTAGGCGGTGTATTTTCGTATATCAACGTGGCGCGATTTTTAAAATATATCTGCAATTTCCCGTGTGTGCGTGAATGTTCTCAATTATTTCTTTTACCGAGTCTAAAACCATCGATAAAAATGAAATCAGATGGCGACTTACATTGAAGATAAAGGCGTGAGACAGACTCAATGGCCTTGAAGATACAAGCCTTTCAGAATTCATTTCGTTCTATAAACGGAAACTTTCATCGGATTTTCTTCCCGTTTTTTTTCAACCGAGTCTAAAACTATGTTAGCGATTGTGAAAAATGAAATGATATATCGAATTTGATTTGAAATAAAACTGAGAGAGAGAGCAAGACACCACGGGCCTTCAAAACAGGCCTCAAAGCTATGCGAGTTAATAAAATGGTGGATATTACTACTCTCTCAAAGGGGTAAGCCACGCCCCCGGACCGATCGAATGTTACATACAAACACGCAAGATTTCAATTTTATAATTATATAGATAGATAGATATATATATATATATATATTTGTATATATGTATGTATATGTGTGTGTATATGTGTGTTTCAAGTAGATGCAACAGGTGCTGATGAAATGGCAAAAATTAAAGGAGGAGCAAAGGAAATTGATTGAGAAAGAGGGTGTGACAAAACTTGGTTGTACATGTGATCGGATCTTGTGGAAAGGCTTTTTGTGTGTGGAAGGGTTTGAGGGGATAAAGACGGTTGGCAAGGCCACAGAGGTATTCGTGGCAGATGTACGAGCAGCTCATTGTGCGAATACAATGAAAGTCAAGGTAAGTAGTTCTATTTATTTGTCTATATTGATTGGAGGTTCATGAACTAGTTCTGTATTATACAAAGTGCAAATTAAGGATTTACTACACAATTAAAAAAATTGAAGATTATGCTTGTTGTAATAAAGAAAACACAAGACCATCCATATTTTATTTGAATGTCAGCTTGAGAGTACATATTTGTTTGAACAATAGGAGTTGGTTTGAGAAACTCAAATTATTAGACCTACCCAGCAGTCAGTTAACCCGTGGATAAAGTGCATTTTAAAGGATAGTAATGTAGAATGGTGTGACTTGTTTGTCGTTGCTTTTTAACGGCCACGATGATCCCACCTTGTGGGGTCGGCCGGGGGAAGCTTGGCCCAAGTCTTTCACGAACCTGCCTGGCCAGGCCTGACATTCACCTAGTTCGGGCAGAAATTTGGCCATGATGCCGGTGATACTCACATACTCTGTGCAAAGAACACCTTGGGATCTTTAACGTCCACCAACCCATGCTGGCCGGGACTCCCAGTTTAACATTCATCCGAGGGACACATTGATGAATCACCCTGCTTGTGAAACACCAAACTGACAGTTTATAGCTGGGTCGGGATTTGAACCCAGGCTAGATAGCTTAGAGGTGAGTGTGCGTACCTCTCGGCCGCCCTCAGGGGCGGATGTAGGATTTGAAGTTAGGGAGGGGGGGGAGGAGGAGGATGGCAAAAACATATATTGCACTGAAAAAGATAATTTTGCAGAGCAGAGCGAGTGGAACATTTTTTGTGGGTGTTTCTTTTTGTCATTAATTATAAAGACTATTCTAAATATAGACAAAAACATTGCTGTAATGCACTTGAAAATAAGTGCTCTGGTGAAAAAAGTGTTTTCCTCAAAACTCAACATATATTTTAATTATTATCTCATGATAAAAATCCAATTGACTGAAAAAGCAGACATTGCATATAATGAAATAAATGGCATAATGATCATAACAAATCAATTGTTCCTGTGTAAACTGAAACAATGATATAAGCATTCGGCCAGTAAAGTTGATGTGCGACGTCACTGCAATTGTCTGATGAAACATATTTAGTCAGACAGATGATTCATGAATAACATATTTCGGTGATGTTTTCTTGCATACATGTGCACAATCCTCTGACTGTCTAACTCAATATTGTTACGTTGTTGGGAGTAGGGATGAAATACCTTAGGAAAGTTAGGAGTGATTCGTTTAGCATGGACAATGTGACGCGAAGAAGAAGCCCATTTCGATGTACGTAAGCAGGGTAAACGTTCAGGTTAAGAGTGTTTGCATGTCACCACACGGAGGGTGGTTTTTGTGTTAGTTCGATAGGGCATAAGATTAATAATTCCCAGTATGTATTGCCTCCTGTGATTTAACCTTCTGTTTTATTTCAACTAATAAGGGCCGCCATTACAAACGACAAGAACGACTAAAGGTCTGCCATTCACCCACAACACTGTCATGCCGAAAGAGACCCGGACATTTGCCCATCGGCATCTAAACCCCGCCCCCACAACATTCTCGATGAGAGACCAGATTCTGCCCCTGAAGGATCGTAACTGACAAGCCACACCCCGAGCTTCGTTGATGGGCGTCAAGAAGGCCGTGAGGCCCTGCCCCGATGGGGTGCGGGGATTGGTTGGGTGTGACGTTAGCGAGGGAACAAGGAGGGTGCTTCCTCCCCCCCCCCCCCATCTCTCTCGTTGTGGTGCTGGGCACGGGTGGTCGCATTGTTGGTCTCTCTCTCGTTCTGGGCATCATGGTGAGCGGTCGCAAAAGACCCTCTCTCTTAGTCCTGGCGTTGGTGCATCAGGGCGTCGCCCGAGCGAATGCCTCCGGCTGGCAGGGTCGCCGGACCCTAGAGGGGATTGAGACCTCTGGGGGGGGGGGGGGGTGCTATCATATGAGTTGAGCAGCTGAACCGCCAACATGGCCCACGGGTGTCTGGAGGGTGGTGGCTCATAGACGCCTAGCATTGTGTATCATTTGGACCACTAGGGGGAGGTGTTGCAGGTTGCACTTGGTGGCGGCACCACGGACAGCCAACAAGGGCCTGATGTGGTGACCGCCCAGGCATGCGCCCTGGCAGCCTCCCCTTGAGAATCTAGGACAGCCAGCATGTGGTGACCTGCCATGCTGTGCTGGTCTATCGACGCGGGTCGAACCGCATGGACAGGAATGATTATAGCCCACTGGACAAGCAATTGTGCATCTGTGGAACATGATGGTATGAGTGAGCATGGTCTTTCACAGATGTTCCGCTGTAATTTGTCGACTCTCGGCTTGGGAAGAGAGCCATGGGATAAATCGGGAAATTGGAATGAGCCGAGCATACGGGGCCATGCTCGGCTGACAAGTGTATGGAGAAGTGCCCTTCTTTGGTGAAGATAGTGAAATGTGGAACAATTGGCACGGGTAATTTGAGGGTTAGATGTAAAATTGAGGGTGAATTTTGTGAGGCCGTGGTGGACACTGAAACCCAGTGACACCATTATTGATCCAGGTGTGTTAGACCAAAATGTTGGAGGCTGGGACAAAATTGACAGAGTAGCAGGACACAGCCTTCAACTGGCTACGGGGGCGACGGTGCCAATATTTTGGACGCGGGGTTGTGGTGATGTAGTTGGGTAGTCTGGGGTCAACATGGTGCTATGGATGGCCGAGGTATGCGGACCGTGTCTTCTGGGATGAGTCTCCTGGTGGAGCATAGCTGTTGGCTGGACCTTGAGCGTGGTCATATGTGGGTGGGCACTAAGGGGCTGCATGTGGTCGCACTGGGGGATGGGATAGGTACAGGGGACATGGCTGGTGGATGCCACGTACTGCGATGGTGCGTGCCCCTCAGGTCCAAGGCCTTGGGAATGGTGGAGTTGGCAGGAGGTGCTCACCACATTGGCCAGCTTTGGCTAGTGGAGCTGTAATCCTCGCTGGCGTTCATCGCCACCTGGGTCGCCCGGTTCGGCGCCCCCTCAGACATCTCGTCCGACCGCGGCCCCCAGTTCACCTCGGAGCTCTGGGGGGCAGTCGCGCGGGGGCTCGGGGTCCAGCTGCACCGAACCACGGCCTACCACCCCCAGGCCAACGACCTGTGCGAGCGCTTCCACCGCTCCTTGAAGGCCGTGCTCCGGGCTACCCTCCGCGACGGCGGCTGGGTCGACAGGCTCCCCTGGGTCCTGCTGGGCCTCTGGACGGCGCCCACGGACGACCTGCACGCCTCCGCGGCGGCGTTGGTTTTTGGACAACCGCTGCGGGTGCCGGGCGAGTTCCTCCCCGACCCCACGGCACCATGGTCCGCGGCGCATGAGCGTTCCGTGCTGCAGGAGACCGCCCGGAGGTTCGCCCCGGTGCCGACGGCGCACCACGGGCACCCTCCTACACACGTCGCCCCGGAGCTCCACACTGCGGAGTACGTCTTCGTCCGGCACGACGCCCACCGGACACCACTGCGGCCCCCGTACGACGGGCCTTCCCGCGTGCTGGAGACCGGGGTGAAACATTTCACCCTGGACATCGGCGGCACTCTTGACCGGGTCTCCATAGACCGCCTCAAGCCGGCCCACCTCGACGTGGACCACCCACCGCCGGTGGCTTGGCCCCCGCGTCGGGGCCGCCCCCCTGCGGGCGGGCCCCGGCACCGCCCAGCACCGCCGGCACGCTGCCCCCCGGTCCGGCACCCATCCCGGGTACAGCCGGGGGCATCCCAGCTGGCATCCCTGCACCCCGGACGCCAGAGGGCGCTTCTGCCGGGTCATCCGTTTGCCCCGCAAACTGGCCCTCCAGGTGAGCGGGAATTCTGGGGGGGCGCGTGTGGCGGACACGGAAGCCCACTGGCGTGGTGACATCATTCCGCGCACCAAGTGGGCGGCGGCCACGCCGAGGGGTAGGCGTGGCCTCAGGATATACACCGGGCGCGCAGCCCGGAGCGCGCCAGTGCTACAGTGACCTCTTGTCAATAAAGACTCTTTTGTTTTACCCGCGTTGTCCGCTTCCTTCTTGGTAAGCAAGGAGCGCACGTAGCACCGTGCTTTACTACCCTGTGGTACAAACACGCTACCCTGTGGTACAAACACGCTACCCTGTGGTACAAACACGCTACCCTGTGGTACAAACACGCTCCCTGTGGTACAAACACGCTACCCTGTGGTACAAACACGCTACCCTGTGGTACAAACACGCTACCCTGTGGTACAAACACGCTACCCTGTGGTACAAACACGCTAACCGGTGGTACAAACACGCTCCCTGTGGTACAAACACGCTACCCTGTGGTACAAACACGCTACCCTGTGGTACAAACACGCTACCTGTGGTACAAACACGCTACCCTGTGGTACAAACACGCTACCCTGTGGTACAAACCCGCTCCCTGTGGTACAAACACGCTACCCTGTGGTACAAACACGCTACCCTGTGGTACAAACACGCTACCCTGTGGTACAAACACGCTCCCTGTGGTACAAACACGCTACCCTGTGGTACAAACACGCTACCCTGTGGTACAAACACGCTACCCTGTGGTACAAACACGCTACCCTGTGGTACAAACACGCTACCCTGTGGTACAAACACGCTCCCTGTGGTACAAACACGCTACCCTGTGGTACAAACACGCTACCCTGTGGTACAAACACGCTACCCTGTGGTACAAACACGCTACCCTGTGGTACAAACACGCTACCCTGTGGTACAAACACGCTCGCTGTGGTACAAACACGCTACCCTGTGGTACAAACACAAGTTCCATGGATGCGGAATTTTCCTTGTTTCGGTGCTCTCACGCCAACCTTGTGAAATCACCAGGTGATTACCTCCACTCGTGCGCTTCGCACCATTTTTAACACTGAGTGAACAGGTGATCGATTAATTTAATTAACTAGGGCATGCCCGTACTATATATAAGCTAGGACGTGCCCGTACGTGGGTGCCCGTTCCTTGCCAAAAAAATAAAATAAAATAAATTTGTGTAGGGGTGTGTGTGTGTAAACATCCTAGGGCGTGCCCGTACGTGGGTGCAAAAAAACATGCGTGCAAACAACAACAACAAAAAAAAACTTTGAAACCACGTGGCAGTAACGACCACAGAACCCCCCCCCCCTCTATTTACATGAATGGTTTGGTCCATTCGCAACGACCACAGAACCCCCCCCTCTATTTACATGCAATGGTTTGGTCCATTCGCAACGCCAAAGCGAACGGCGAACGGCTAAATCGCCATAGCTCGGTAAGTACTTGTCCGATTAATTTAAAACCTTGAAAAGGCACATCCTCGGGTCCCCAGCAATATACCTGGCAAGTTTAAAGTATATCGGACCCGTGGTTGTCGAGAAACAGCGGTCACAGACAAACACACACACAGACACACAGACACACAGACACACAGACACACAGAGATTGCTGGAATTATAGATAGATATACATATTAATAATTATTAATTGTTCAGAACGGATTCCCTTTGTAACCCTGGTGGGATTCCCTGTTCCTGCATTTTCATATTTTGTGTTAAACTTGATTTTCACACGATTAGACAAAGGAAAAGATTCATTTTATAGCCGTTAATAATTTATCGAATGAGCACGCGTTCTTCATTTATTTATTTATTTCCTTCCTTCCTTCCTTCCGACCTTGCTACCTTCCTTCCTCCTTCCTTCCATGTGGATGTCGCTTCATCAGAATGAACATTCCCCCACACGGTACCTCATTGCTCGTTTTGTGAATGACAGAATGTTGTTCTGTTCGATGAACCAATCGATTAAAAAAAACAAAAAAACAACAACAAAACAAACAAAAAAAAACCCAGATCACAGATGAACCAGATCGATTGAACTTTATAATGTATCGCCAGATGAACCAATCGATTGGAGAACGGATTTACAATGTATCGATTCACAGCCATTAAATAACGTTAATACGGGATCAATACGTCAATACGGTTCCGATCAAGCACGAGAAACACTTAATGTGCGAAATGGCTTTCTGGGCCGTTCTCAGAGATAGACTCAGAGACTCAGACTCAGAGATAGACGTCATTATTGAATTATTTTATAATCGGAAGTATAATTATTCGGCAGATTTTTTTTCTTTCTCAAAGGTTTTTGGAGAGAGAGAGAGAGATAGAGATAGAGATAGAGATAGAGATAGAGATAGAGAGAGAGATAGAGATAGAGATAGAGAGAGAGATAGAGATAGAGATAGAGATAGAGAGAGAGAGACTTTTGTATCCTTTTATTTAAAAAGTATAAAACCATTCCACAAAGCAGTGTTAAACCAAGCAACGAGTTCAAAGAAACATTGTATAAGGATCATGAACACACCAAAAAAAGAACAAAGGATATTCAAAAGAAACCAGCAAGTATAAAAATTTTACAAACCAAAGGTGGGGACACAAACAGAAACCACAAACAATTTTAAAGGAAATGCTCACGCAAGAGCGATGAACACATCAAGAGCAAATTAAGCGTTTAATTAAATTAAGCGAAAAATTGAGAAAGGGAAAGAGAGAGGGGGAGAAATAGAAGAGGAGAGAGAGAGACTTTTTTTTTTTTGGTGATCCCAATGCGATCCAAATGGACAGACCAGGGGATAAACCTCGCACAACCAGTAGCCGGGAGCGACAGAGCATCCGTGTCCTTCCCAACCGTGTTCCCTTCTGAACGCACCATGTAACACGTCACCGTGTTCACTGATGGAGGAATGTTTGTGAACGCATCACATCATATCACTTTTCCGATATGTTTTCCTTGATGAACTTGGGGACTCGTGAGCCACTCCAGAGGTGTTGGTAAAAGGCCGATCGTAATGGGCAGGTGCTCCATCTTGGAGGTGCTCCATCTTGGAGGTACGCCATCTTGGAGGTACCCATCTTGCAGGCACGCAATGTTGCAGGTTGTCCATCTTGCAGGTTATCCATCTTGCAGGTGCTCCATTTTGCAGGTGCCCCATCTTGCAGGTTTATCCATCTTGCAGGTGCCCCATCTTGTAGGTTCTCCATCTTACAGGTGCTCCATCTGTATGACGCTTTGGAATTGCAGGCTTTCTGGGCCGTTCACTCATTTACCCCCGGGTCGAGCTGTAACCCCCCCCCCCCCCCCCCCCCACAAATTTGGAGAGAGGGAGAGGGAGAGGGAGAGGGAGAGGGAGAGGGAGAGGGAGAGGGAGGGGGAGAGGGAGGGGGAGAGGGAGGGGGAGAGGGGGAGAGGGAGAGGGAGAGGGAGAGAGAGAGAGAGAGAGAGAGCGAGAGAGGGAGAGAGGGAGAGAGGGGAGGGAGAGGGAGAGAGAGAGAGAGAGAGAGAAACATTTGACATTTGTCCCCGTTTGTTGCCAGGAAAACATTGTTCACAGTGAAAACCCAAAAAACAATTCAAGGCAATGGCTGTACAAGTTTAAAATGGGAGACAAGATAAATCATAAATTCATTGTAAGAGAACCATCAGCCAGTTGACATAAGGATGCCTTGATACACCACCGTTGTGAGAACACTGTGCAATCATTCGATTGAAACTCAAGATTTACACGAGATGTGACGAAGGCTTTAAAAAGGTGAACAACATCATCATCAGAATTACAGGCATTTTGCATCCTGTGTTTTCTTGACAAGTATATGGCAAGTTTTGCTTCGGAAGACAAATAGTTGACTAAAAGGCACTCATCTTTACACAGGCGGGAAGTAGTGAAACCGAAGATAAAAACACAATGCGTAAAAATTAGGCCAAGCCCCCGGACCACACGCGATAAAACTGTAAAAAGGGGTGCCAACCTAGGGCAATCAACAAAAATGTGAGAAATGGTTTCCGTCACACCGCAAAACAGACACAATTCCATGTTATCGGAACATATGCGATGCGATAAAACATTTGATGGTAAAATGTAGTGTGCCAGTCGCCACTGTAAGTCTCCGGAGCGCTTGGCGATGGGGGCCTTGTACATAGTAAGCCAATTGATGGTGGTGGAAGGAGTAGTCCGGAACATTCTCCCCCAGTGCGCTTGCGGTTCTGCGGGTCGATCGTGAACAAGGGTTAAAACACACAAAGCATAAACACAAGATTTCTCCATCAAATGAAAAGGGGTGAAACCCTGAAAATGAAGTAGAAGTCTAGGAAAGAGAAATTCGGATAAAGAAGGGCTAGCTTCCGCCTGTGGGGCCCATTTTAGCCCGGTTCCCTTGAAAAACCGCAGGATCACAGAAAAGATCCTTCCTATGACTCGAATGGATCGAACTCAAGTGGCTACAGCAACGTCAGCAGCTGGCTTCCACTTGTAAGGAAAAGGGGTTCTGAGATGTTTAACCTTGATGCATCCGACGTCAATAAACTTTTGCATAAAAGCACGGTCACTGCAGACCCCTTCAAAAATGGGGTTTAGAAAGATGGGCTCGTTTAAAAACAGCTCAAGGGAATAGTTCCTGTTGTCACGGCGAACAGTAACCGCTTGCCATGCCTCCAGCATACTCCTATAGAATAGGGGGACTGGTGTTACATCAACTTTCGTGGTGTCTATAAGGAACAGTTCTTGGTCGTAGTTGAGTTTCCCTGCTTGCTGAAGCAGGCAGTGAGCCGACGCTTTCCACGAGACGTCGGTGTACAGCAGCCTACGAAGTGAAAGGAGGCGAAAAGCCATCACTTTGCTAGAAACAGCAATCAGTCCATGTCCTCCTTGAGCAGCAGGCAGGCTTAGTACACCAGGTCGAAGCCAGTGCTTACCTCCCCCCAAAAAGTCGATAAAAGTAGCTTGTAGCTTTTTGAGAATGGAATCTGGGGGCTGCAGTGCCATTAAAACATGCCAAAGCATTGATGCCGCAAGGTTATTTATAACAAGGGTTCGGCCCCGATAAGAAAGTTGACAAAGTAAACCCTTCCATTTCAGCAACCGTCTCTCAGTTTTGATTATAAGAGACTCCCAGTTTTTTAAAATGAAGTTTCCAGGGCCGAGAAAAACACCGAGATAAAGGATTCCATCCCTTGTCCATTCGAGTTGTTCGGGCAGAGTTGGAGGAATAGCTCCATTTTGTGGACCAAGGTAAAGTGCCCTGCTCTGCTTCCAATTGACCTTTGCAGAGCTTGCCAAACTAAATTCATGGACACATTGGACCAAGGCGGAGACATCTTCATCCGAATGGACGATTACGCAAAGATCGTCCGCATAAGCGATCACCTTAACTGGGTGCGCCGTTGGTTGCGGAAGGAAACCGAGAAGACGTGCACGCAAGCGGACAAGCAAAGGTTCAAGTGCGAGGGAGTACAGGAGGCCGGCCAAAGGACATCCTTGGCGAATGCCTCTACTAGCCGGGAAAGGTGGACATAAAATATTGTTAACCTTGAGTAGACTAAAAATATTATTATACAGTAACTGTACGTGAGAGATAAAATTTTCTGGAAACCCAAACCCACGTAAAACCGAAAAAAGATAAAAGTGATCAATGGTATCAAAGGCCTTTTCTTGGTCTAAAAAAACCAGACCAACATTTCTTTCTTTAAGATCACAGATATCAATTAAATCACGCACGATAAAAAATACTGTCATGTATTGTCCTTTTCGGAACACAGTAGCATTGATCGGGGTGTATGATGTCGCCAATCACAGGCCTGAGCCGGTTGGTAAGAGCCTTGGAGAAAACTTTGTAATCCGTACAAAGCAGTGAGATGGGACGCCAATTTTGCGGTTGCTGGAGGTCTCCTTTCTTTGGGACCAGGGCGAGTACCGCCCTACGACAGCTTAGCGGCAGTAAGCCTAATCGTAGGCTGTCAACCAAAACTTCGAGTAACTCTGGTCCCAGGAGGTCCCAGAAAGCTTTGTAAAATTCTTCAGGTATCCCATCCAAGCCAGAGGCCTTACCTGAAGGTAAGGTTTGTAAAGCAGCATGGAGTTCTTCCATGGTTAGCTCCTTGTTCAGTTGCAGGCACGCAGACTCCGACAAGGTGGGTAAGGAGGAAGTCAAGGATCCTGTGATCTCGTTATCGATTCCCTTAGCGCGATACAGGTCAGAGAAGTAGTTCTTGAGGGAATAACTGATGTCTTTTTGATCGTGCGTTATTCTTCCTTCCTTCGTCCTTACTGAAGTTATCTGCTGACCTCTCTTAGTTCGGACTTCCAGTGCAAAAAAGAACTTGGAGGAGGTATCCAAATGACACAGGTTCTCCATTCGGAGATGAATCAGCACTCCTCTAGCTTGCTTTGCACATAGATCAGCAAGAAGAGCTTTTTTTCTTCGCCAGCAGAAAGTTCGTTCTCTCAGTACTAGAGGCCGAGAGGTTGGATTGCAAGGATAATATTTCCTTGGCAATCAGGGATTGAAGGGCAGAGTTGTGTTGAGTACGATAAGCTCCATATTGTTGGCAAAACAATCTCATCTGTACTTTGGCATTGTCCCACCACTGCCCAAGGCGGGGGAAGGATGGTTTACGTTGGAGCAAGGCCCTCCAGAATGCATGAAATGCATCAACAAACATTTTTTCTTCCAAAAGGCTCACATTAAAGGTCCAGTAGGCAGCACCACGATTCCGAACTGGTAGGCAAGCACAAAGCGTAACCATGTGATGATCTGAGAAGCCACTCGGGACAATGTCCGCGCCACTCACGATATTCAGAAAAATACTGTTAATATAGAACCGGTCTAATCTTGCAAGCGAGAGACGACTCTTTGAGCACCGACACCACGTGTATTGGCGGACAGAAAGATTGCGGATTCTCCACACGTCAACAAGGGAGAACTTGGACAAGGATCTTAACAGAGGCACTGCGCTTGCTGGGTGAGGCTCCTCTCCATTACGATCAAGGGCAGGGTCCACGGTACAGTTAAAATCTCCACCCAAACAGACAAGTTCATTAAAATCAATGTGCATGAGAGATGTTTCCAACTTAGTATAAAAGGCAAGTCTTTCTGTGGTATCACTAGGTGAGTAAATGTTCAGTACGGTGTGTTTAAAACCATTGTGTGTAAAAGTGACTGAAATTAAATACCCTTTGATTATGTCATTAAAAACTATATGAGAGCTACAGAAGGAAGGCTGTAAATAGACAGCTACCCCAGCCCTTGGGTGTTCCAGACTAATGAAAAACCAATTTCCTTTCATTATCCGTTGCCACTCCCACATACAAGAGGAACTACATC
Organism: Myxine glutinosa; assembly: GCF_964187855.1. Taxonomy (NCBI): domain Eukaryota; kingdom Metazoa; phylum Chordata; class Myxini; order Myxiniformes; family Myxinidae; genus Myxine; species Myxine glutinosa. The sequence continues at coordinate 7,060,660 of NC_136262.1, read as the reverse complement.
TTGTCTCTTGTAGAAGTAGAATATCGATGCAATTTTCCTTAACAAACTGTTTAACTTCAATTTTACGTAGGGAAGAACGTCCCCCATTAATATTCAAACTGGCGAAGGAGAAAGCCATGATATAAGGGTGTATATAAACGTGTCAAACGTGTCAAATGTGCCAAACAGCTTGGCTGGGCGACATCTGCAGCTCCTTCTTCGCTTTCAGGATACATTTCCGGAGACGATAGACCTGTGATTCGGTCATGCCAAGCTGTCCGGCTTTAACAAGCAATCGCTTCGCAGAGACCACAAAGCCGATTAGGTCAGGGAAAAAATCTTTAATTTTTACCCGTTTCTTCCGAAAAGTGTCCTGGAGAAATTTTATGATCTCGGAGGGTGGAACACTGGTCTCACCCTCCAAATCTTGGGGAAAACCCGGGTCATTCCAGGCTTCGACACTCCCGGCAGAGGCGAGCGACGAGGTCCCGTCCGAATCACATTCCGAGTGTCGGTCCATGTCCATGACATCAATTTCATGCTCCTGAGATGGAGCTGGTGGCTTCACGAGGGAAACGTCACATTCCGCACCCAAAGCAGAAGGAAGAGGAGTATGTGAGGGAGGAGGAGGAGGGGGGGGGCGGGAGGAGGAGGAGGGGGGGCGGGAGGAGGAGGAGGGGGGGTCGGGAGGAGGAGGAGGGGGGGCGGGAGGAGAAAGAAGGGGGGTGGGAAGAGGAGGAGGAGTGGGAGGAGGAATGGGAGTGGGAGGAGGAATGGGAGTGGGAGGAGGAAGAGGGAGAGGAAGAGATGTACTATCAGGAGGAGTTTCACATTCTGCTGGGGGCAAACCCAGCACGTCATCAGCTGATGCCTTACATTCTGATTCACCTGGGCTCGAAGTTGTCTGCAACTGTCACACACCTCACCCCCAGCAGGAAGAGGGACAAGAGTGGACTCGACGTTCACATACACGGTGCCTGTGACCATGGGAGTGGTCACATGCGCTTCCTGTTGCACCACACCAACTTCCCGCTCGAGTTCACCAACTCCACAAGCAGAAGCATTATCATCCTCCAGAGCAAGGACGTCGAACCGATTTCTTGTTTTAAAAACATCAGATATTGCTGCTTCCAAACGGGACTCGTCGTGTTCGTCAGCCGGTGCCATCTTTTTTGGACAGCTCGCCGCCACATCCTGACTGTTATCAGTTAAATGTTTTAATTTATGTTTCCTTTTATAGGGAACAACGGTAAAACCCTCACCATCTGCCTGGGATTGAGCCACCCCCGCCGCCGACGGCTCAGGTAAATTACTCGTGTTTGAGGCATCACGAGGGTCCCCGACTCTAGATGGACCACTTTTTGTGTTAATGGTCTTCACCGGTATCGATGCATCACCGGCGGTATTCTTGGGGCAAACGTTTTTTAAATGCCCCGATTCACCACAATTAAAGCAAGTTATAGTTTCCGTTGCAATATAGATTTGATAATTGTGGTTTTTATATTTCAACGTCATAACTGCGTTAAGTGATTGAGCGTTATCTTTTAAAATGATATAACAATGATGTCGGAACGACATAACATGCCGAACCGAGGCGTCAGAGCGAAGACTAAGCGGACCCATCGAGACCCGCGACACAACTGTGCCAAAGACACTTAGTGCAGAGACGATCTCTTCACAAGTGAAAAAGGAGGAATATTGGACAGAGTTAACCGAACGGCCATTGTGTCCAAAGGATTAACGTTAACAAAAATATCCGGCGGGACGGTTAAACCGATTTCAACCGCCTGGGCCACGTGTCGCACGTCCGACAGGAAAACCACGATGCGATGATTCATTTTTGAAGCTGCAAGAACATTCTCGATTCCAACAAGGTCTCCTAAACTAATCACCACATTCTCAACACTAACTCCATCAGGTGGAGTAATTATCACTCCCTCCTTACGAGTGAGCGACTCGTACACACTATTGGACAAACGTCCGTTTGCCATAGCTGAAAATAAAATAAGGGAAGTTTAAGTTAAACAAAAAGAAACCTGTCACAAGCAACCAGCAAGTGAAGGTAAAGGAAAAAGATAAGGAAAAACAATATATAAATGAAGAATCGAAACCACCGACGAGCGGTTCGACCAGAAAAACAAGGGAAATGAAACGCAGGGCCAGAAACCGAAGGTTTCAACAAGAACCTGCGAAAGCACTTACCGTGCGCTCTCCCGCTCTCTCTCAAGTCTCAACACACACAGGAAACAAGGGGAAAACTTTACAATCAGAAACAGGGACACAATGGAGCGAATAAGGGAAATAGGAAACAGCCAAGACAGAGCACTCACGACACAAAGCGAGCAGATGCCATGACACAGCACCCAACGCACCGACAGCCAGCAGATGGCGACAGAGAGAGGAGAGAGAGGAGAGAGAGGAGAGAGAGGAGAGAGAGGAGAGAGAGGAGAGAGAAGAGAGAAGAGAGAAGAGAGAAGAGAGAAGAGAGAAGAGAGAGAGAGAGAGAGAGAGAGAGAGAGAGAGAGAGAGAGAGAGAGAGAGATAGAGAGATAGAGAGATAGAGAGAGAGAGAGAGAGAGAGAGAGAGAGAGAGAGAGAGAGAGAGAGAGAGAGAGAGAGAGAGAGAGAGAGAGAGAGAGAGAGAGAGAATTGAATTTGCAACACCATTTATTTCACAAAAAAAAACACACCAGGTCAAGTTACATTTTTACAGGAGAGAAAAAAATAGAAAAAACAACAGTTCTTAATGTTAAAAAGAAAAGCACAAATTCGATTCATTCACAACACATAAGGCTTCATTGATACACCATTTGCATTCAAAGAGTTTGACATTTTCATTCGCCACATAATAATCAAACTCTAACCTTATTCTTGCAGACACCAGCCCTTTAAACATAGGTACAACATCGAACCCATGCCCATTATCAATTTTAATTTTCCTCGATTTATATATTGAGTATTTTGCTACAGCAGCTAAGAAGTTTAGGAGGACACCAGAGTCCTTGCAGGAGGGTCTGAAAGATACACCAAAAATAAAAGAATGTGAAGTAAAAGGAAAAGACAACTGATCAAAAAGGTGTGTGAGAATCAAGAAAAGAGGTATTAGTCTTTCGCATTTCACATAGGCATGAAAGAGATCCTCCTTCTGTACACAGAAGGGGCATGCTACTGGCACTGAGCTGTCAAGGTGATGAACAAAGGTGTTCGTAGGGAGAGCCCAATGTGCTAGTCTCCACTGGATATCTGCGAGGAACCCGTAAATAGGTAATTTGTACATATTAGGCCACAGTGGCGTGGCAGGAGACCCTGGCCCTAACCTTTCGGACCACAAGGCCACTCTTGTTACTCCGGAGAAGGGTGATGCTTGGTTTTCTCGAAGGAGCTTGTGAATACCAGCCTTTGTTGCCAAATGAAAAGGAGAGACAAGTTCACCATTCGACTGGAGAGCTGGGAGCACCTTAATTTCAGGGAAAGACAGCCGAACATCCTCGACATTGTTTATACCTTCCCAGCCAATATTTAACTCCTTAAACTTCCTCTTGACGATGCGTATAATTTGGCTGACAATACGCACGGATCTTAAACCAAGAATGGCCGCCACCCTGCCAGCAGACATCCATTTTGTCCCAGATGTATCCCTCAGGTCACAAACTTTGCCAATTCCTCCTTGAGTAAATTTCCTAATCAAAGTCGGACTATGAGGAATGCATGGAAAAAAACCGTTATAGAAAATAGGCTCTTGGATAAACATCCGGCAATTATAAGCCTCAAGGCAACGATAAACCCCAAAACCTTTCCAAACTCTCAGCAAACCCTGATAAAAAGTTGGGATTGAAACTAAGCTGACACGGTCAAGGTTCACCAGGAACAAGTGCCTATCATAACACAGGCCTCCCGCTTGTTGCAACAAGAAAAACGCAAATGAGCGCCAGGGCAGCTCTTCAGCATACAACAGACGTTGCACAGACTGTAGGCGAAAAGCCATAAGCCGGGTGGACACCTCCACAATTCCATGTCCACCCTCCTTCCGAGGATGGTACAGTATTTGCGGCCGAAGCCAGTGGTATCCATTCCAAAAGAAATTAACCAAGACCCGCTGGATGGCTGGTATCAACTCCTTGGGTGGCTGCAAGGCAATTAGTTTATGCCATAATCTTGCTGCTATCAAGTTATTTATAACAAGAGAGCGGCCTTTATAAGAAAGAGATCGTAGCAGTCCTTCCCATCGTTTCAACCGGTGTGTAATTTGTTCAATCATTCCTTCCCAGTTCTTCGTTTCTACTTCCTGGTTGCCGAGATAGACACCAAGATATTTGACTCCATCTGTTTTCCACTCTAGATTATGTGGGAGTGACGGTGGCAGTGTTAAAGAAAGGTTATCTGAACCGCACCATAAGGCTACACTCTTGCCCCAATTTACTTCGGCGGAAGAGGCCGCAGAGTAGTCTTTAAAGCAACGCTGCACCGCAGCAACACTACTTGGGCCCTTAATCAGAACACATACATCATCAGCATAAGCTGTGACCACAAATCTTGAACCAAAAACGGCTCCCACATCCTGAGTTATTCGCTGCCTGATGGATGCTAAGAGTGGTTCAAGGGCAATTATATACAGAAGTCCAGAAAGGGGACACCCTTGACGGATACCCCGACGGAAAGGAAAAGAGGGACATAAACTGTTGTTTACTTTCATCATGCAGAAGGTGTTAGTGTATAACAGCTTGACATAGGAAATGAAAGTTTCGCCAAAACCCATCCGCTCCAGAACAGAAAACAAATATGTATGATCAACACGATCAAAAGCCTTTGTTTGGTCAAGAAACAACAACCCAAAACTGGCACGCACGTACTTATTACAAGAAATAATATCCCTTATCAGAAAAATATTGTCATAAATTGACCTTCCTGGTACACAGTAGGTCTGGTCAGGGTGCACAATAGAGCTGATCACAGTTCCCAAACGGTTTGCTAAGGCCTTCGACAAAAGCTTGTAATCCGCACACAGCAATGAGACAGGCCGCCAGTTCTCGACTAGTTGAGTGTCCCCAGCCTTTGGCAACAGGCAAATGACTGCTCTTCTGCAGGACAGGGGAAGCTCTCCAACATGAAGGCATTCATCAAATACCTCAAGCAGGTCAGGTCCCACAAGTTTCCAAAAAGTCTTATAGAACTCTCCGGGCAAACCATCAATCCCAGAGGCTTTACCATCCTTCAAGCTCCGCATAGCAGTTTCAAGTTCAGCAGCCGAAACTGACATGTTCAATGTGCGTTGCTGGTCTTCCTCAAGTCTTGGAAGCCCGGTAGTCAGCTCCTGCAAGGTCTCATTACTTATGCTCTGGGGGGAGTACAAGTTTGTATAAAAAACCTTCAAAACAGACTTAATCTCCTGTTGGGAGGTCACTATTGGCCCATTAGCAGCACGTAGCCCATGAATCTGTTGTGATTTTTTAACAGAGTTCTCCAAACCAAACAAGGCCTTATTTGGCATATCCAACGTTAAATAACTCATTCTCATGCGTACCAGGGTGCCCATTGCTCGCTGCCGTACCAGTTCAGTCAACATTGCCTTTTTAGTCCATAGCAGCCGGTCACCTGTAGTGTCTTTCCCAGCCGTATTAATGTTTTCCTCCAGGGCTGCAATTTCAGCCTTTAATGAATCAATCGAGAGATTTTGCAATTTAGTGGCATAAAGACTATATTGTTGACAGAACGATTTGACCTGACCCTTTGCGAGGTCCCACCACAGTCGAAGGTTAGCATGTTCAGATTTGGAGGACCGAATTCTTTCCCACACGGCTCGAAAAGCCTCTTTGAATCTCATATCATTCAGCAGGTGGGTATTAAGTGACCAATACGCACTACCCCCTGAGGTCAGAGGCAAATTAAAACCCATTGAAACCAGGTAATGGTCTGTGAAACCAGTTGGGAGTATCTGGGTTGTGGCCATCACATTTAGCATTGGCTTATTCACGTAGAATCTGTCTAGCCTTGCCATTGATATCCTCCCATCATGGCATCTGCACCACGTATAGCACCGTGAAGTTGGGTGTTGCAACCTCCAAACATCTTTCAAATGCTGATTTTTGATGATGTTCTCCAAAATCCTCATAGAAGCTGGATGGGGTTCATGACCGGTCCTGTCTACGGAAGGATTGATAGTGCAATTGAAATCACCAGCAACACAGATGAAAGCGGTTGTATCCAGTCCTTTTACAAAGTCATGCAGAGTGGAAAAGAACACTCTTCTTTCCATGGGCTCACTCGGTGCATATACGTTCACAATGATGATCCTTTGCGTGTTGCAATAGAACTCCACCGCTATCAGATGTCCCTTATAAATTTCCTTAAAGACAATCTTCCGAGCAGGGATTCTATCACTCAAGGCGATGGCAACACCAGCTTTGGGTGTGGTAAACCCACTCAGCCACCACTGCCCTCGATAAAGTTTTCCCCATTCAGCAACCAGGGTGTTCGTAGCATGAGTCTCCTGTATCAGGATGATGTCGGCTTTCACCCTCTCCATCGCCTGAATTGTCTGAATTTTTCGTAAGGGGGTACAACCCCCATTGATATTCAGGGATGCGATACATATCTTTCGCAAAGCCATTTACAAAGGTAACTCACCCTCCGCCTGCAATTCCTTATTCGCCTTTGTGACCGCTTTCCGAAGACGCTGAAATTGGGCCTCCGAGATTTCCATTGGGTCATTTCTTTGCAGGAGGGGTCTTGCAGCCCTGATGAAAGTTTTCACATCGGGAAAATGGTCTTTGATCACAACGTAGCGTTGCCTAAACGTCTCGTTTAGGAAACTGATGACGTTTTCCTTTGTTGCTTCCATCTGTTCTTCTCCCTGATGATCATTCACAGACACAAGGCTTTGAGCTTCCTCATCCAGCTCCCTAACCACATCAACGTTGAAACTCCTTTGTTGTGTGTCAGGAGCAGGCACACCTTCTGTGTCATCACCACTGCAGTCTTCTTGTTGCATCACAAGGGGCACATCTGTGCCACCACTGCTGCCTATTATAGGTCTGCTTGGACCATCATCCTTGGTCGTTTCAACCGGATGTGAGCAACAACCGTTGTCACTCAGGCCCTGGGACTGCTCGTTGTCACAAGGGACAATGGTGCCATCATCACAACCAATACTGCTGCATTGATTTTCTTCAACAAGAGCAAGGGATGAAGTCCTACTCTCCTCTGTTTCGTCACCACCCTGCCCAGCTTGCTGAGAATCATCAGGATAGTCTGAGATACTGTTTGTTTGTACGAGTATCACTTTGCTACCTTTGTCTTCCACCTCGGCGCTCAAAAAGGTACGTTTTAGGTTCCTCTTAGCCTCGGTGCCTTTCATCAATACCTCCTCAAAGACCATATTCTCTTGAGGTTGCAGCCTCTTGTCCTCATCGACTGGGTGCACCCCTGCTGCACTAACCTCAGCAACACCGCCACCACTTTCCACACCCTGGTCTTCTGGTGTGGGCGTCTGTACTCCACCAGGCTCATGAACGGGGGGCACTGCATCAGTTACAGGGGGGGCCGACCCAGCTGCTGTAGCGTACGTCTTCTTGGCGTCTGGGCAATACTGCTTAGTGTGTCCGTGTGCTCCACATCCGTAGCAGATCAAGGTCTCGGTCGCCATGAAGATTCTATATTCATGCTCGCCTACTTTAAAGGTGTGGGAGGTGTTCAACTGCTTCGCTGCGTCTTTTAGAACAACAAAACAAAAACGTCTAAACGATTGTACGTGCTTCAACCTGCCGTTTCTCGTACGTAGAGGAACCCTAATGATTCGAGAGACGACAGTGCCAAACTCACCTAGCTTGTGTAGGATTTCCTCGTTACCTAGAAAAGGCGGAACATTGCTCAGAATGACTTTAACTGCCGGCGTGTCCATCGACGACACAGGAACAAACAGATCGTTTCCCAAGGTCAAACCATTCTGCACAACAATATCGGCCAGACTTATTTGCGAAACAAAAACCACAATTTTGTGATTCATACGAGACGCGGCACGAATGTTACTCACGTCGATCAAATCCCCAATCGCAAGCAAAATGTCATCCATTTCAACTCCCTCCGGTGGGACAAGGCACAGCCCGTGCTTACGCGATAAACCCTCATCGGTAACACGATCGGCAGGCCTTTGGCTACTCCTATTAGCCATATCGTCAAAGGAGAAACGAAGTGAAAGCAAATAGATTTGTATAATCCCAAAAAAAAAAAAAGAATAGAAAAAAAAAAATATATATTAAGTAACTAGAAACGAAAGCACGGTTTAAACCACGTTAGGAAAAAACGTGGTTCAAACAAACCCTTACCGTGCTGGCTCTCCCTCTCTCTGTCTCGAAGGAGGAGAAAAAAAACGAGGGACAGGTGGTAACGAAGCAGGAAGGGAGGAAAAAGGTCAACATACACGACAAGAGTACAAAAGGAAAAAACCAAAGGAAGGGGAAAGGTAAAAAGGTTGGTGGGGAGAGGATGAAAAACAACACGAGCCAGGAGCTACAACACACAAGCACGAGCACGCGCCATCTTGCCACGCCCAACACACGAAACGGCCAGCAGGGGGCGAGAGAGAGAGAGAGAGAGAGAGAGAGAGAGAGAGAGAGAGAGAGAGAGAGAGAGAGAGAGATAGAGAGATAGAGAGAGAGGAGGAAGAGATAGAGAGATAGAGAGAGAGAGAAAGAGAGAAAGAGAGAAGGAGAGAGAGAGACAGACAGACAGACAGACAGACAGACAGACAGAGACAGAGACAGAGACAGAGAGAGAGAGAGAGAGAGAGAGCGAGCGAGAGAGAGAGAGAGAGAGAGAGAGAGAGAGAGAGAGAGAGAGAGAGAGAGAGAGAGAGAGAGAGAGAGAGAGAGAGAGAGAGAGAGAGAGACTGACTGTTTCTTCCTTTTATTACAAGAGTACAAAAAATCAGTTATGTTCAGTCATAAAGAAACAAAACACAATAAAAATGGTCTCAAGGAAAAGTTATTATCAAATCATCATCATCAAGTGTGCATATGGCATCATTAAAAACCCACTTTTCTTTAAAACATGTTAAATTCTTGTTCATTTTAAAAAACCGGTATTCTAGCTTTAGTCTTGCATTTACAAGAGCCTTAAGGGTGAGCAGTACATCATATGACGAGTCAGAAGCGTTTCCCATTTTTTTCTTCCTGGATTTATAAATTGCAAACTTGGCCTGGCCAATTAAAAAATTCATTAAAACCACATTTCTAAGGGAAGACGGTCCTAAAACACCATAAATAAAAACATTGTGATTGAAGAGGGAACCAAGCTTCACAAAGCGTTCCTGAAGGAATGTAAAAAGAGGTTGCAATCGTTCACACTCAAGGTATATATGCGGTAGGGTTTCAATGGATGCACAGAAAGGGCATAGATTAGAGTTAGCAGTAGAAAACCGGTTCAGTAAAACATTATAAGGTAAAATCCAGTGTACAAGTTTCCATTGAATATCTCCAACATACTTTGGAGTAGGCAAGAGATAAAAACTTCGCCAATTGGGGCAATTGGGGGGTATTGGGGGTAAAACATCCCGCCATCGAAGCCTCGGGTGCTCAGAAAATGTTTTTGCGTATAAAATTTTAACGTACGCGTTGTACAAAGTTTTCTTTGGAAAGGCGGGAAGGGATAATGCAGTATCATCAGGGCTGTTCAGGCCAGGGGACAGATTAAGTGGCGGGCTGAAGACTAGGAGTTTGAGGAAGTCACCCGCTGTTTCCTCGGGGGAAGGGCCAAGTTCCTCGCAGGTATTACGATACGTTGTGGATATCCCTTGAAGGAACCGAGAGATGATCCTGACAGATTTTATTCCGGTTTTTTGTGCCACAGCGGCAGCACTCAGCCGGCAGCTCCCAGACTCTGTCATGAGGTCTTTCACTCGCAGCAGCTTGGCATCAACAAAACGTTGAACGAGTCCCCTATTATTCAAGCTGTTTTCCAGGAAGGGGTTGTAGCATAGGGGCTCATTCAACAACATTTCCATGTTGCATGTTGCCATTTCACGGGAAAAGGACAGGGCTTGCCAGGCATTCATCACCCCTTGGTAAAAGGTGGGCAGCAAGGATGAATCGATTTGATGAGGGTTCATCAAGAAAAGTTATCGGTCGTAACCCAGCTTGCATGTAAGCTGCAATATGCAGTTAGCCAGAGGCCTCCAGAGTAGGGCTTCATCTCCATATACAAGTTGGCGCACGATATGAAGCCGGAAGACCATAATCCGGCTGCGGATATCAATAAGACCTTGGCCACCTTCAGTGAGTGGTAAGTATGCCACGGGGGGTTGGAGCCAGTGTTTCCCGCTCCAGAAAAAGTCGATAATGCTCTTTTGCAGTGTAATAAGAAGGCTCCCGGGCGGTTGTAGGCATATCATCTTATGCCATAGCATAGAGGCGACAAGATTGTAAATGACGAGAGTTCTTCCGCGGTACGAAAGTTGAGAAAGAAGTCCTTTCCAGCGGGCCAGTTTTGCCATTACCTTGTCCGGTAATCCCACCCAGTTCTGCTGCTCAAAGGTGTTGTCTCCTAGGAAAATACCGTGGTATTTAATGCCACTTTTCTGCCAGTTCACTCCTCCTGGTAGGACAATTGGCGGGCAATCTCCAGGTCCTATCCAAAGGGCTTCACTCTTCTTCCAGTTTACCTGGCCTGAACAAGCCTGACAATATGTCTTTCGTGCCTGAGCCACCGCAGTGACGTCAGCACTATTTTTTATATAAATACAGACATCATCTGCATAGGCAGAGACTTTTAGCGGTGTGGTAAGAATTGATCCAGTGAAGCCAGAAATGTGCGTACGTAATTGGAGCAGAAGAGGTTCGATGGCAAGAGAGTATAAAAGTCCAGATAGCGGGCAACCTTGCCGTACTCCCCGTTGTACAGCAATGGGGCTACACAATACTTGATTCATTTTAAAAACACTGGATATATTACAATACAAAAGTTTAACGTACGAGATAAAAATAGGTCCAAACCCAAAATTCTCTAAAACTCTAAAAAGGTACATGTGGTCAATACAGTCAAAGGCTTTTCCTTGGTCAATGAAAAACAGACCAACATTCATATTAAAATTGTTACAAAACCGAATGGTATCACGGATAAGAAAGATATTATTAAAAATAGTACGTCCAGGAATACAAAAGGATTGATGTTCTCCTATTAGTACATTCATAAAAGGTTTCATTCGATTAGACAAGGCTTTGGCTAAAATTTTATAATCCGTACATAAAACAGAGATAGGACGCCAGTTCTCTATAAGTTGAGTGTCCGCTTTCTTAGGAATTAAGGTGGTGACTGCTCTCCGGCAACTCCACGGCAGTTGTCCATCCTCTAAACATTCATTCAATACCCGCAGTAGGTGAGGTCCAATGGCGTCCCAAAAAAACTGGAAAAATTCACTAGTCAGCCCATCCAGTCCAGGGGCTTTATCAGGTTCCAAGGCCTTCAAGGCAGCGGTGAGCTCAGGTAACCTAAGAGGATCCTCCAACTGCTGCTTCTGATCCTCCGCCAATGTTGGAAGGTTAGAAACAAGTTCCGATATTGCATCCTGGTTAATGTCATGCCGCATAAACCGTTGTTTAAAATGTTTCCGGGCACATTCCCTGATTCTGCCATCTTCATAAAGGAGTTCCCCATCATGGAGCAAGCGTGTAATCATTGGCGAAGAGGCCCCCCTTTTAAGGCTGAAGAAGAATTTGGTTGGAGCATCAAGGTCGTGTATGTACCTCATCTTCAGGCGCAATAAAGCATTTTGTGCTCGCCTTTCGGATATGGAATTCAGTAAGGCCGTTTTTCCATGAATTTGTTGCCTCATTCCCTGGTAGCTCACACTTGCAGTTCCCTGAAGCTGTTCCTGTAATTCCAGGATTTCATCTTCAAGTAAGGTTGTGGTTTTTCTTTCCTCTTGAACACCATACACACGATATTGTTGGCAGAACAGTCTGATGTGCGTTTTGGCATTATCCCACCATTGTCTGAGGTTTGAGAAATTCCCTTGGGAGGCAACTAGAATATTCCAAATTTCCGGAAAAATGTCCTTAAAGGTACGTACCTTAAAGGTACGTATCAAGTAAGTTGTTATTAAATTTCCAAAAAGCACTCTTGTGTTTCGGGCAGGGGGCAGAAATTTTGAGAAATGTTGCGCTGTGGTCCGAGAATCCTGATGGGCAAACTTTGGATGACAGAACGAGGCGTTCAAGTGGAGGATTAATATAAAACTTGTCCAAGCGAGCAAGTACAATATTACCCTGAATGCATCGACACCATGTGTATTGCCTGATTGATGGGTGCTGTACCCGCCATATATCTGTCAAATTCATTTGTTTTAAAAATTTGGTGAGAGGGATTGTGGAGGCAGGATGGGGCTCTGCACTGTTCCTGTCTACTTGGGGTTGGAGGGTGCAATTAAAATCTCCACCAATACAAACATGATTGTCTTGGTTTTTTAGGGCGTTTTGGCTGTCGAGGGACGTTAGGTGTGTCCCAAGGGCATTAAAAAAAACTCGCCGAGCTACAGGCGTACTTGGGGCATAGATATTAAAAATAGTATAGAATTTTCCACAGTAGTGGAATTCTAGGGATGCTAGGGATCCCTTGTGTATTTCGTCGAATTTAAGCGATGAAGGCGAAAAGGAGGGGCTAAGAATTATTGCGACACCGCCTTTGCGGGAGTCACCGTTACTAAAAAAGGACAGGCCGGGGAAGAGCCTACACCACTCTGCGACACAGCAGTCGTTGGCATGGGTCTCTTGTAAGAGGACAATGTCAACTTTCTTCTGTAATAAAAAATCCCTTACTTGAACTTTACGGACAGAGAACTTTACGGACGGACGAACTACATCCTCCGTTAATATTCAGGCTACAAATGGAAAAACTCATTACAGCTACAAGGAGGAGTGACCACCACTCAATTTTTTGATAGCAGTTCATTCTTAGCTTTTTGCAACCACTTCTTTAAACGGTGACGTTGGGAGGAATTGAAATTAAAAACGTGGGGCCGTTTTACCATCAATCTAGCGGAATGTATAAAATCAGGTCGCTCCGGAAAAAAGGTTTCTATAACAACATTCCTTTTTCGGAATGTGTCCTTAAGAAACCTTTTTATCTTGGAGGGAGGGATTGGAGGGGTTTCTTCTTCCTTAAGGCTACCACATTCACTAACAGAGTCATCTATATCAGATGGCTCAGATGGTGTGTCACACTGGTTTTCATCATTTATCTCCTCACCATCATCACATCCCTCCACGTTATCGGATGGGGCATAGTCCATAGAGGGCGGGGACGGGGAGGGAGAGAAATGAGCCATCTTCAGGGGAGGGGGGGGGGGGGGGTACTAATTTTTGCGGTTCAACCATATCAGTTTCTAGGTCAGTAGACAAGGGCGAGGATTCATCCACATCTATGTCCTCCAATACCGAGAAACGATTTTCTGTGACGAGGGACAAATCTAGGGCAGAGAGGAGCACCTGTCGGTTTTCAGTTGTAGGTTTTTTAAAGAGATGACCGTTTTCATCTGTTGTTTGTAGATGTCTTTTTCCTTTTGGGCAGACTAATTGAAACTCGTCCTGGTTAGTGGGAAGAGATTGCAAGGGTTTGGGGGGAGGACGTGATCATCGGGAGGGGATTCCCATCGGCTACCACGGCGAGAGAGGTAGGATCAGTTATAGCAGGCAACAAGCTGTGATTGGACGATGTCGCCTGGGGGGGGAGGTCTATCGTTAACAGGAGATGGCTGCAATTAGATCCTTCAGTAGAGGGAGGGGCCCCTTTTTCAAGGGGAGGGGAAGGGGGTACGGCGGGGGGGGGGGGGGTTGGGTCGGTGGTAGGAGGGCTTGGATCGGTGGTAGACAGATTTGGATCAGTGGTGGTAAGGCTTGGGTCGATGGTGGGAAGGTTCGGGTCGGTGGTGGGAGGGCTTGGTTCGGCGGCGGGAAGGCTTGGTTCGGTGGTGGGAGGGTTTGGTTCGGTGGTGGGAAGGCTTGGGTCGGTGGTGGGAAGGCTTGGGTCGGTGGTGGAAGGGTTTGGACCGGTGGTGGGAAGGCTTGGGTCGGTGGTGGGAAGGCTTGGGTCGGTGGTGGAAGGGATTGGATCGGTGGTGGGAAGGTGGGGGGGTTGCTTATTCCCGGTTCGGAGGGGAGGTTGTACTTGTGGAGAATTCTCTTTTCGGGGGCAGTCATGCTTAACATGCCCAAATTGTCCGCAGCCAAAACATTTTAGAACGTTGGTGGACACGTACACTGTATATTCGTTCTGTTGATGTTTTAATTTTATTATAAGGTTTAAATCCTTCTGGGAATTTTTTAAAATCATAAACACTTGCCGCCGGAATGAAACCACGTGCCTTAAATCGTTGTTTCGTGACCCGAAGGGAATCATGGAGATACGAGACACGATGGTACCGTATCGGGACAACTCTTTAATTAGTACATCGTCGGATACAAATGGGGGGCAATTGGATATCACGACTTTTATCGCTGGGCTATCTAGTGGGGAAATCATAACAAATAAATCTGGATCGATTGTCAAACCCTGTTCGACAATTTGTGGGACACAATCCACGTCGGACAAAAAAATAACGATCCGCTTGTTCATCCGCGAAGCGGCAACAACCTTGTCGATCCCGACAACACGACCGGTTGCGAGGACAACGTCCTCGACACTAACCTCACGTTCCGGAGGTACACAAAAGAACCGGTGCTTACGGGTCAGGCTCTGAAAGGCCGTATATCGAGATAGTGCAGCTGCCATGCTGGAACAGCTGCACTTACACCCCCTCCCCAACTCGGGGAGGGTGAATATATAATAATTAATATAATCTTCCCTACCCGAACTCCGGGAATGGGAAGTAATCAGACCTCTCCGATTTCCCTAACTTCGGAAAACGGAGGCAACAAAACAAACTGAAGGAAAGATAAACGAAAGGAAAAAAAGGAAATAGAGGTTTAAGATGAAGGAGCAAACACCGATCGGGCGACGCCCAAAGACGGCGAACCCTTACCAGCGATCACCCTGTGCTCTCCGGCTCTCTCTCCCGTCTCAACGTATATGGGAATCACCAGGAAGACTCCACGAACAGGCACAAGGACACGGAGGGGTCCTTCCGTTTCCGGTCTTGCTGGCGAGGGTTCGTTTTTTCACAGCTCCACACGCTCTCCATCGAAATCGAAGTTAAGTAATTGTTCCCATTTTGTATTTTCGTTAAAACTGTATTTATTTTATGGTGTATGTACGTATATTGTCCCGACAAAGATTTTCGGTGCAAATCTTTCATACCTGCATTGAAAATCGTGTTAATTCGTGTCGTCTTGAGGCCTCTTTGTACAGTGTACACTGTACAACCTTGAGGCTTTGTTTTTCTCTCAGTGCCTGTCGTTTGTGATCCAATAACTTTCGTTCTCTGTTTTCGCAGTCTTTCCACCCCAAAGCCTACTTCCTTATGTAAATCTCAACTCAAAAAAAGAAAAGAAAAAGACATTACCTTCTCTGTGCTCATTCGTTTATTCATTCTTATTCGTTCGTTCGTTCTTCGACCACGTGTTTCTCCCCCATTTCCCCAGATAGATTGTCAAATTTCAACTCGTTATTTTATCGTCCATGTGTTATTGTTTGATTATAGTTAGTTTTGGTTTGAATTTCCTGTAACTCGTAATTAATTAATGGTGTTCTGCTCCTCGTGTGTGGCCTTGTAGTTGTACCCCCGTCGGTGTTTTGTTAACTTAAGCGTGTTTTGCTTGGCTCTTAGTTTTTTCCCTTCTACCCCGAACATAATACTCTGTCTAACGTTCTAAATCCCCCCCCCCCAAAAAAAAAACAAAAAAACAAAAAAACATTTATTTTCTTTTCTCCACGTGTACTGTTGTCTCATCCTGTATTTTCTGTCCAGGTGTGCTGTTCGCCCCACCCCCATTATCTCCTTGCCATCCACCGTTTTCCCTGTTCACGTGACTCGTGGTGGTCCCTCTCAGCTCTCCCCCCGTTGGTATTTTTGTGCATATAAGATTGTTCACGTTTCTGTTTAAATATTATTTAAATATGTTTAACCTTTCCCCTTCTGTGTTTTATTCAGTGGTATTTTACAACACGCTGTTTTTCTTCCTATTTAAAAGGCTTTTCTCAATTTCCTCTCCAACTCATTCCACTTCAAAAAAAAAGAAATTCAATATCTTATACGTCTCCCTCACTACATGGTCTAAATTCACATTCATTCCATCCCTCCTCCATCGTTCTGAATCGGATTGCTAACTTGAAAATCACAACAAACCCAATTTGTTATCAATGTTCGTCTTTCATTAATCATCCACTTTCTAAACTCCCCTCTTGCCCCTCCCATCCAAATCCCCCCCCTTGCACCTACACTCCTAAACTACCCCCTTGCCCCTCCACTCTTAAACTCCCCCCTTGCCCCTCCACTCCTGAACTCCCCCTTGCCCTTCCCCTCCTAAACTCCCCCCTTGCCCCTCCCCTCCTAATCCCCCCTTGCCCCTCCACTCCTGATCTCCCCCCTTGCCCATCCCCTCCTAAACTCCCCCCTTGCCCCTCCCCTCCAAATCCCCCCCCTTGCCCCTACACTCCTAAACTCCCCCCTTGCCCCTCCACTTCTAAACTTCCCCCTTGCCCCTTCCCTCCAAAACTCCCCCCTTGCCCCTCCCCTCCTAACTCCCCCCTCACTCCTCCCCTTCAAAACTCCCCCCCAATCCCTCCCATTCAATTCTCCCCCCATACCATTCCTCTCCAATTCTCCCTCCTCCCCCCTCCTCCTCCAAGCTGCCTCCTCCCCACTTCGTCTCCCTTCTATCTCATACCTCCACCCCCCCAAACCTTCTACTTTCCTCTGCCCCCCTTCAAACAACCCCTCACTGTGCCTCATCCCTTCACCATCAAACCTTTCGTTCTCCTCATCCTTCCTTTTCTTGGAACTCTTCTGCAACATCTGACACACTATCAACTGCTCTCCCTACCTCCCCCTCTCATCCTTCATCTTACCCTACTCCTCCCCTCCCCTGTCCTGTACCCGATGCTCCCCCTCTCTCTTCATTAATGGTATGGACCTCAAACATCCTCAAACATTCGCTCAAACCTGACTGATCTCTCCATACAGGTTGCTTCTGACAATCCAGACTTGATCTGCTTAACAGAGACTTTCCTCCTTCAAGATGTCTCTGATTCCTTAATATCTCTTCCTGGTTACTCCCTCCTCCGGTATGATATACCTGAGCCTCGGCCTGGTGGTGGGGTGGCTATCTTTGTCAAAAACTCTCTTCCTCACTCTCCTTGCACTGCCCTCTTTCCTCCTCACCCGCAGGAGTACCTCTGGTTACGGCTTCCTCTCCGCTCCCACCTTTTGTTCATATGTGTTCTGTACCGTCCCCCAAACAGTGATGACTCCATCTACATTTCACTGTCTGACAACATGGACCAACTTCTATCCACTCATCCCAACTCTCTCTTCCTCATATGTGGTGACTTCAACTGTCATCATGCCACCTGGTTGGGTGTGGGTTCCTCTCTCACCAGTCATGGCACCTCAGCAAAGGACTTCTGTGACTCACTGGGATTGACACAATCTGTCAATTTCCCGACCCGGATCTCAGCCAATGGAGTATCTTCTCTTCTAGACTTGGTTATGACAAACTTCCCTGCTAATGTCTGCTGCTCTTCTTCTGCTCCAATCGGTTCTTCTGATCATGTGCTTGTCAAAGTGGACATCTCTCTGGCCATTCTCAGAGAGCCTCCTCAGCGTCGCCGAGTCTGACATTTCACTCTGGCCGACTGGCACGGTCTTCAAGCAGCCATCAATCGTCTGGGCTGGTCTCCCATCTCCACTGCCTCTGACATCAATTCTTCCTGGGAATTCTTCCAAAGCAAACTGCTCTCTCTCATGCACAGATTTATCCCATCTCGTCTTCAGTTGTCTTACCCTTCCTCCCGTCCATGGTACACTGAATCTTGTGGTGAGGCAGTTGCCCTGAAACAACTTGCGTTTGCCTCTTGGAAGGCTAATCCAACTGAAGGCAATCTCAGTTCCTTCCACCAAGCTTGGAACAAGTGTGTGTCTACACTCAGGAGTGACAGGAAGCACTTTCTCTCCACACTCAAGAATGAACTCTCAAACCTGTCTCCTTCCTCCAAATCCTGGTGGCGTCTGGTCAAATCCGTTTCTGGTGTTTGTTCCCCCTCCATCCCCTCCCTTACCTCAAATGGCTACACAGTTGACACTGCACGTGACAAAGCCGAATGCCTCAACTCTGTGTTTGCCTCAAAATCTTGTGTCCCAAACCCATCTCTCTCTGTTCCCACCTTACCCAGTCGAACCCAACTGCTCCTGGACTCTGTGTCCTTCTCTCCTGACAAGGTGGAGGAGTTTTTGTCAAACCTTGACTCTGATTCTGCAACTGGACCAGACGGCATCAGGCCACGTGTCCTAAAATCCTGCTCTGCCGCTGTATGTCACCCTCTCTCTGTTCTTTTCACCCTCTCTTTTGCTCAAGGTCATCTGCCAGCATCCTGGAAATCAGCAAACATTACCGCTTTACACGTGCCTTCGATAAGGTCTGGCATCCAGCTCTGCTCACCAAACTCTCCTCCTATGGCATCCATGGAAATCTCCATGCATGGCTTGCGGACTTCCTCTCTGGTCGTAGACAACGTGTGGCCCTGAATGGATTTCTCTCATCTCCCCTTCCTGTCCAGGCTGGAGTTCCCCAAGGCAGTGTTCTGGGCCCTGTGCTTTTTCTGGTCTTTATCAATGATCTCTCCGACTCTCTGGAAAATCCTCTCTATCTCCTTGCTGATGACTCCACTCTCTGCCGCTCCATTCCTCTTCCCTCAGTTCGGCAGTCTGCAGCCTCCTCACTCTCTGAAGACCTGGACAAAATCACAGACTGGTCAAACAAGTGGAACCTGTCTTTCAGTCCTGACAAATCTCACACTCTTACTATGTCTCTCCGAAAAGATCGACTGGACAACCCTCCCATCTACTTTCTCAACAATCCTCTCCAAGAAGTTCTGTCACTCAAGCTTTTGGGTCTCACTATCTGCCCTGATCTTTCTTGGGAAAACCACATTTCCAGCTGGCCTCCAAAGCCAGTTGCCGGCTGGGCATCCTCCATCGTGCGAAGTCCTTCCTGGGCACACCTGAGCTCCTCACCACATACAAGGCTTTCATCCGCAGCTCAATGGAATACTGTTCTCCCCTATGGGCCGGTGCTCCTGCCTCACACCTAGCTCGGCTTCACGCTGTTGAAACCAAAGCTTTCAGAATCATTGGAATCTCCCGTGATGAAGCTATCTCCGAGGGCCTTTCCCTCACTCACCGCAGACAGGTAGGTGGTCTTTCTGTCTTCTACCGACTCCTCTCCGGCCTTGCTCCCCCAGCTCTCTCTGTGCTTTGTCCCCCAAATATTCCTACAAGTCGCACAAGATCTGCCAGCAACCCTCTGATGGTTAAACTGCCGAAATCTCGGCTCTCTGCTCACCTTCACTCTTTCATTCCTCTTTTCTCACGCCTCTGGAACAAACTCCCACACTCTGTTCAATCCCACTCCTCCCTCCAATCCCACTCCTCCCTCCAGGTCTTTAAAACAGCTGTTCACCACCATCTCTTATCTTTCCCCATCCAAAACCTTGATCTTTTCTACCCCCACTAATTCACCCCAGATCCACCTTGTTTGAAATTCCAACTTCTTTCCTGGAAGTCCTGGCAGTGTCCATATATTTTATACCTCTCCCACTCCCCCCCCCCCCCCTTCCCATGCCTCCCCCCACCCCCCAAAGCCATCTCCCTCCCACAGATATCTCGATGTCCCTGCTCTCAGATGTTGTGTTTGTGTCCCTCCCCCTCTCGCCCCATCTTGTCTACCGCTCCCCATGTTATGTTTTAGGTGTCGGTTTGTCTTTCTGTGTGATTAATGTTAGCTCTTTCACTAGCCTCGATCTTGTATTTAAAAAAAAAAAAAAAAAAAAATTGTTCCCTGTAAACCGACAGAACCACAAACACACTGGAGACCTCTGCTCCAAATTGGCGCTGCCGCAACAATCAAATGGCTCACCATGTATCAGGCACCCATTGTCAAACGCACTGGGGACCTGCAATGGCGACTGGCACATTATATTTTATCTTCAAACGTTTTATCTCACCGCATATACCCTGACAACTCGGAAATGTGTCCCTTCTGTGATGTCCCTGAAACTGTTTTTCATGTTTTTATTGAATGTACGAGGTTGGATCCTCTTTTTTCAGTTTTATCACGTGTGATTGAAGGGCTAGGCCTGGTTTTCACACATTGTGTTTTTATATTTGGCTTTAATATTTCTTACCGGTGTAAAGAAGAATGTATGTTAGTCAACTATCTGTTTGTGGAGGCAAAACTTGCTATTTATTTATCAAGAAAGCACAAAATGCAAACCATTTGTGCGCTACTTTTATCTGATGATGATGTTTTTATGATTTTCAAAGGTATAGTTATGCCTCGTTTACATCTGGAGCTTGAATTCATTGAAGGTACACTCTTCTCACAGTGATGGTGCATGAAGGAATCCCTTTGCAGCTTGGTTGATGGTGTCCTCCAAGTTCATTTGTAAATTCTAGTCCTTGCCCTCATGTAACCCCCATCCTTATGTATATGAAATGTGTCGTATGACTTTTCATCATGTGCACTGACTTCCCAGTAATAAAGAGGAACGAAATGTCAAATGTCTCTCTCTCTCTCTCGCGCCCCCTGCTGGTCGTTTGTATGCTGGTTGTACTGTCATGGCGTCTGCTTGTGGAGGCCTGTGAGTGCTCTGTGTTGTTGCTCCACCCCCCCTCCCCCCTCCCGTTTTCCCCCCTCCGTGTCCTTGTACCTGTTCGTGGAGTCTTCCTGGTGATTCCCATATACGTTGAGACGGGAGAGAGAGCCGGAGAGCACAGGGTGATCGCTGGTAAGGGTTCGCCGTTTTTGGGCGTCGCCCGATCGGTGTTTGCTCCTTCATCTTAAACCTCTATTTCCTTTTTTTCCTTTCGTTTATCCTTCCTTCAGTTTGTTTTGTTGCCTCCCTTTTCCGAAGTTAGGGAAATCGGAGAGGTCTGATTGCTTCCCATTCCCGGAGTTCGGGTAGGGAAGATTGTATTATATATTCACCCTCCCCGAGTTGGGGAGGGGTTGTAAGTGCAGCTGTTCCAGCACGGCAGCTGCACTATCTCGATTTACGGCCTTTCAGAGCCTGACCCGTAAGCACGGGTTCTTTTGTGTACCTCCGGAACGTGAGGTTAGTGTCGAGGACGTTGTCCTCGCAACCGGTCGTGTTGTCGGGATCGACAAGGTTGTTGCCGCTTCACGGATGAACAAGCGGATCGTTATTTTTTTGTCCGACGTGGATTGTGTCCCACAAATTGTCGAACAGGGTTTGACAATCGATCCAGATTTATTTGTAATGATTTCCCCACTAGATAGCCCAGCGATAAAAGTCGTGATATCAAATTGCCCCCCATTTGTATCCGACGATGTACTAATTAAAGAGTTGTCCCGATACGGTACCATCGTGTCTCGTATCTCCATGATTCCCTTTGGGTCACAAAACAACGATTTAAGGCACGTGGTTTCATTCCGGCGGCAAGTGTTTATGATTTTAAAAAATTCCCAGAAGGATTTAAACCTTATAATAAAATTAAAACATCAACAGAACGAATATACAGTGTACGTGTCCACCAACGTTCTAAAATGTTTTGGCTGCGGACAATTTGGGCATGTTAAGCATGACTGCCCCCGAAAAGAGAATTCTCCACAAGTGCAACCTCCCCTCCGAACCGGGAATAAGCAACCCCCCCACCTTCCCACCACCGGTCCAAACCCTTCCACCACTGACCCAAGCCTTCCCACCACCGAACCAAGCCCTCCCGCCGCCGAACCAAGCCCTCCCGCCGCCGAACCAAGCCCTCCCACCACCGACCCGAACCTTCCCACCATCGACCCAAGCCTTACCACCACTGATCCCAATCTGTCCACCACCGACCCAAGCCCTCTTACCACCAATCCAAACCCCCCCGCCGTCCCCCCTTCCCCTCCCCTTGAAACAGGGGCCCCTCCCTCTACTGAAGGATCTAATTGCAGCCATCTCCTGTTAACTATAGATCTCACCCCCCAGGCGACATCGTCCAATCACAGCTTGTTGCCTGCTATAACTGATCCTACCTCTCCCGCCGTGGTAGCCGATGGGAATCCCCTCCCGATGATCACGTCCTCCCTCCGCCCCCCTCCCCCCAAACCCTTGCAATCTCTTCCCACTAACCAGGACGAGTTTCAATTAGTCTGCCCAAAAGGAAAAAGACATCTGCAAACAACAGATGAAAACGGTCATCTCTTTAAAAAACCTACAACTGAAAACCGACAGCCCCCCCTCTCTGGCCTAGATTTGTCCCTCGTCACAGAAAATCGTTTCTCGGTATTGGAGGACATAGATGTGGATGAATCCTCGCCCTTGTCTACTGACCTAGAAACTGATATGGTTGAACCGCAAAAATTAGTACCCCCCCCCTGCTCCCCTGAAGATGCCCTCCCCGTCCCCCCCCCTCTATGGACTATGCCCCATCCGATAACGTGGAGGGATGTGATGACGGTGAGGAGATAAATGATGAAAACCAGTGTGACACACCATCTGAGCCATCTGATATAGATGACTCTGTTAGTGAATGTGGTAGCCTCAAGGAAGAAGAAATCCCTCCAATCCCTCCCTCCGAGATAAAAAGGTTTCTTAAGGACACATTCCGAAAAAGGAATGTTGTAATAGAAACCTTTTTTCCAGAGCTACCTGATTTTATACATTCCGCTAGACTGATGGTAAAACGGCCCCACGTTTTAAATTTCAATTCCTCCCAACGTCACCGTTTAAAGAAGTGGTCGCAAAAAGCTAAGAATGAACTGCTATCAAAAAATTGAGTGGTGGTCACTCCTCCTTATAGCTGTAATGAGTTTTTCCATTTGTAGCTTGAATATTAACGGAGGATGTAGCTCTGTCCGCAAAGTTCAAGTAAGGGATTTTTTATTACAGAAGAAAGTTGACATTGCCCTCTTACAAGAGACCCATGCCAACGACTACTGTGTCGCAGAGTGGTGTAGGCTCTTCCCCGGCCTGTCCTTCTTTAGTAACGGTGACTCCCGCAAAGGCGGTGTCGCAATAATTCTTAGCCCCTCCTTTTCGCCTTCATCGCTTAAATTCGACGAAATACACAAGGGATCCCTAGCATCCCTAGAATTCCACTACTATGGAAAATTCTATACTATTTTTAATATCTATGCCCCAAGTACGCCTGTAGCTCGGCGAGTTTTTTTTAATGACCTTGGGACACACCTAACGTCCCTCGACAGCCAAAACGCCCTAAAAAACCGAGACAATCATGTTTGTATTGGTGGAGATTTTAACTGCACCCTCCAACCCCAACTAGACAGGAACAGTGCAGAGCCCCATCCTGCCTCCACAATCCCTCTCACCAAATTTTTAAAACAAATGAATTTGACAGATATATGGCGGGTACAGCACCCATCAATCAGGCAATACACATGGTGTCGATGTATTCAGGGTAATATTGTACTTGCTCGCTTGGACAAGTTTTATATTAATCCTCCACTTGAACGCCTCGTTCTGTCATCCAAAATTTGCCCATCAGGATTCTCGGACCACAGCGCAACATTTCTCAAAATTTCTGCCCCCTGCCCGAAACACAAGAGTGCTTTTTGGAAATTTAATAACAACTTACTTGATGATAGTACCTTTAAGGACATTTTTCCAGAAATTTGGAATATTCTGGTTGCCTCCCAAGGGAATTTCTCAAACCTCAGACAATGGTGGGATAATGCCAAAACGCACATCAGACTATTCTGCCAACAATATCGTGCGTATGGTGTTCAAGAGGAAAGAAAAACCACAACCTTACTTGAAGATGAAATCCTGGAATTACAGGAACAGCTTCAGGGAACCGCAAGTGTGAGCTACCAGGGAATGAGGCAACAAATCCATGGAAAAACGGCCTTACTGAATTCCATATCCGAAAGGCGAGCACAAAATGCTTTATTGCGCCTGAAGATGAGGTACATACACGACCTTGATGCTCCAACCAAATTCTTCTTCAGCCTTAAAAGGGGGGCCTCTTCGTCAATGATTACACGCTTGCTCCATGATGGGGAACTCCTTTATGAAGATGGCAGAATCAGGGAATGTGCCCGGAAACATTTTAAACAACGGTTTATGCGGCATGACATTAACCAGGATGCAATATCGGAACTTGTTTCTAACCTTCCAACATTGGCGGAGGATCAGAAGCAGCAGTTGGAGGATCCTCTTAGGTTACCTGAGCTCACCGCTGCCTTGAAGGCCTTAGAACCTGATAAAGCCCCTGGACTGGATGGGCTGACAAGTGAATTTTTCCAGTTTTTTTGGGACACCATTGGACCTCACCTACTGCGGGTATTGAATGAATGTTTAGAGGATGGACAACTGCCGTGGAGTTGCCGGAGAGCAGTCACCACCTTAATTCCTAAGAAAGCGGACACTCAACTTATAGAGAACTGGCGTCCTATTTCTGTTTTATGTACGGATTATAAAATTTTAGCCAAAGCCTTGTCTAATCGAATGAAACCTTTTATGAATGTACTAATAGGAGAACATCAATCCTTTTGTATTCCTGGACGTACTATTTTTAATAATATCTTTCTTATCCGTGATACCATTCGGTTTTGTAACAATTTTAATATGAATGTTGGTCTGTTTTTTATTGACCAAGGAAAAGCCTTTGACTGTATTGACCACATGTACCTTTTTAGAGTTTTAGAGAATTTTGGGTTTGGACCTATTTTTATCTCGTACGTTAAACTTTTGTATTGTAATATATCCAGTGTTCTTAAAATTAATCAAGTATTGTGTAGCCCCATTGCTGTACAATGGGGAGTATGGCAAGGTTGCCCGCTATCTGGACTTTTATACTCTCTTGCCATCGAACCTCTTCTGCTCCAATTACGTACGCACATTTCTGGCTTCACTGGATCAATTCTTACCACACCGCTAAAAGTCTCTGCCTATGCAGATGATGTCTGTATTTATATAAAAAATAGTGCTGACGTCACTGCGGTGGCTCAAGCACTAAAAACATATTGTCAGGCTTGTTCAGGCCAGGTAAACTGGAAGAAGAGTGAAGCCCTTTGGATAGGACCTGGAGATTGCCCGCCAATTGTCCTACCAGGAGGAGTGAACTGGCAGAAAAGTGGCATTAAATACCTCGGTATTTTCCTCGGAGACAACACCTTTGAGCAACAGAACTGGGTGGGATTACCAGACAAGGTAATGGCAAAACTGGCCCGCTGGAAAGGACTTCTTTTTCAACTTTCGTACCGCGGAAGAACTCTCGTCATTAACAATCTTGTCGCCTCTATGCTATGGCATAAGATGATATGCCTACAACCGCCCGGGAGCCTTCTTATTACACTGCAAAAGAGCATTGTCGACTTTTTCTGGAGCGGGAAACACTGGCTCCAACCCCCCGTGGCATACTTACCACTCACTGAAGGTGGCCAAGGTCTTATTGATATCCGCAGCCGGATTATGGTCTTCCGGCTTCATATCGTGCGCCAACTTGTATATGGAGATGAAGCCCTACTCTGGAGGCCTCTAGCTAACTGCATATTACAGCTTACATGCAAGCTGGGTTACGACCGATAACTTTTCTTGATGAACCCTCATCAAATCGATTCATCCTTGCTGCCCACCTTTTACCAAGGGGTGATGAACGCCTGGCAAGCCCTGTCCTTTTCCCGTGAAATGGCAACATACAACATGGAAATGTTGATGAATGAGCCCCTATGCTACAACCCCTTCCTGGAAAACAGCTTGAATAATAGGGGACTCGTTCAACGCTTTGTTGATGCCAAGCTGCTGCGAGTGAAAGACCTCATGACAGAGTCTGGGAGCTACCGGCTGA
This sequence comes from Myxine glutinosa, assembly GCF_964187855.1. NCBI lineage: Eukaryota > Metazoa > Chordata > Myxini > Myxiniformes > Myxinidae > Myxine > Myxine glutinosa. The sequence continues at coordinate 7,034,727 of NC_136262.1, read as the reverse complement.
GTGCTGCCGCTGTGGCACAAAAAACCGGAATAAAATCTGTCAGGATCATCTCTCGGTTCCTTCAAGGGATATCCACAATGTATCGTAATACCTGCGAGGAACTTGGCCCTTCCCCCGAGGAAACAGCGGGTGACTTCCCCAAACTCCTAGTCTTCAGCCCGCCACTTAATCTGTCCCCTGGCCTGAACAGCCCTGATGATACTGCATTATCCCTTCCCGCCTTTCCAAAGAAAACTTTGTACAACGCGTACGTTAAAATTTTATACGCAAAAACATTTTCTGGGCACCCGAGGCTTCGATGGCGGGATGTTTTACCCCCAATACCCCCCAATTGCCCCAATTGGCGAAGTTTTTATCTTTTGCCTACTCCAAAGTATGTTGGAGATATTCAATGGAAACCTGTACACTGGATTTTACCTTATAATGTTTTACTGAACCGGTTTTCTACTGCTAACTCTAATTTATGCCCTTTCTGTGCATCCATTGAAACCCTACCGCATATATACCTTGAGTGTGAACGATTGCAACCTCTTTTTACATTCCTTCAGGAACGCTTTGTGAAGCTTGGTTCCCTCTTCAATCACAATGTTTTTATTTATGGTGTTTTAGGACCGTCTTCCCTTAGAAATGTGGTTTTAATGAATTTTTTAATTGGCCAGGCCAAGTTTGCAATTTATAAATCCAGAAAGAAAAAAATGGGAAACGCTTCTGACTCGTCATATGATGTACTGCTCACCTTTAAGGCTCTTGTAAATGCAAGACTAAAGCTAGAGTACCGGTTTTTTAAAATGAACAAGAATTTAACATGTTTTAAAGAAAAGTGGGGTTTTAATGATGTCATATGCACACTTGATGATGATGATTTGATAATAATTTTTCCTTGAGACCATTTTTATTGTGCTTTGTTTCTTTATGACTGAACATTACTGATTTTTTGTACTCTTGTAATAAAAGGAAGAAACAGTCAGTCTCTCTCTCTGTGCACCTGTTGGCTGTCGGTGCGTTGGGTGTGGTGTCATGGCGTCTGCTCGTGTTTTGGCATTGTAGCTCCGTGCTCGTGGTTGGTATCTTTACCCTCTTCTCACCTTTGTGCCGTCTTTTGTGTATCACCCTTCCACGTTTTCATCCCTCCCCCCCTCTTGAGAGTGAGAGAGTGAGAGAGCACACGTGGTGAGACCGGTAAAGATTCCCCCTTAGGGCGGTTCCCTCTTCAGTTTTACTCATCATAATACTTTCTTCCGTTTCTTTTTTCGTAAATATTTTTATTTTGCGTTAGTTTACTGGAGCTTTTTGGCTTCATTAACCCTTTATACATTTATCCTTTGTTTAAATGTGGAAACGATGGCGGATAGCTCTCGTTACACGTCTCTTGAAGTGCTAACCCAGAAGCACGGGTTAGTTTGTTCACCTCCGTCGGGAATCGACGTCGAGGCCATTATCCTTGCCGTCGGAGAGTTAATCGGTTTGGATAATGTAAAAGCGGCTTCTCGCATGAATAAACGTGTGGTAATCTTTGTTTCCACAGTGCCCATGGTTGCTCAAATAGTCGAGCACGGGCTTTTCTTTGCTCCCGACGTGTTTGTTCAGGTATGTCCACTCGACACGCCGGCAGTTCGGGTTTCTCTCTCTCACGCTCCTCCCTTCCTTAAGAACAAAGACCTGGTTACTGAACTAAACAAACTTGGTTCTGTCGTCTCTTCAGTTACTATGGTTCCTGTACGAGGAAAAAATAACCGTTTAAAACACGTCATGTCCTTTCGTCGTTTTGTTTATATGATCTTACCGCGTGGTGTAACCTCTTTAAATGTGGTACTGCCCTTCAAGGTCGAAGGTCACACTTATCGGGTCTTTGTCTCCATGGAGTCTCTAGTCTGTTTTGAGTGTGGTCAATATGGTCATTTAAAAGACTCGTGCCCGAAAAAGTCCACAGATAGAGTCACTATCCTGAATGGTGATGAACAGCAAGGCTCTACTGAGATCGTTGTCGATGATGTAAACAATATGGGTGGTGCTGATGCAAACCCCATTGTAGACAAACAGAGAACCAGGAAAAGAACCCTCCCACCTTCTAGCGACCCCAACGAGCCTGATAATAAGGTCTTGGCCGGTCCTACAACCTTCGCCCAAGTGGTTAGTGAAGGTTATTGTGGAGCGCGACCTCCTCCTCAGCAGTTTCCTCCAGTTGAGGAAATTCCTCAACCTCCCCTGCCTTCAGAATACTCTGAGGGTAATGTGATAAATGCTGAAAATGTATGTGTTGGCCAGACAGCACCTGAGTCTCCCCAGTGTTCTGAGGGTAAACCTCCATGTGAGGTTGAGCCTCCATGTGTGTCCCTTGCTGAAGCTTGTGTTGATTGTGCCACCCCTCCCTCTGTGGGGAGTGGTGAGTGTGTTGGAACTAGTGATCTGTCTGTGGAATCCTCCATTGAGGCAGCTGAGCCTTGTCAAGCTCATGGTCAGCAGGGTGATAGTGCTGAAGTCTCAGATTGTCGCGTTGATGAGCCCGTTGCTTCGGCAATGGACTCTCAATACAATGATTGTGACTCTGATGGGGTTCTTCCGTTGCCTCACTGAGTGATGGTGAGGCCGACTTCTCATCGGAGCATGTCTCTGGAGACTCCGTCCCTCCTGCTGAAATCGTGGATTTCCTACAAAAAACTTACCGTAAAAGGCGCGTGAAAATTTGCGATTTCTTCGTTGACACTCATGCCTTCATTAGTGGGGCTCAGGAAGTTGTACAACAATCTGCGGCCCTTCATATTTCTGATTAATCACTGAAAAGACTGAAGAGGTACCTTGTCACAGCAAGGAAAGAATTAAACCTGTAATAGTCAGCTTCACTATGTCAATAAATTATATTTCGTTCAAAATCATGGTAGATTAGCAAACCTATACATTTTTGGAAAGGTTATAGCATAAGGAAACTAAAAATCAATGTTTACATTTGGAGAGATACCTGTATGGCGGCCATTTTGGATTTTCAAAATGGCCACTGTAAAATACATATTTTGTTCTATTTCTGCCTCTAATTACCCTAAAACTTTAAAAAATATACTAAACCTATATTTTCAGGGACAAGGAATCCAATGAAAGTATCAAATTAGTGCTATGGGGAATGGTAAGACACGAATCAAAGGTTTTGAATTGCAAAATACTGTCTTTATATTCGCGATAAGTTGCATAATCAAATACATGTTATCATTTTGTACAGGCAGTTAATAACATCAAAATGTGCCACAATAATTCATATCACCAAACATACACAGGCAGTCAGCAAAATCATATATACACATGCAGTCAGTATAACTTCACATCTACACAGGCAGTCGATGACAAAATATACACAGGCAGTCAATGGCATCAAACATACACGATTACAGAATATGCCATTTAGAGTTCGTCATCACTGTCCTGTGTGTCGTATCCGACAATATAGTCCGCATCGTTTTCACAGTCCGTTCCACACAAGCAAAGGTCGGTCAAATTGATTGGCAAATCGAATTGGTCGAATGGTCGAATGGTCGATCGAAGCGATTGGTCGAATGGTCGAATGGTCGAATTGGTCGAATGGAATTGGTCGATTGGTCGAATTGGTCGAATCGAATTGATCGGAATTGGCAAATGTAAACATTGATTTTCAGATTTTCCATGTAATAACGTTTCCAAAAATGTATAGGTTTGCTAATCTACCATGATTTTGAACGAAAAAACATAGTGAATCTGACTATAATGGCTGTGTTGCTGCCTATGTTTTTATGAACATAGCAAGCTTGAACATTAATGGTGGGCGCAGTCAGCTGCGTCGGTCCCAAACTGTGCAATTAGCCAGGAGGGAAAAGATTGATGTACTTTTATTGCAAGAAACTCGTGCCACTGCAGACTGCATGGCTGATTGGCAGCAACAGCTGATTGGCACTTGGTTTTTTAGTAATACAGATTCTGTGAGTGCGGGTATTGCTTTTTTTGTCAGTACACGTTTGTCTGTCTCCCCCCCCATCTTTAAGGAAATTGTACCAGGCTATCTAGCCTCTGTAGAGCTTGAATACAATCAGCAACGATTTATGTTTGTTAACGTCTATGCTCCAAGCGATAGCACAGATAGAGGAACTTTTTTTAATCAGTCCTTTAATTTCCTGAGACACCTCTCTTCTGATACGTTGTTGTGCTTAGGGGGTGACTTTAAATGTACTTTAAACCCAACTTTAGATAGGAACAGTGCAGAGCCACACCCAGCTTCAAGTAGGCCTCTTTCTAGTATAATTTCGCGGCATGACCTCAACGATGTATGGCGGCAACAACACCCAAACCTGCAGCAATTTAGCTGGTGTCGGGTTTTACTAAATCATCTTTCACTTGCTCGTCTTGATAAATTTTATATTCCTAACTCTGCTGTCAATCTTGTGACATATACGGCTATTGTCCCTTCAGGCTTCTCTGACCATTCTTTGGTAAAACTGTGCCTTTCTTTTCCTCGTTTCAAACGCCGCACCTTGAATTGGTCCTTTAACACCTCACTTCTGAGCGATCCTTTCTTTAAATCATCCTTTGTGGTTTTTTGGGACAAGGTTGTGTATGTCCAACATCGTTTCCTAAATCTCTGTCAGTGGTGGGACTATGCTAAAGCGCAGATCCGTGTTTTCTGTCAGCAATACAAAACCAATTGCTCTCAAAGTAAACAATTATGTATTGATGCCTTGAAACAAGAAATTCTACGATTGCAGGAAGGTGCTGAGGTCCTCAGTGATGAAAGACGGTGTCACCTCCTCTTTGAAAAACAAACTCTGCTTAAGGAATTAATTCAAGAAAATGGTATTGGTGCCTTAGTCAGGCTGAGAGTGAATGGTTTACTGTCCTCAGACACATGTTGTAAAGATTTCTTTAAGTTTGAGAAGACGACCAAGGCGAGCCAGCAAATGCTTAGTCTTCGGGCTAGTGATGGGCATATTCTTAGTGATAATACGGAGATTGTTCATTTTGTTAGGTCTTATTTTGAGAATGTGTTTTCCTTTAAGCCTAATGATGTGCCTGCAATGCAGAATATTACGACCAATTTACCGCAGATAGATGAGCATCAACGGCATGTCTTGGATGAGAACATTACACTCGGTGAACTTAAAACTGCGCTCGATGGCCTTGCTGATCATAAGGCTCCTGGTTTTGATGGGCTACCAGCTGAATTTTATAAAACCTTTTGGGACATGCTTGGTCCTGCTTTGCACTCAGTGTTTTTATACAGTCTGCGTGAGGGATTGTTACCCCTTAGTTGTTGACGTGCAGTTGTTTGCCTTATCCCTAAGAAAAACGACCTGCAATTGATACAGAACTGGCGTCCAATCTCTCTTCTCTGCACAGATTACAAGATTTTTGCCAAAACGCTAGCTAACCGTGTAAAGACTGTTCTACGCACAGTTATACATCAGGATCAATCGTACTGTGTTATGCACAGATCTATGCACGATAACATTTTTTTGGTACGAGACCTGTGGGATGTGTGTGCATTTCAACAACAACATACCGGTCTCTTTTTTATTGACCAAGAAACGGCTTTTGACTCTGTTAATCATGAGTATTTGTTTCACATTTTAAAGCAATTTGGTTTTGGGGCATCCTTTATTGGCGCTGAGGAAGCGCCTTTAGCGATTGTCTTCCAGCCAGTGTAACGCTAATTCCTGTCACAGGAATTCGGAGATCATATAAGTGGGCGTGGCAGTTCCTGATTGGTTCGTGTTGGGGAACGCCTTCTCGCTGCCGACGTGACGTAAATTCGCGCACGCGCACTGGTGATTGGCGCTGAGGAAGCGCCTCTAGCGAATGACTTCCAGCCAGTGTAACGCTAATTCCTGTCACAGGAATTCTGAGATCATATAAGTGGGCGTGGCAGTTCCTGATTGGTTCGTGTTGGGGAACGCCTTCTCGCTGCCGACGTGACGTAAATTCGCGCACGCGCACTGGTGAAGCTTACTCGATCTTACTCGATCCCATATTACATGTACTTTCATTGCATACAAATTATACTTCCTCCTAGAAATTCCATGCCCGAACCTCAGCGCAATCCAAGAGGATTCACTTGTTTCATATGTATCCTTATTGTATAATCACATTTTTAGCTTGATCAAAATCAATGATGGTCGCTGTTCACCTTTGCGGATTGGGAGGGGAATTCGGCAAGGTTGTCCCTTATCTGGAATCTTGTACTCTCTTTGCATTGAGCCCCTTTTGATTCGTTTACGATCTTCTCTTATGGGATTTTCAGTGACTCCATCAGAAAATCCTGTTATCATTTCGGCCTATGCTGATTATGTATGTGTTGCTGTTCGCAGCAGTAATGACATTGCTCTGCTATTTGAGTGTCTACGGGTCTACTCTCAAGCATGTACAACGCAAATTAATTGGTCGAAATGCAAAGCAGTTTGGGTCAGTGGTACGCCACCTTCTGCCCTTCCAATTCTCCCTATGAATTTGACATGGGGAAAAGAAGGTGTGAAATACCTCGGTGTTTACCTTGGAACCCCAGGCTTTGTCAAAAGGAATTGGGATGGTTTGCTCCACAAAATTAGCAATAAATTAAACAGATGGAGGGGAATTTTGTCGACCTTGTCTTTCCGAGGTCGTGCCCTGGTCATTAACAACCTGGTGGCCCCTCTCTTATGGCATAAAATGATTGCCTTGCAGCCACCTGCAACGTTGGTGTCGTCAATCCAAAAATGTTTACTTGACTTCTTTTGGGATGGCAAACACTGGCTAAAGCCAGAGACTATTTGCCTTCCACTGGCAGAAGGGGGTCATGGGCTTGTGGACATTCTTTGTCGGGTGATAGCCTTCCGAGTCTCTACAGCTCGTCGTTTTATATTTTTGGAGGCCTTGCCCTGTAAATCGACTGCAAACTGTATATTAAAACAAGCCGGCATGCTAGGGTACAATTGTGAACTCTTCTTCATGGAGCTGCAACATGTCGATGCTTCGCTGCTCCCTGACTTTTACCAAGATGTCTTGAACGTCTGGCGGTCCATTTCAGTAACTCGGCAAATGGGGACATACAACAGTGAAAGGTTCCTCCGGGAACCCCTTTTCTACAATGCCCTCTTTCCTGCTATTCCTCACTCACGTGCTTTTATGCATCGTTTTTTGAGTGCTGGTGTGAAAACGACTCGGGACCTTCGTGACTGTAACAGGAACAGTTGGTTCTCCGCAGGACATCTTCAAGCAAGAACTGGCATCAGATCTTTGAGGAGCGTAGCCAAGGTCCTACAGGAAATCCTGTGTGTTTTTAGGTACTTGGGCCTGAGCTCAACCGCCAACATTGGTGACCACCATACACCACCACAGATCTGTGCTAGCTCTAGCCTGCCAGCTGATAGCGCCACAACATCTATCTTGCTATCCTCATCGCCACTTTCCAGCAAGGATAAAAAGAGACTGTATCGTTCGTGTATTTCAGTCCGGTTTCCCTCGTTGCAGCCAGTTTCTTTTGGGGATCGATGGAAGGAGAAACTGCCTTCTGGGTCTCCCTCCCATCCACATTGCATTGGTCTGCAATGTATGTTTCACCGATTGTTAAAAGGACTGGTGATATTGCTTGGAGACTCGCCCATATGGTGTTTCCCTCCAATGTTTTATTACATCGTTTTAATGAGGATAATTCAGTGGAATGCCCTTTTTGTATGATTTCTGAAGACCTTTTCCATGCTTACGTAGATTGTGCAAGACTCTCTCCCTTCTTTGGTTTTTTATCAACTTTTTTTAATCGTATGAACTTTTCTTTTTCTACACGTGTTTTTATCTTTGGAACACCACTTAGTTACAAAAAACGCTCTGAGATTGCTCTTGTTAATTTCTTAATTTCTATTGGAAAATTAGCAATCTACAAAACAAAAAAAGCAAAGCTCCTGGCAAATGCTGATATTTTATGTGATGTGGTAATTGTGTTTAAGGCTCTGGTCATGGCAAGGTTGCGTTTGGAATTTTCCTTTTGCCAAATGAAAGATGATTTACAAACCTTTGTGAAAAAATGGCATGCAAAGGGTGGGTTTTGTAAACTTGACCATGGTTTGTTAAGTTTTTTATTTTAGTTTTCGGTGTTTTTATTGTTGTTGTTTGGCTGCACATGTTTGGAATTGTGGTGACTTTATTATTTGCATGACTTGTATGGTTTTCTTACCTTTATAATAAAAGAGCTTCAAAAGTCTCTCTCTCTGTCTCTGTCTCTGTCTCTGTCTCTGTGTGTGTGTGTGTCTCTCTCTCTCTCTCCCTCTCTCTGTCGCCACCTGCTGGCCATTTGTATGCTGGTTGTACTGTCATGGCGTCTGCTTGGGGAGGCCTGTGAGTGCTCTGTGTTGTTGCTCCATTCCCACCCCCCCCGTTTCCCCCCCTTTTTTTTTTATTTTTTATTTTTGTATACAAGATCGAGGCTCGTGAAAGAGCGAACATTAATCACACAGAAAGACAAACAGACACATAAAACAAATAACATCGGGAGCGGTAGACAAGATGGGGAGAGAGGGGGAAGGACACAAACACAACATTTGAGAGCAGGGACCGAGAGACATGGAGACATCGAGAGATCTGTGGGAGGGAGAGGGCTTTGGGGGGGAGGCATGTGAAGGGGGGGGGGGGGGTGGGAGAGGTATAAACATATGGACACTGCCAGGATTTCCAGGAAAGAAGTTGGAATTTCAAACAAGGTGGATCTGGGGTGAATTAGTGGGGGTAGAAAAGATCAAGGTTTTGGATGGGGGAAGATAAGAGATGGTGGTGAACAGCTGTTTTAAAGACCTGGAGGGAGGAGAGGGATTGAAGGGAGTGTGGGAGTTTGTTCCAGAGGCGGGAGAAAAGAGGAATTGAAGGAGTGAAGGTGAGCAGAGAGCCGAGATTTCGGCAGTTTAACCATCAGAGGGTTGCTGGCAGATCTTGTGCGACCTGTAGGAATATTTGGGTGACAGAGCACAGAGAGAGCTGGGGGAGCAAGGCCGGAGAGGAGTCGGTAGAAGACAGAAAGACCACCTACCTGCCTGCGGTGAGTGAGTGAAAGGCCCTCAGAGATAGCTTCATCGCGGGAGATTCCAATGATTTTGAAAGCTTTGGATTCAACAGCGTGAAGCCGAGCCAGGTGTGAGGCAGGAGCACCAGCCCATAGGGGAGAACAGTATTCCATTGAGCTGCGGATGAAAGCCTTCTTTGTGGTGAGGAGCTCAGGTGTGCCGAGGAAGGACTTCGCACGACGGAGGATGCCCAGTCGGCGACTGGCTTTGGAGGCCAGCTTGGAAATGTGGTTTTCCCAAGAAAGATCATGGCAGATAGTGAGACCCAAAAGCTTGAGCGACAGAACTTCTTGGAGAGGATTGTTGAGAAAGTAGATGGGAGGGTTGTCCAGTCGATCTTTTCGGAGAGACATAGTAAGAGAGTGAGATTTGTCAGGATTGAAAGACATGTTCCACTTGTTTGACCAGTCTGTGATTTTGTCCAGGTCTTCAGAGAGTGAGGAGGCTGCAGACTGCCGATCTGAGGGAAGAGGAATGGAGCGGCAGAGAGTGGAGTCATCAGCCACTTTTGCACTTGTATTAGTGTGGAAAAAACACTTTTTGCACTTGTGATAGTGTTGAAAAATCACTTTTCGCACTTGTGTTAGTGTTGAAAAACCACTTTTCGCACTTGTGTTAGTGTTGAAAAACCACTTTTTGCGCTTGTGTTAGTGTTGAAAAACCACTTTTCGCACTTGTGTTGGTGCAGGAAACCACTTTTGCACTTGTATTAGAGTGGAAAAAACACTTTTCGCACTTGTGATAGTGTTGAAAAACCACTTTTCGCACTTGTGTTAGTGTTGAAAAACCACTTTTCGCACTTGTGTTGGTGCAGGAAACCAATTTTGCACTTGTATTAGTGTGGAAAAACCACTTTTCGCACTTGTGTTAGTGTTGAAAAACCACTTTTTGCACTTGTGTTAGTGTTGAAAAACCACTTTTCGCACTTGTGTTGGTGCAGGAAACCACTTTTGCACTTGTGTTGGTGCAGGAAATCACTTTTGCACTTGTATTCGTGTGGAAAAAACACTTTTTGCACTTGTGATAGTGTTGAAAAACCACTTTTCGCACTTGTGTTAGTGTTGAAAAACCACTTTTCGCACTTGTGTTGGTGCAGGAAACCACTTTTGCACTTGTGTTGGTGCAGGAAACCACTTTTGCACTTGTATTAGTCTGGAAAAAACACTTTTTGCACTTGTGATAGTGTTGAAAAACCACTTTTTGCACTTGTGTTGGTGCAGGAAACCACTTTTGCTCTTGTATTAGTGTGGAAAAACACTTTTTGCACTTGTGATAGTGTTGAAAAACCACTTTTCGCACTTGTGTTAGTGTTGAAAAACCACTTTTCGCACTTGTGTTAGTGTTGAAAAACCACTTTTTGCACTTGTGTTGGTGCAGGAAACCAATTTTGCACTTGTATTAGTGTGGAAAAAACACTTTTCTCACTTGTGTTAGTGTTGAAAAACCACTTTTGGCACTTGTGTTAGTGTTGAAAAACCACTTTTCGCACTTGTGTTGGTGCATGAAACCACTTTTGCACTTGTATTAGTGTGGAAAAAACACTTTTTGCACTTGTGATAGTGTTGAAAAACCACTTTTCGCACTTGTGTTAGTGTTGAAAAACCACTTTTCGCACTTGTGGGTGCAGGAAACCACTTTTGCACTTGTATTAGTGTGGAAAAACCACTTTTCGCACTTGTGTTAGTGTTGAAAAACCACTTTTCGCACTTGTGTTAGTGTTGAAAAACCACTTTTCGCACTTGTGTTGGTGCAGGAAACCACTTTTGCACTTGTATTAGTGTGGAAAAACACTTTTTGCACTTGTGATAGTGTTGAAAAACCACTTTTCGCACTTGTGTTAATGTTGAAAAACCACTTTTCGCACTTGTGTTGGTGCAGGAAACCACTTTTGCACTTGTATTAGTGTGGCAAAACCACTTTTCGCACTTGTGTTATTGTTGAAAAACCACTTTTCGCACTTGTGTTGGTGCAGGAAACCACTTTTGCACTTGTATTAGTGTGGAAAAACCACTTTTCGCACTTGTGTTAGTGTTGAAAAACCACTTTTCGCACTTGTGTTAGTGTTGAAAAACCACTTTTCGCACTTGTGTTAGTGTTGAAAAAACACTTTTTGCACTTGTGTTGGTGCAGGAAACCACTTTTGCACTTGTATTAGTGTGGAAAAAACACTTTTTGCACTTGTGATAGTGTTGAAAAACCACTTTTCGCACTTGTGTTAGTGTTGAAAAACCACTTTTCGCACTTGTGTTGGTGCAGGAAACCACTTTTGCACTTGTATTAGTGTGGAAAAAACACTTTTTGCACTTGTGATAGTGTTGAAAAACCACTTTTCGCACTTGTGTTAGTGTTGAAAAACCACTTTTCGCACTTGTGTTGGTGCAGGAAACCACTTTTGCACTTGTATTGGTGTGGAAAAAACACTTTTTGCACTTGTGATAGTGTTGAAAAACCACTTTTCGCACTTGTGTTAGTGTTGAAAAACCACTTTTCGCACTTGTGTTGGTGCAGGAAACCACTTTTGCACTTGTATTAGTGTGGAAAAAACACTTTTTGCACTTGTGATAGTGTTGAAAAACCACATTTCGCACTTGTGTTAGTGTTGAAAAACCACTTTTCGCACTTGTGTTGGTGCAGGAAACCACTTTTGCACTTGTATTAGTGTGGAAAAAACACTTTTTGCACTTGTGATAGTGTTGAAAAACCACTTTTCGCACTTGTGTTGGTGCTGGAAACCACTTTTGCACTTGTATTAGTGTGGAAAAAACACTTTTCTCACTTGTGTTAGTGTTGAAAAACCACTTTTTGTACTTATTAGTGTTGAAAAACCACTTTTCGCACTTGTGTTGGTGCAGGAAACCACTTTTGCACTTGTGTTGGTGCAGGAAACCACTTTTGCACTTGTGTTAGTCTGGTAAAAACACTTTTTGCACTTGTGATAGTGTTGAAAAACCACTTTTCGCACTTGTGTTAGTGTTGAAAAACCACTTTTTGCACTTGTTTTTTGTGTGGAAAAAACACTTTTTGCACTTGTGTTAGTGTTGAAAAACCACTTTTTGCACTTGTGTTTGTGTTGAAAAACCACTTTTCGCACTTGTATTGGTGTGGAAAAAACACTTTTTGCACTTGTGATAGTGTTGAAAAACCACTTTTCGCACTTGTGTTAGTGTTGAAAAACCACTTTTCGCACTTGTGTTAGTGTTGAAAAACCACTTTTCGCACTTGTGTTAGTATTGAAAAACCACTTTTCGCACTTGTGTTGGTGCAGGAAACCACTTTTGCACTTGTATTAGTGTGGAAAAAACACTTTTTGCACTTGTGATAGTGTTGAAAAACCACTTTTCGCACTTGTGTTGGTGCAGGAAACCACTTTTGCACTTGTATTAGTGTGGAAAAACCACTTTTCGCACTTGTGTCGGTGCAGGAAACCACTTTTGCACTTGTATTAGTGTGGAAAAAACACTTTTTGCACTTGTGATAGTGTTGAAAAACCACTTTCGCACTTGTGTTAGTGTTTAAAAACCACTTTTCGCACTTGTGTTGGTGCAGGAAACCACTTTTGCACTTGTATTAGTGTGGGAAAACCACTTATCGCACTTGTGTTAGTGTTGAAAACCCACTTTTCGCACTTGTGTTAGTGTTGAAAAACCACTTTTCACACTTGTGTTGGTGCAGGAAACCACTTTTGCACTTGTATTAGTGTGGAAAAAACACTTTTTGCACTTGTGATAGTGTTGAAAAACCACTTTTCACACTTGTGTTAGTGTTGAAAAACCACTTTTCGCACTTGTGTTAGTGTTGAAAAACTACTTTTCGCACTTGTGTTGGTGCAGGAAACCACTTTTGCACTTGTATTAGTGTGGAAAAAACACTTTTTGCACTTGTGATAGTGTTGAAAAACCACTTTTCGCACTTCTGTTAGTGTTGAAAAACCCCTTTTCGCACTTGTGTTGGTGCAGGAAACCACTTTTGCACTTGTATTAGTGTGGAAAAAACACTTTTCGCACTTGTGTTAGTGTTGAAAATGCACTTTTCACACTTGTGTTAGTGTTGAAAAACCACTTTTCGCACTTGTGTTGGTGCAGGAAACCACTTTTGCACTTGTATTAGTGTGGAAAAACCACTTTTCGCACTTGTGTTAGTGTTGAAAAACCACTTTTCGCACTTGTGTTAGTGTTGAAAAACCACTTTTCGCACTTGTGTTGGTGCAGGAAACCACTTTTGCACTTGTATTAGTGTGGAAAAAACACTTTTTGCTCTTGTGATAGTGTTGAAAAACCACTTTTCGCACTTGTGTTAGTGTTGAAAAACCACTTTTCGCACTTGTGTTGGTGCAGGAAACCACTTTTGCACTTGTATTAGTGTGGAAAAAACACTTTTTGCACTTGTGATAGTGTTGAAAAACCACTTTTCGCACTTGTGTTAGTGTTGAAAAACCACTTTTCGCACTTGTGTTGGTGCAGGAAACCACTTTTGCACTTGTATTAGTGTGGAAAAACCACTTTTCGCACTTGTGTTAGTGTTGAAAAACCACTTTTTGCACTTGTGTTAGTGTTGAAAAACCACTTTTCGCACTTCTGTTGGTGCAGGAAACCACTTTTTCATTTGTATTAGTGTGGAAAAACCACTTATCGCACTTGTGTTATTGTTGAAAAACCACTTTTCACACTTGTGTTGGTGCAGGAAACCACTTTTGCACTTGTATTAGTGTGGAAAAAACACTTTTTGCACTTGTGATAGTGTTGAAAAACCACTTTTCGCACTTGTGTTAGTGTTGAAAAACCACTTTTCGCACTTGTGTTAGTGTTGAAAAACCACTTTTCGCACTTGTGTTGGTGCAGGAAACCACTTTTGCACTTGTATTAGTGTGGAAAAAACACTTTTTGCACTTGTGATAGTGTTGAAAAACCACATTTCGCACTTGTGTTAGTGTTGAAAAACCACTTTTCGCACTTGTGTTGGTGCAGGAAACCACTTTTGCACTTGTATTAGTGTGGAAAAAACACTTTTTGCACTTGTGATAGTGTTGAAAAACCACTTTTCGCACTTGTGTTGGTGCTGGAAACCACTTTTGCACTTGTATTAGTGTGGAAAAAACACTTTTCTCACTTGTGTTAGTGTTGAAAAACCACTTTTTGTACTTGTTAGTGTTGAAAAACCACTTTTCGCACTTGTGTTGGTGCAGGAAACCACTTTTGCACTTGTGTTGGTGCAGGAAACCACTTTTGCACTTGTATTAGTCTGGTAAAAACACTTTTTGCACTTGATAGTGTTGAAAAACCACTTTTCGCACTTGTGTTAGTGTTGAAAAACCACTTTTCGCACTTGTTTTTTGTGTGGAAAAAACACTTTTTGCACTTGTGTTAGTGTTGAAAAACCACTTTTTGCACTTGTGTTAGTGTTGAAAAACCACTTTTCGCACTTGTATTGGTGTGGAAAAAACACTTTTTGCACTTGTGATAGTGTTGAAAAACCACTTTTCGCACTTGTGTTAGTGTTGAAAAACCACTTTTCGCACTTGTGTTAGTGTTGAAAAACCACTTTTCGCACTTGTGTTAGTATTGAAAAACCACTTTTCGCACTTGTGTTGGTGCAGGAAACCACTTTTGCACTTGTATTAGTGTGGAAAAAACACTTTTTGCACTTGTGATAGTGTTGAAAAACCACTTTTCGCACTTGTGTTGGTGCAGGAAACCACTTTTGCACTTGTATTAGTGTGGAAAAACCACTTTTCGCACTTGTGTCGGTGCAGGAAACCACTTTTGCACTTGTATTAGTGTGGAAAAAACACTTTTTGCACTTGTGATAGTGTTGAAAAACCACTTTCGCACTTGTGTTAGTGTTTAAAAACCACTTTTCGCACTTGTGTTGGTGCAGGAAACCACTTTTGCACTTGTATTAGTGTGGGAAAACCACTTATCGCACTTGTGTTAGTGTTGAAAACCCACTTTTCGCACTTGTGTTAGTGTTGAAAAACCACTTTTCACACTTGTGTTGGTGCAGGAAACCACTTTTGCACTTGTATTAGTGTGGAAAAAACACTTTTTGCACTTGTGATAGTGTTGAAAAACCACTTTTCACACTTGTGTTAGTGTTGAAAAACCACTTTTCGCACTTGTGTTAGTGTTGAAAAACTACTTTTCGCACTTGTGTTGGTGCAGGAAACCACTTTTGCACTTGTATTAGTGTGGAAAAAACACTTTTTGCACTTGTGATAGTGTTGAAAAACCACTTTTCGCACTTCTGTTAGTGTTGAAAAACCCCTTTTCGCACTTGTGTTGGTGCAGGAAACCACTTTTGCACTTGTATTAGTGTGGAAAAAACACTTTTCGCACTTGTGTTAGTGTTGAAAATGCACTTTTCACACTTGTGTTAGTGTTGAAAAACCACTTTTCGCACTTGTGTTGGTGCAGGAAACCACTTTTGCACTTGTATTAGTGTGGAAAAACCACTTTTCGCACTTGTGTTAGTGTTGAAAAACCACTTTTCGCACTTGTGTTAGTGTTGAAAAACCACTTTTCGCACTTGTGTTGGTGCAGGAAACCACTTTTGCACTTGTATTAGTGTGGAAAAAACACTTTTTGCACTTGTGATAGTGTTGAAAAACCACTTTTCGCACTTGTGTTAGTGTTGAAAAACCACTTTTCGCACTTGTGTTGGTGCAGGAAACCACTTTTGCACTTGTATTAGTGTGGAAAAATCACTTTTCGCACTTGTGTTAGTGTTGAAAAACCACTTTTCGCACTTGTGTTAGTGTTGAAAAACCACTTTTCGCACTTGTGTTGGTGCAGGAAACCACTTTTGCACTTGTATTAGTGTGGAAAAAACACTTTTTGCACTTGTGATAGTGTTGAAAAACCACTTTTCGCACTTGTGTTAGTGTTGAAAAACCACTTTTCGCACTTGTGTTGGTGCAGGAAACCACTTTTGCACTTGTATTAGTGTGGAAAAACCACTTTTCGCACTTGTGTTAGTGTTGAAAAACCACTTTTTGCACTTGTGTTAGTGTTGAAAAACCACTTTTCGCACTTCTGTTGGTGCAGGAAACCACTTTTTCATTTGTATTAGTGTGGAAAAACCACTTATCGCACTTGTGTTATTGTTGAAAAACCACTTTTCACACTTGTGTTGGTGCAGGAAACCACTTTTGCACTTGTATTAGTGTGGAAAAAACACTTTTTGCACTTGTGATAGTGTTGAAAAACCACTTTTCGCACTTGTGTTAGTGTTGAAAAACCACTTTTCGCACTTGTGTTGGTGCAGGAAACCACTTTTGCACTTGTATTAGTGTGGAAAAAACACTTTTTGCACTTGTGATATTGTTGAAAAACCACTTTTCGCACTTGTGTTAGTGTTCAAAAACCCCTTTTCGCACTTGTGTTGGTGCAGGAAACCACTTTTGCACTTGTATTAGTGTGGAAAAAACACTTTTCGCACTTGTGTTAGTGTTGAAAATGCACTTTTCACACTTGTGTTAGTGTTGAAAAACCACTTTTCGCACTTGTGTTGGTGCAGGAAACCACTTTTGCACTTGTATTACTGTGGAAAAACCACTTTTCGCACTTGTGTTAGTGTTGAAAAACCACTTTTCGCACTTGTGTTAGTGTTGAAAAACCACTTTTCGCACTTGTGTTGGTGCAGGAAACCACTTTTGCACTTGTATTAGTGTGGAAAAAACACTTTTTGCACTTGTGATAGTGTTGAAAAACCACTTTTCGCACTTGTGTTAGTGTTGAAAAACCACTTTTCGCACTTGTGTTTGTGCAGGAAACCACTTTTGCACTTGTATTAGTGTGGAAAAACCACTTTTCGCACTTGTGTTAGTGTTGAAAAACCACTTTTTGCACTTGTGTTAGTGTTGAAAAACCACTTTTCGCACTTCTGTTGGTGCAGGAAACCACTTTTGCATTTGTATTAGTGTGGAAAAACCACTTATCGCACTTGTGTTAGTGTTGAAAAACCACTTTTCGCACTTGTGTTAGTGTTGAAAAACCACTTTTCACACTTGTGTTGGTGCAGGAAACCACTTTTGCACTTGTATTAGTGTGGAAAAACCACTTTTCGCACTTGTGTCGGTGCAGGAAACCACTTTTGCACTTGTATTAGTGTGGAAAAAACACTTTTTGCACTTGTGATAGTGTTGAAAAACCACTTTTGCACTTGTGTTAGTGTTTAAAAACCACTTTTCGCACTTGTGTTGGTGCAGGAAACCACTTTTGCACTTGTATTAGTGTGGGAAAACCACTTATCGCACTTGTGTTAGTGTTGAAAACCCACTTTTCGCACTTGTGTTAGTGTTGAAAAACCACTTTTCACACTTGTGTTGGTGCAGGAAACCACTTTTGCACTTGTATTAGTGTGGAAAAAACACTTTTTGCACTTGTGATAGTGTTGAAAAACCACTTTTCACACTTGTGTTAGTGTTGAAAAACCACTTTTCGCACTTGTGTTAGTGTTGAAAAACTACTTTTCGCACTTGTGTTGGTGCAGGAAACCACTTTTGCACTTGTATTAGTGTGGAAAAAACACTTTTTGCACTTGTGATAGTGTTGAAAAACCACTTTTCGCACTTCTTTTAGTGTTGAAAAACCCCTTTTCGCACTTGTGTTGGTGCAGGAAACTACTTTTGCACTTGTATTAGTGTGGAAAAAACACTTTTCGCACTTGTGTTAGTGTTGAAAATGCACTTTTCACACTTGTGTTAGTGTTGAAAAACCACTTTTCGCACTTGTGTTGGTGCAGGAAACCACTTTTGCACTTGTATTAGTGTGGAAAAACCACTTTTCGCACTTGTGTTAGTGTTGAAAAACCACTTTTCGCACTTGTGTTAGTGTTGAAAAACCACTTTTCGCACTTGTGTTGGTGCAGGAAACCACTTTTGCACTTGTATTAGTGTGGAAAAAACACTTTTTGCACTTGTGATAGTGTTGAAAAACCACTTTTCGCACTTGTGTTAGTGTTGAAAAACCACTTTTCGCACTTGTGTTGGTGCAGGAAACCACTTTTGCACTTGTATTAGTGTGGAAAAACCACTTTTCGCACTTGTGTTAGTGTTGAAAAACCACTTTTCGCACTTGTGTTGGTGCAGGAAACCACTTTTGCACTTGTATTAGTGTGGAAAAACCACTTTTCGCACTTGTGTTAGTGTTGAAAAACCACTTTTCGCACTTGTGTTAGTGTTGAAAAACCACTTTTCGCACTTGTGTTGGTGCAGGAAACCACTTTTGCACTTGTATTAGTGTGGAAAAAACACTTTTTGCACTTGTGATAGTGTTGAAAAACCACTTTTCGCACTTGTGTTAGTGTTGAAAAACCACTTTTCGCACTTGTGTTGGTGCAGGAAACCACTTTTGCACTTGTATTAGTGTGGAAAAACCACTTTTCGCACTTGTGTTAGTGTTGAAAAACCACTTTTCGGACTTGTGTTGGTGCAGGAAACCACTTTTGCACTTGTATTAGTGTGGAAAAACCACTTTTCGCACTTGTTAGTGTTGAAAAACCACTTTTCGCACTTCTGTTGGTGCAGGAAACCACTTTTGCACTTATATTAGTGTGGAAAAAACACTTTTCGCACTTGTGTTAGTGTTGAAAATGCACTTTTCACACTTGTGTTAGTGTTAAAAAACCACTTTTCGCACTTGTGTTGGTGCAGGAAACCACTTTTGCACTTGTATTACTGTGGAAAAACCACTTTTCGCACTTGTGTTAGTGTTGAAAAACCACTTTTCGCACTTGTGTTAGTGTTGAAAAACCACTTTTCGCACTTGTGTTGGTGCAGGAAAACACTTTTTGCACTTGTGATAGTGTTGAAAAACCACTTTTCGCACTTGTGTTAGTGTTGAAAAACCACTTTTCGCACTTGTCTTTGTGCAGGAAACCACTTTTGCACTTGTATTAGTGTGGAAAAACCACTTTTCGCACTTGTGTTAGTGTTGAAAAACCACTTTTTGCACCTGTGTTAGTGTTGAAAAACCACTTTTCGCACTTCTGTTGGTGCAGGAAACCACTTTTGCATTTGTATTAGTGTGGAAAAACCACTTATCGCACTTGTGTTAGTGTTGAAAAACCACTTTTCGCACTTGTGTTAGTGTTGAAAAACCACTTTTCACACTTGTGTTGGTGCAGTAAATCACTTTTGCACTTGTATTAGTGTGGAAAAACCACTTTTCGCACTTGCGTCGGTGCAGGAAACCACTTTTGCACTTGTATTAGTGTGGAAAAAACACTTTTTGCACTTGTGATAGTGTTGAAAAACCACTTTTGCACTTGTGTTAGTGTTTAAAAACCACTTTTCGCACTTGTGTTGGTGCAGGAAACCACTTTTGCACTTGTATTAGTGTGGGAAAACCACTTATCGCACTTGTGTTAGTGTTGAAAACCCACTTTTCGCACTTGTGTTAGTGTTGAAAAACCACTTTTCACACTTGTGTTGGTGCAGGAAACCACTTTTGCACTTGTATTAGTGTGGAAAAAACACTTTTTGCACTTGTGATAGTGTTGAAAAACCACTTTTCACACTTGTGTTAGTGTTGAAAAACTACTTTTCGCACTTGTGTTGGTGCAGGAAACCACTTTTGCACTTGTATTACTGTGGAAAAACCACTTTTCGCACTTGTGTTAGTGTTGAAAAACCACTTTTCGCACTTGTGTTAGTGTTGAAAAACCACTTTTCGCACTTGTGTTGGTGCAGGAAACCACTTTTGCACTTGTATTAGTGTGGAAAAAACACTTTTTGCACTTGTGATAGTGTTGAAAAACCACTTTTCGCACTTGTGTTAGTGTTGAAAAACCACTTTTCGCACTTGTGTTGGTGCAGAAAACCACTTTTGCAGTTGTATTAGTGTGGAAAAACCACTTTTCGCACTTGTGTTAGTGTTGAAAAACCACTTTTTGCACTTGTGTTAGTGTTGAAAAACCACTTTTCGCACTTGTGTTGGTGCAGGAAACCACTTTTGCACTTGTATTAGTGTGGAAAAAACACTTTTTGTACTTGTGATAGTGTTGAAAAACCACTTTTCGCACTTGTGTTAGTGTTGAAAAACCACTTTTCGCACTTGTGTTGGTGCAGGAAACCACTTTTGCACTTGTATTAGTGTGGAAAAACCACTTTTCGCACTTGTTAGTGTTGAAAAACCACTTTTTGCACTTGTGTTAGTGTTGAAAAACCACTTTTCGCACTTCTGTTGGTGCAGGAAACCACTTTTGCATTTGTATTAGTGTGGAAAAACCACTTATCGCACTTGTGTTAGTGTTGAAAAACCACTTTTCGCACTTGTGTTAGTGTTGAAAAACCACTTTTCACACTTGTGTTGGTGCAGGAAACCACTTTTGCACTTGTATTAGTGTGGAAAAAACACTTTTTGCACTTGTGATAGTGTTGAAAAACCACTTTTCGCACTTGTGTTAGTGTTGAAAAACCACTTTTCGCACTTGTGTTAGTGTTGAAAAACTACTTTTCGCACTTGTGTTGGTGCAGGAAACCACTTTTGCACTTGTATTAGTGTAGAAAAAACACTTTTTGCACTTGTGATAGTGTTGAAAAACCACTTTTCGCACTTGTGTTAGTGTTGAAAAACCCCTTTTCGCACTTGTGTTGGTGCAGGAAACCACTTTTGCACTTGTATTAGTGTGGAAAAAACACTTTTCGCACTTGTGTTAGTGTTGAAAATGCACTTTTCACACTTGTGTTAGTGTTGAAAAACCACTTTTCGCACTTGTGTTGGTGCAGGAAACCACTTTTGCACTTGTATTACTGTGGAAAAACCACTTTTCGCACTTGTGTTAGTGTTGAAAAACCACTTTTCGCACTTGTGTTAGTGTTGAAAAACCCCTTTTCGCACTTGTGTTGGTGCAGGAAAACACTTTTGCACTTGTATTAGTGTGGAAAACCACTTTTCGCACTTGTGTTAGTGTTGAAAAACCACTTTTCACACTTGTGTTAGTGTTGAAAAACCACTTTTCGCACTTGTGTTAGTGTTGAAAAACCACTTTTCGCACTTGTATTGGTGTGGAAAAAACACTTTTTGCACTTGTGATAGTGTTGAAAAACCACTTTTCGCACTTGTGTTAGTGTTGAAAAACCACTTTTTGCACTTGTGTTAGTGTTGAAAAAACACTTTTTGCACTTGTGATAGTGTTGAAAAACCACTTTTCGCACTTGTGTTAGTGTTGAAAAACCACTTTTCGCACTTGTGTTGGTGCAGGAAACCACTTTTGCACTTGTATTAGTGTGGAAAAATCACTTTTCGCACTTGTGTTAGTGTTGAAAAACCACTTTTCGCACTTGTGTTAGTGTTGAAAAACCACTTTTCGCACTTGTGTTGGTGCAGGAAACCACTTTTGCACTTGTATTAGTGTGGAAAAAACACTTTTTGCACTTGTGATAGTGTTGAAAAACCACTTTTCGCACTTGTGTTAGTGTTGAAAAACCACTTTTCGCACTTGTGTTGGTGCAGGAAACCACTTTTGCACTTGTATTAGTGTGGAAAAAACACTTTTTGCACTTGTGATAGTGTTGAAAAACCACTTTCGCACTTGTGTTAGTGTTTAAAAACCACTTTTCGCACTTGTGTTGGTGCAGGAAACCACTTTTGCACTTGTATTAGTGTGGGAAAACCACTTATCGCACTTGTGTTAGTGTTGAAAACCCACTTTTCGCACTTGTGTTAGTGTTGAAAAACCACTTTTCACACTTGTGTTGGTGCAGGAAACCACTTTTGCACTTGTATTAGTGTGGAAAAAACACTTTTTGCACTTGTGATAGTGTTGAAAAACCACTTTTCACACTTGTGTTAGTGTTGAAAAACCACTTTTCGCACTTGTGTTAGTGTTGAAAAACTACTTTTCGCACTTGTGTTGGTGCAGGAAACCACTTTTGCACTTGTATTAGTGTGGAAAAAACACTTTTTGCACTTGTGATAGTGTTGAAAAACCACTTTTCGCACTTGTGTTAGTGTTGAAAAACCACTTTTTGCACTTGTGTTAGTGTTGAAAAACCACTTTTCGCACTTGTATTGGTGTGGAAAAAACTCTTTTTGCACATGTGATAGTGTTGAAAAACCACTTTTCGCACTTGTGTTAGTGTTGAAAAACCACTTTTCGCACTTGTGTTAGTGTTGAAAAACCACTTTTCGCACTTGTGTTGGTGCAGGAAACCACTTTTGCACTTGTATTAGTGTGGAAAAAACACTTTTTGCACTTGTGATAGTGTTGAAAAACCACTTTCGCACTTGTGTTAGTGTTTAAAAACCACTTTTCGCACTTGTGTTGGTGCAGGAAACCACTTTTGCACTTGTATTAGTGTGGGAAAACCACTTATCGCACTTGTGTTAGTGTTGAAAACCCACTTTTCGCACTTGTGTTAGTGTTGAAAAACCACTTTTCACACTTGTGTTGGTGCAGGAAACCACTTGTGCACTTGTATTAGTGTGGAAAAAACACTTTTTGCACTTGTGATAGTGTTGAAAAACCACTTTTCACACTTGTGTTAGTGTTGAAAAACCACTTTTCGCACTTGTGTTAGTGTTGAAAAACTACTTTTCGCACTTGTGTTGGTGCAGGAAACCACTTTTGCACTTGTATTAGTGTGGAAAAAACACTTTTTGCACTTGTGATAGTGTTGAAAAACCACTTTTCGCACTTCTGTTAGTGTTGAAAAACCCCTTTTCGCACTTGTGTTGGTGCAGGAAACCACTTTTGCACTTGTATTAGTGTGGAAAAAACACTTTTTGCACTTGTGATAGTGTTGAAAAACCACTTTTCACACTTGTGTTAGTGTTGAAAAACCACTTTTCGCACTTGTGTTAGTGTTGAAAAACTACTTTTCGCACTTGTGTTGGTGCAGGAAACCACTTTTGCACTTGTATTAGTGTGGAAAAAACACTTTTTGCACTTGTGATAGTGTTGAAAAACCACTTTTCGCACTTGTGTTAGTGTTGAAAAACCACTTTTCACACTTGTTAGTGTTGAAAAACTACTTTTCGCACTTGTGTTGGTGCAGGAAACCACTTTTGCACTTGTATTAGTGTAGAAAAAACACTTTTTGCACTTGTGATAGTGTTGAAAAACCACTTTTCGCACTTGTGTTAGTGTTGAAAAACCCCTTTTCGCACTTGTGTTGGTGCAGGAAACCACTTTTGCACTTGTATTAGTGTGGAAAAAACACTTTTCGCACTTGTGTTAGTGTTGAAAATGCACTTTTCACACTTGTGTTAGTGTTGAAAAACTACTTTTCGCACTTGTGTTGGTGCAGGAAACCACTTTTGCACTTGTATTACTGTGGAAAAACCACTTTTCGCACTTGTGTTAGTGTTGAAAAACCACTTTTCGCACTTGTGTTAGTGTTGAAAAACCCCTTTTCGCACTTGTGTTGGTGCAGGAAACCACTTTTGCACTTGTATTAGTGTGGAAAACCACTTTTCGCACTTGTGTTAGTGTTGAAAAACCACTTTTCATACTTGTGTTAGTGTTGAAAAACCACTTTTCGCACTTGTGTTAGTGTTGAAAAACCACTTTTCGCACTTGTGTTAGTGTTGAAAAACCACTTTTCGCACTTGTTTTTTGTGTGGAAAAAACACTTTTTGCACTTGTGATAGTGTTGAAAAACCACTTTTCGCACTTGTGTTAGTGTTGAAAAACCACTTTTTGCACTTGTGTTAGTGTTGAAAAACCACTTTTCGCACTTGTATTGGTGTGGAAAAAACACTTTTTGCACTTGTGATAGTGTTGAAAAACCACTTTTCGCACTTGTGTTAGTGTTGAAAAACCACTTTTCGCACTTGTGTTAGTGTTGAAAAACCACTTTTCGCACTTGTGTTAGTATTGAAAAACCACTTTTCGCACTTGTGTTGGTGCAGGAAACCACTTTTGCACTTGTATTAGTGTGGAAAAAACACTTTTTGCACTTGTGATAGTGTTGAAAAACCACTTTTCGCACTTGTGTTGGTGCAGGAAACCACTTTTGCACTTGTATTAGTGTGGAAAAACCACTTTTCGCACTTGTGTCGGTGCAGGAAACCACTTTTGCACTTGTATTAGTGTGGAAAAAACACTTTTTGCACTTGTGATAGTGTTGAAAAACCACTTTCGCACTTGTGTTAGTGTTTAAAAACCACTTTTCGCACTTGTGTTGGTGCAGGAAACCACTTTTGCACTTGTATTAGTGTGGGAAAAACACTTTTTGCACTTGTGATAGTGTTGAAAAACCACTTTTCGCACTTGTGTTAGTGTTGAAAAACCCCTTTTCGCACTTGTGTTGGTGCAGGAAACCACTTTTGCACTTGTATTAGTGTGGAAAAAACACTTTTCGCACTTGTGTTAGTGTTGAAAATGCACTTTTCACACTTGTGTTAGTGTTAAAAAACCACTTTTCGCACTTGTGTTGGTGCAGGAAACCACTTTTGCACTTGTATTACTGTGGAAAAACCACTTTTCGCACTTGTGTTAGTGTTGAAAAACCACTTTTCGCACTTGTGTTAGTGTTGAAAAACCACTTTTCGCACTTGTGTTGGTGCAGGAAACCACTTTTGCACTTGTATTAGTGTGGGAAAACCACTTATCGCACTTGTGTTAGTGTTGAAAACCCACTTTTCGCACTTGTGTTAGTGTTGAAAAACCACTTTCACACTTGTGTTGGTGCAGGAAACCACTTTTGCACTTGTATTAGTGTGGAAAAAACACTTTTTGCACTTGTGATAGTGTTGAAAAACCACTTTTCACACTTGTGTTAGTGTTGAAAAACCACTTTTCGCACTTGTGTTAGTGTTGAAAAACTACTTTTCGCACTTGTGTTGGTGCAGGAAACCACTTTTGCACTTGTATTAGTGTGGAAAAAACACTTTTTGCACTTGTGATAGTGTTGAAAAACCACTTTTCGCACTTGTGTTAGTGTTGAAAAACCACTTTTTGCACTTGTGTTAGTGTTGAAAAACCACTTTTCGCACTTGTATTGGTGTGGAAAAAACACTTTTTGCACTTGTGATAGTGTTGAAAAACCACTTTTCGCACTTGTGTTAGTGTTGAAAAACCACTTTTCGCACTTGTGTTAGTGTTGAAAAACCACTTTTCGCACTTGTGTTAGTATTGAAAAACCACTTTTCGCACTTGTGTTGGTGCAGGAAACCACTTTTGCACTTGTATTAGTGTGGAAAAAACACTTTTTGCACTTGTGATAGTGTTGAAAAACCACTTTCGCACTTGTGTTAGTGTTTAAAAACCACTTTTCGCACTTGTGTTGGTGCAGGAAACCACTTTTGCACTTGTATTAGTGTGGGAAAACCACTTATCGCACTTGTGTTAGTGTTGAAAACCCACTTTTCGCACTTGTGTTAGTGTTGAAAAACCACTTTTCACACCTGTGTTGGTGCAGGAAACCACTTGTGCACTTGTATTAGTGTGGAAAAAACACTTTTTGCACTTGTGATAGTGTTGAAAAACCACTTTTCACACTTGTGTTAGTGTTGAAAAACCACTTTTCGCACTTGTGTTAGTGTTGAAAAACTACTTTTCGCACTTGTGTTGGTGCAGGAAACCACTTTTGCACTTGTATTAGTGTGGAAAAAACACTTTTTGCACTTGTGATAGTGTTGAAAAACCACTTTTCGCACTTCTGTTAGTGTTGAAAAACCCCTTTTCGCACTTGTGTTGGTGCAGGAAACCACTTTTGCACTTGTATTAGTGTGGAAAAAACACTTTTTGCACTTGTGATAGTGTTGAAAAACCACTTTTCACACTTGTGTTAGTGTTGAAAAACCACTTTTCGCACTTGTGTTAGTGTTGAAAAACTACTTTTCGCACTTGTGTTGGTGCAGGAAACCACTTTTGCACTTGTATTAGTGTGGAAAAAACACTTTTTGCACTTGTGATAGTGTTGAAAAACCACTTTCGCACTTGTGTTAGTGTTTAAAAACCACTTTTCGCACTTGTGTTGGTGCAGGAAACCACTTTTGCACTTGTATTAGTGTGGGAAAACCACTTATCGCACTTGTGTTAGTGTTGAAAACCCACTTTTCGCACTTGTGTTAGTGTTGAAAAACCACTTTTCACACTTGTGTTGGTGCAGGAAACCACTTTTGCACTTGTATTAGTGTGGAAAAAACACTTTTTGCACTTGTGATAGTGTTGAAAAACCACTTTTCACACTTGTGTTAGTGTTGAAAAACCACTTTTCGCACTTGTGTTAGTGTTGAAAAACTACTTTTCGCACTTGTGTTGGTGCAGGAAACCACTTTCGCACTTGTATTAGTGTGGAAAAAACACTTTTTGCACTTGTGATAGTGTTGAAAAACCACTTTTCACACTTGTGTTAGTGTTGAAAAACCACTTTTCGCACTTCTGTTAGTGTTGAAAAAACCCTTTTCGCACTGTGTTGGTGCAGGAAACCACTTTTGCACTTGTATTAGTGTGGAAAAAACACTTTTTGCACTTGTGATAGTGTTGAAAAACCACTTTTCGCACTTGTGTTAGTGTTGAAAAACTACTTTTCGCACTTGTGTTGGTGCAGGAAACCACTTTTGCACTTGTATTAGTGTGGAAAAAACACTTTTTGCACTTGTGTTAGTGTTGAAAAACCACTTTTCGCACTTGTGTTAGTGTTGAAAAACTACTTTTCGCACTTGTGTTGGTGCAGGAAACCACTTTTGCACTTGTATTAGTGTGGAAAAACATTTTTGCACTTGTGATAGTGTTGAAAAACCACTTTTCGCACTTCTGTTAGTGTTGAAAAACCCCTTTTCGCACTTGTGTTGGTGCAGGAAACCACTTTTGCACTTGTATTAGTGTGGAAAAAACACTTTTCGCACTTGTGTTAGTGTTGAAAATGCACTTTTCACACTTATGTTAGTGTTGAAAAACCACTTTTCGCACTTGTGTTGGTGCAGGAAACCACTTTTGCACTTGTATTAGTGTGGCAAAA
Organism: Myxine glutinosa; assembly: GCF_964187855.1. Classification (NCBI taxonomy): domain Eukaryota; kingdom Metazoa; phylum Chordata; class Myxini; order Myxiniformes; family Myxinidae; genus Myxine; species Myxine glutinosa. The sequence goes on along the minus strand of NC_136262.1, from coordinate 7,007,781 downwards.
CCACTTTTCGCACTTGTGTTAGTGTTGAAAAACCACTTTTCGCACTTGTGTTAGTGTTGAAAAACTACTTTTCGCACTTGTGTTGGTGCAGGAAACCACTTTTGCACTTGTATTAGTGTGGAAAAAACACTTTTTGCACTTGTGATAGTGTTGAAAAACCACTTTTCGCACTTCTGTTAGTGTTGAAAAACCCCTTTTCGCACTTGTGTTGGTGCAGGAAACCACTTTTGCACTTGTATTAGTGTGGAAAAAACACTTTTCGCACTTGTGTTAGTGTTGAAAATGCACTTTTCACACTTATGTTAGTGTTGAAAAACCACTTTTCGCACTTGTGTTGGTGCAGGAAACCACTTTTGCACTTGTATTAGTGTGGCAAAACCACTTTTCGCACTTGTGTTAGTGTTGAAAAACCACTTTTCGCACTTGTGTTAGTGTTGAAAAACCACTTTTCGCACTTGTGTTGGTGCAGGAAACCACTTTTGCACTTGTATTAGTGTGGGAAAACCACTTATCGCACTTGTGTTAGTGTTGAAAACCCACTTTTCGCACTTGTGTTAGTGTTGAAAAACCACTTTTCACACTTGTGTTGGTGCAGGAAACCACTTTTGCACTTGTATTAGTGTGGAAAAAACACTTTTTGCACTTGTGATAGTGTTGAAAAACCACTTTTCGCACTTGTGTTAGTGTTGAAAAACCACTTTTCGCACTTGTGTTAGTGTTGAAAAACTACTTTTCGCACTTGTGTTGGTGCAGGAAACCACTTTTGCACTTGTATTAGTGTGGAAAAACCACTTTTCGCACTTGTTAGTGTTGAAAAACCACTTTTTGCACTTGTGTTAGTGTTGATAAACCACTTTTCGCACTTCTGTTGGTGCAGGAAACCACTTTTGCATTTGTATTAGTGTGGAAAAACCACTTATCGCACTTGTGTTAGTGTTGAAAAACCACTTTTCGCACTTGTGTTAGTGTTGAAAAACCACTTTTCACACTTGTGTTGGTGCAGGAAACCACTTTTGCACTTGTATTAGTGTGGAAAAAACACTTTTTGCACTTGTGATAGTGTTGAAAAACCACTTTTCGCACTTGTGTTAGTGTTGAAAAACCACTTTTCGCACTTGTGTTAGTGTTGAAAAACTACTTTTCGCACTTGTGTTGGTGCAGGAAACCACTTTTGCACTTGTATTAGTGTGGAAAAAACACTTTTTGCACTTGTGATAGTGTTGAAAAACCACTTTTCGCACTTGTGTTAGTGTTGAAAAACCCCTTTTCGCACTTGTGTTGGTGCAGGAAACCACTTTTGCACTTGTATTAGTGTGGAAAAAACACTTTTCGCACTTGTGTTAGTGTTGAAAATGCACTTTTCACACTTGTGTTAGTGTTGAAAAACCACTTTTCGCACTTGTGTTGGTGCAGGAAACCACTTTTGCACTTGTATTACTGTGGAAAAACCACTTTTCGCACTTGTGTTAGTGTTGAAAAACCACTTTTCGCACTTGTGTTAGTGTTGAAAAACCCCTTTTCGCACTTGTGTTGGTGCAGGAAACCACTTTTGCACTTGTATTAGTGTGGAAAACCACTTTTCGCACTTGTGTTAGTGTTGAAAAACCACTTTTCACACTTGTGTTAGTGTTGAAAAACCACTTTTCGCACTTGTGTTAGTGTTGAAAAACCACTTTTCGCACTTGTTTTTTGTGTGGAAAAAACACTTTTTGCACTTGTGATAGTGTTGAAAAACCACTTTTCGCACTTGTGTTAGTGTTGAAAAACCACTTTTTGCACTTGTGTTAGTGTTGAAAAACCACTTTTCGCACTTGTATTGGCGTGGAAAAAACACTTTTTGCACTTGTGATAGTGTTGAAAAACCACTTTTCGCACTTGTGTTAGTGTTGAAAAACCACTTTTCGCACTTGTGTTAGTGTTGAAAAACCACTTTTCGCACTTGTGTTAGTATTGAAAAACCACTTTTCGCACTTGTGTTGGTGCAGGAAACCACTTTTGCACTTGTATTAGTGTGGAAAAAACACTTTTTGCACTTGTGATAGTGTTGAAAAACCACTTTTCGCACTTGTGTTGGTGCAGGAAACCACTTTTGCACTTGTATTAGTGTGGAAAAACCACTTTTCGCACTTGTGTCGGTGCAGGAAACCACTTTTGCACTTGTATTAGTGTGGAAAAAACACTTTTTGCACTTGTGATAGTGTTGAAAAACCACTTTCGCACTTGTGTTAGTGTTTAAAAACCACTTTTCGCACTTGTGTTGGTGCAGGAAACCACTTTTGCACTTGTATTAGTGTGGGAAAACCACTTATCGCACTTGTGTTAGTGTTGAAAACCCACTTTTCGCACTTGTGTTAGTGTTGAAAAACCACTTTTCACACTTGTGTTGGTGCAGGAAACCACTTTTGCACTTGTATTAGTGTGGAAAAAACACTTTTTGCACTTGTGATAGTGTTGAAAAACCACTTTTCACACTTGTGTTAGTGTTGAAAAACCACTTTTCGCACTTGTGTTAGTGTTGAAAAACTACTTTTCGCACTTGTGTTGGTGCAGGAAACCACTTTTGCACTTGTATTAGTGTGGAAAAACACTTTTTGCACATGTGATAGTGTTGAAAAACCACTTTTCGCACTTGTGTTAGTGTTGAAAAACCACTTTTCGCACTTGTGTTAGTGTTGAAAAACCACTTTTCACACTTGTGTTAGTGTTGAAAAACCACTTTTCGCACTTGTGTTAGTGTTGAAAAACTACTTTTCGCACTTGTGTTGGTGCAGGAAACCACTTTTGCACTTGTATTAGTGTGGAAAAAACACTTTTTGCACTTGTGATAGTGTTGAAAAACCACTTTTCGCACTTCTGTTAGTGTTGAAAAACCCCTTTTCGCACTTGTGTTGGTGCAGGAAACCACTTTTGCACTTGTATTAGTGTGGAAAAAACACTTTTTGCACTTGTGATAGTGTTGAAAAACCACTTTTCACACTTGTGTTAGTGTTGAAAAACCACTTTTAGCACTTGTGTTAGTGTTGAAAAACTACTTTTCGCACTTGTGTTGGTGCAGGAAACCACTTTTGCACTTGTATTAGTGTGGAAAAAACACTTTTTGCACTTGTGATAGTGTTGAAAAACCACTTTTCGCACTTGTGTTAGTGTTGAAAAACCACTTTTTGCACTTGTGTTAGTGTTGATAAACCACTTTTCGCACTTCTGTTGGTGCAGGAAACCACTTTTGCATTTGTATTAGTGTGGAAAAACCACTTATCGCACTTGTGTTAGTGTTGAAAAACCACTTTTCGCACTTGTGTTAGTGTTGAAAAACTACTTTTCGCACTTGTGTTGGTGCAGGAAACCACTTTTGCACTTGTATTAGTGTGGAAAAACCACTTTTCGCACTTGTTAGTGTTGAAAAACCACTTTTTGCACTTGTGTTAGTGTTGATAAACCACTTTTCGCACTTCTGTTGGTGCAGGAAACCACTTTTGCATTTGTATTAGTGTGGAAAAACCACTTATCGCACTTGTGTTAGTGTTGAAAAACCACTTTTCGCACTTGTGTTAGTGTTGAAAAACCACTTTTCACACTTGTGTTGGTGCAGGAAACCACTTTTGCACTTGTATTAGTGTGGAAAAAACACTTTTTGCACTTGTGATAGTGTTGAAAAACCACTTTTCGCACTTGTGTTAGTGTTGAAAAACCACTTTTCGCACTTGTGTTAGTGTTGAAAAACTACTTTTCGCACTTGTGTTGGTGCAGGAAACCACTTTTGCACTTGTATTAGTGTGGAAAAAACACTTTTTGCACTTGTGATAGTGTTGAAAAACCACTTTTCGCACTTGTGTTAGTGTTGAAAAACCCCTTTTCGCACTTGTGTTGGTGCAGGAAACCACTTTTGCACTTGTATTAGTGTGGAAAAAACACTTTTCGCACTTGTGTTAGTGTTGAAAATGCACTTTTCACACTTGTGTTAGTGTTGAAAAACCACTTTTCGCACTTGTGTTGGTGCAGGAAACCACTTTTGCACTTGTATTACTGTGGAAAAACCACTTTTCGCACTTGTGTTAGTGTTGAAAAACCACTTTTCGCACTTGTGTTAGTGTTGAAAAACCCCTTTTCGCACTTGTGTTGGTGCAGGAAACCACTTTTGCACTTGTATTAGTGTGGAAAACCACTTTTCGCACTTGTGTTAGTGTTGAAAAACCACTTTTCACACTTGTGTTAGTGTTGAAAAACCACTTTTCGCACTTGTGTTAGTGTTGAAAAACCACTTTTCGCACTTGTTTTTTGTGTGGAAAAAACACTTTTTGCACTTGTGATAGTGTTGAAAAACCACTTTTCGCACTTGTGTTAGTGTTGAAAAACCACTTTTTGCACTTGTGTTAGTGTTGAAAAACCACTTTTCGCACTTGTATTGGCGTGGAAAAAACACTTTTTGCACTTGTGATAGTGTTGAAAAACCACTTTTCGCACTTGTGTTAGTGTTGAAAAACCACTTTTCGCACTTGTGTTAGTGTTGAAAAACCACTTTTCGCACTTGTGTTAGTATTGAAAAACCACTTTTCGCACTTGTGTTGGTGCAGGAAACCACTTTTGCACTTGTATTAGTGTGGAAAAAACACTTTTTGCACTTGTGATAGTGTTGAAAAACCACTTTTCGCACTTGTGTTGGTGCAGGAAACCACTTTTGCACTTGTATTAGTGTGGAAAAACCACTTTTCGCACTTGTGTCGGTGCAGGAAACCACTTTTGCACTTGTATTAGTGTGGAAAAAACACTTTTTGCACTTGTGATAGTGTTGAAAAACCACTTTCGCACTTGTGTTAGTGTTTAAAAACCACTTTTCGCACTTGTGTTGGTGCAGGAAACCACTTTTGCACTTGTATTAGTGTGGGAAAACCACTTATCGCACTTGTGTTAGTGTTGAAAACCCACTTTTCGCACTTGTGTTAGTGTTGAAAAACCACTTTTCACACTTGTGTTGGTGCAGGAAACCACTTTTGCACTTGTATTAGTGTGGAAAAAACACTTTTTGCACTTGTGATAGTGTTGAAAAACCACTTTTCACACTTGTGTTAGTGTTGAAAAACCACTTTTCGCACTTGTGTTAGTGTTGAAAAACTACTTTTCGCACTTGTGTTGGTGCAGGAAACCACTTTTGCACTTGTATTAGTGTGGAAAAACACTTTTTGCACATGTGATAGTGTTGAAAAACCACTTTTCGCACTTGTGTTAGTGTTGAAAAACCACTTTTCGCACTTGTGTTAGTGTTGAAAAACCACTTTTCGCACTTGTGTTAGTATTGAAAAACCACTTTTCGCACTTGTGTTGGTGCAGGAAACCACTTTTGCACTTGTATTAGTGTGGAAAAAACACTTTTTGCACTTGTGATAGTGTTGAAAAACCACTTTCGCACTTGTGTTAGTGTTTAAAAACCACTTTTCGCACTTGTGTTGGTGCAGGAAACCACTTTTGCACTTGTATTAGTGTGGGAAAACCACTTATCGCACTTGTGTTAGTGTTGAAAACCCACTTTTCGCACTTGTGTTAGTGTTGAAAAACCACTTTTCACACTTGTGTTGGTGCAGGAAACCACTTGTGCACTTGTATTAGTGTGGAAAAAACACTTTTTGCACTTGTGATAGTGTTGAAAAACCACTTTTCACACTTGTGTTAGTGTTGAAAAACCACTTTTCGCACTTGTGTTAGTGTTGAAAAACTACTTTTCGCACTTGTGTTGGTGCAGGAAACCACTTTTGCACTTGTATTAGTGTGGAAAAAACACTTTTTGCACTTGTGATAGTGTTGAAAAACCACTTTTCGCACTTCTGTTAGTGTTGAAAAACCCCTTTTCGCACTTGTGTTGGTGCAGGAAACCACTTTTGCACTTGTATTAGTGTGGAAAAAACACTTTTTGCACTTGTGATAGTGTTGAAAAACCACTTTTCACACTTGTGTTAGTGTTGAAAAACCACTTTTAGCACTTGTGTTAGTGTTGAAAAACTACTTTTCGCACTTGTGTTGGTGCAGGAAACCACTTTTGCACTTGTATTAGTGTGGAAAAAACACTTTTTGCACTTGTGATAGTGTTGAAAAACCACTTTTCGCACTTGTGTTAGTGTTGAAAAACCACTTTTCACACTTGTGTTAGTGTTGAAAAACTACTTTTCGCACTTGTGTTGGTGCAGGAAACCACTTTTGCACTTGTATTAGTGTAGAAAAAACACTTTTTGCACTTGTGATAGTGTTGAAAAACCACTTTTCGCACTTGTGTTAGTGTTGAAAAACCCCTTTTCGCACTTGTGTTGGTGCAGGAAACCACTTTTGCACTTGTATTAGTGTGGAAAAAACACTTTTCGCACTTGTGTTAGTGTTGAAAATGCACTTTTCACACTTGTGTTAGTGTTGAAAAACCACTTTTCGCACTTGTGTTGGTGCAGGAAACCACTTTTGCACTTGTATTACTGTGGAAAAACCACTTTTCGCACTTGTGTTAGTGTTGAAAAACCACTTTTTGCACTTGTGTTAGTGTTGAAAAACCCCTTTTCGCACTTGTGTTGGTGCAGGAAACCACTTTTGCACTTGTATTAGTGTGGAAAACCACTTTTCGCACTTGTGTTAGTGTTGAAAAACCACTTTTCACACTTGTGTTAGTGTTGAAAAACCACTTTTCGCACTTGTGTTAGTGTTGAAAAACCACTTTTCGCACTTGTTTTTTGTGTGGAAAAAACACTTTTTGCACTTGTGATAGTGTTGAAAAACCACTTTTCGCACTTGTGTTAGTGTTGAAAAACCACTTTTTGCACTTGTGTTAGTGTTGAAAAACCACTTTTCGCACTTGTATTGGTGTGGAAAAAACACTTTTTGCACTTGTGATAGTGTTGAAAAACCACTTTTCGCACTTGTGTTAGTGTTGAAAAACCACTTTTCGCACTTGTGTTAGTGTTGAAAAACCACTTTTCGCACTTGTGTTAGTATTGAAAAACCACTTTTCGCACTTGTGTTGGTGCAGGAAACCACTTTTGCACTTGTATTAGTGTGGAAAAAACACTTTTTGCACTTGTGATAGTGTTGAAAAACCACTTTTCGCACTTGTGTTGGTGCAGGAAACCACTTTTGCACTTGTATTAGTGTGGAAAAACCACTTTTCGCACTTGTGTCGGTGCAGGAAACCACTTTTGCACTTGTATTAGTGTGGAAAAAACACTTTTTGCACTTGTGATAGTGTTGAAAAACCACTTTCGCACTTGTGTTAGTGTTTAAATCCACTTTTCACACTTGTGTTGGTGCAGGAAACCACTTTTGCACTTGTATTAGTGTGGGAAAACCACTTATCGCACTTGTGTTAGTGTTGAAAACCCACTTTTCGCACTTGTGTTAGTGTTGAAAAACCACTTTTCACACTTGTGTTGGTGCAGGAAACCACTTTTGCACTTGTATTAGTGTGGAAAAAACACTTTTTGCACTTGTGATAGTGTTGAAAAACCACTTTTCACACTTGTGTTAGTGTTGAAAAACCACTTTTCGCACTTGTGTTAGTGTTGAAAAACTACTTTTCGCACTTGTGTTGGTGCAGGAAACCACTTTTGCACTTGTATTAGTGTGGAAAAAACACTTTTTGCACTTGTGATAGTGTTGAAAAACCACTTTTCGCACTTGTGTTAGTGTTGAAAAACCACTTTTTGCACTTGTGTTAGTGTTGAAAAACCACTTTTCGCACTTGTATTGGTGTGGAAAAAACACTTTTTGCACTTGTGATAGTGTTGAAAAACCACTTTTCGCACTTGTGTTAGTGTTGAAAAACCACTTTTCGCACTTGTGTTAGTGTTGAAAAACCACTTTTCGCACTTGTGTTAGTATTGAAAAACCACTTTTCGCACTTGTGTTAGTGTTGAAAAACTACTTTTCGCACTTGTGTTGGTGCAGGAAACCACTTTTGCACTTGTATTAGTGTAGAAAAAACACTTTTTGCACTTGTGATAGTGTTGAAAAACCACTTTTCGCACTTGTGTTAGTGTTGAAAAACCCCTTTTCGCACTTGTGTTGGTGCAGGAAACCACTTTTGCACTTGTATTAGTGTGGAAAAAACACTTTTCGCACTTGTGTTAGTGTTGAAAATGCACTTTTCACACTTGTGTTAGTGTTGAAAAACCACTTTTCGCACTTGTGTTGGTGCAGGAAACCACTTTTGCACTTGTATTACTGTGGAAAAACCACTTTTCGCACTTGTGTTAGTGTTGAAAAACCACTTTTTGCACTTGTGTTAGTGTTGAAAAACCACTTTTCGCACTTGTGTTAGTGTTGAAAAACCCCTTTTCGCACTTGTGTTGGTGCAGGAAACCACTTTTGCACTTGTATTAGTGTGGAAAACCACTTTTCGCACTTGTGTTAGTGTTGAAAAACCACTTTTCACACTTGTGTTAGTGTTGAAAAACCACTTTTCGCACTTGTGTTAGTGTTGAAAAACCACTTTTCGCACTTGTTTTTTGTGTGGAAAAAACACTTTTTGCACTTGTGATAGTGTTGAAAAACCACTTTTCGCACTTGTGTTAGTGTTGAAAAACCACTTTTTGCACTTGTGTTAGTGTTGAAAAACCACTTTTGGCACTTGTATTGGCGTGGAAAAAACACTTTTTGCACTTGTGATAGTGTTGAAAAACCACTTTTCGCACTTGTGTTAGTGTTGAAAAACCACTTTTCGCACTTGTGTTAGTGTTGAAAAACCACTTTTCGCACTTGTGTTAGTATTGAAAAACCACTTTTCGCACTTGTGTTGGTGCAGGAAACCACTTTTGCACTTGTATTAGTGTGGAAAAAACACTTTTTGCACTTGTGATAGTGTTGAAAAACCACTTTTCGCACTTGTGTTGGTGCAGGAAACCACTTTTGCACTTGTATTAGTGTGGAAAAACCACTTTTCGCACTTGTGTCGGTGCAGGAAACCACTTTTGCACTTGTATTAGTGTGGAAAAAACACTTTTTGCACTTGTGATAGTGTTGAAAAACCACTTTCGCACTTGTGTTAGTGTTTAAAAACCACTTTTCGCACTTGTGTTGGTGCAGGAAACCACTTTTGCACTTGTATTAGTGTGGGAAAACCACTTATCGCACTTGTGTTAGTGTTGAAAACCCACTTTTCGCACTTGTGTTAGTGTTGAAAAACCACTTTTCACACTTGTGTTGGTGCAGGAAACCACTTTTGCACTTGTATTAGTGTGGAAAAAACACTTTTTGCACTTGTGATAGTGTTGAAAAACCACTTTTCACACTTGTGTTAGTGTTGAAAAACCACTTTTCGCACTTGTGTTAGTGTTGAAAAACTACTTTTCGCACTTGTGTTGGTGCAGGAAACCACTTTTGCACTTGTATTAGTGTGGAAAAACACTTTTTGCACATGTGATAGTGTTGAAAAACCACTTTTCGCACTTGTGTTAGTGTTGAAAAACCACTTTTCGCACTTGTGTTAGTGTTGAAAAACCACTTTTCGCACTTGTGTTAGTATTGAAAAACCACTTTTCGCACTTGTGTTGGTGCAGGAAACCACTTTTGCACTTGTATTAGTGTGGAAAAAACACTTTTTGCACTTGTGATAGTGTTGAAAAACCACTTTCGCACTTGTGTTAGTGTTTAAAAACCACTTTTCGCACTTGTGTTGGTGCAGGAAACCACTTTTGCACTTGTATTAGTGTGGGAAAACCACTTATCGCACTTGTGTTAGTGTTGAAAACCCACTTTTCGCACTTGTGTTAGTGTTGAAAAACCACTTTTCACACTTGTGTTGGTGCAGGAAACCACTTGTGCACTTGTATTAGTGTGGAAAAAACACTTTTTGCACTTGTGATAGTGTTGAAAAACCACTTTTCACACTTGTGTTAGTGTTGAAAAACCACTTTTCGCACTTGTGTTAGTGTTGAAAAACTACTTTTCGCACTTGTGTTGGTGCAGGAAACCACTTTTGCACTTGTATTAGTGTGGAAAAAACACTTTTTGCACTTGTGATAGTGTTGAAAAACCACTTTTCGCACTTCTGTTAGTGTTGAAAAACCCCTTTTCGCACTTGTGTTGGTGCAGGAAACCACTTTTGCACTTGTATTAGTGTGGAAAAAACACTTTTTGCACTTGTGATAGTGTTGAAAAACCACTTTTCACACTTGTGTTAGTGTTGAAAAACCACTTTTAGCACTTGTGTTAGTGTTGAAAAACTACTTTTCGCACTTGTGTTGGTGCAGGAAACCACTTTTGCACTTGTATTAGTGTGGAAAAAACACTTTTTGCACTTGTGATAGTGTTGAAAAACCACTTTTCGCACTTGTGTTAGTGTTGAAAAACCACTTTTCACACTTGTGTTAGTGTTGAAAAACTACTTTTCGCACTTGTGTTGGTGCAGGAAACCACTTTTGCACTTGTATTAGTGTAGAAAAAACACTTTTTGCACTTGTGATAGTGTTGAAAAACCACTTTTCGCACTTGTGTTAGTGTTGAAAAACCCCTTTTCGCACTTGTGTTGGTGCAGGAAACCACTTTTGCACTTGTATTAGTGTGGAAAAAACACTTTTCGCACTTGTGTTAGTGTTGAAAATGCACTTTTCACACTTGTGTTAGTGTTGAAAAACCACTTTTCGCACTTGTGTTGGTGCAGGAAACCACTTTTGCACTTGTATTACTGTGGAAAAACCACTTTTCGCACTTGTGTTAGTGTTGAAAAACCACTTTTTGCACTTGTGTTAGTGTTGAAAAACCCCTTTTCGCACTTGTGTTGGTGCAGGAAACCACTTTTGCACTTGTATTAGTGTGGAAAACCACTTTTCGCACTTGTGTTAGTGTTGAAAAACCACTTTTCACACTTGTGTTAGTGTTGAAAAACCACTTTTCGCACTTGTGTTAGTGTTGAAAAACCACTTTTCGCACTTGTTTTTTGTGTGGAAAAAACACTTTTTGCACTTGTGATAGTGTTGAAAAACCACTTTTCGCACTTGTGTTAGTGTTGAAAAACCACTTTTTGCACTTGTGTTAGTGTTGAAAAACCACTTTTCGCACTTGTATTGGTGTGGAAAAAACACTTTTTGCACTTGTGATAGTGTTGAAAAACCACTTTTCGCACTTGTGTTAGTGTTGAAAAACCACTTTTCGCACTTGTGTTAGTGTTGAAAAACCACTTTTCGCACTTGTGTTAGTATTGAAAAACCACTTTTCGCACTTGTGTTGGTGCAGGAAACCACTTTTGCACTTGTATTAGTGTGGAAAAAACACTTTTTGCACTTGTGATAGTGTTGAAAAACCACTTTTCGCACTTGTGTTGGTGCAGGAAACCACTTTTGCACTTGTATTAGTGTGGAAAAACCACTTTTCGCACTTGTGTCGGTGCAGGAAACCACTTTTGCACTTGTATTAGTGTGGAAAAAACACTTTTTGCACTTGTGATAGTGTTGAAAAACCACTTTCGCACTTGTGTTAGTGTTTAAAAACCACTTTTCACACTTGTGTTGGTGCAGGAAACCACTTTTGCACTTGTATTAGTGTGGGAAAACCACTTATCGCACTTGTGTTAGTGTTGAAAACCCACTTTTCGCACTTGTGTTAGTGTTGAAAAACCACTTTTCACACTTGTGTTGGTGCAGGAAACCACTTTTGCACTTGTATTAGTGTGGAAAAAACACTTTTTGCACTTGTGATAGTGTTGAAAAACCACTTTTCACACTTGTGTTAGTGTTGAAAAACCACTTTTCGCACTTGTGTTAGTGTTGAAAAACTACTTTTCGCACTTGTGTTGGTGCAGGAAACCACTTTTGCACTTGTATTAGTGTGGAAAAAACACTTTTTGCACTTGTGATAGTGTTGAAAAACCACTTTTCGCACTTGTGTTAGTGTTGAAAAACCACTTTTTGCACTTGTGTTAGTGTTGAAAAACCACTTTTCGCACTTGTATTGGTGTGGAAAAAACACTTTTTGCACTTGTGATAGTGTTGAAAAACCACTTTTCGCACTTGTGTTAGTGTTGAAAAACCACTTTTCGCACTTGTGTTAGTGTTGAAAAACCACTTTTCGCACTTGTGTTAGTATTGAAAAACCACTTTTCGCACTTGTGTTGGTGCAGGAAACCACTTTTGCACTTGTATTAGTGTGGAAAAAACACTTTTTGCACTTGTGATAGTGTTGAAAAACCACTTTCGCACTTGTGTTAGTGTTTAAAAACCACTTTTCGCACTTGTGTTGGTGCAGGAAACCACTTTTGCACTTGTATTAGTGTGGGAAAACCACTTATCGCACTTGTGTTAGTGTTGAAAACCCACTTTTCGCACTTGTGTTAGTGTTGAAAAACCACTTTTCACACTTGTGTTGGTGCAGGAAACCACTTGTGCACTTGTATTAGTGTGGAAAAAACACTTTTTGCACTTGTGATAGTGTTGAAAAACCACTTTTCACACTTGTGTTAGTGTTGAAAAACCACTTTTCGCACTTGTGTTAGTGTTGAAAAACTACTTTTCGCACTTGTGTTGGTGCAGGAAACCACTTTTGCACTTGTATTAGTGTGGAAAAAACACTTTTTGCACTTGTGATAGTGTTGAAAAACCACTTTTCGCACTTCTGTTAGTGTTGAAAAACCCCTTTTCGCACTTGTGTTGGTGCAGGAAACCACTTTTGCACTTGTATTAGTGTGGAAAAAACACTTTTTGCACTTGTGATAGTGTTGAAAAACCACTTTTCACACTTGTGTTAGTGTTGAAAAACCACTTTTCGCACTTGTGTTAGTGTTGAAAAACTACTTTTCGCACTTGTGTTGGTGCAGGAAACCACTTTTGCACTTGTATTAGTGTGGAAAAAACACTTTTTGCACTTGTGATAGTGTTGAAAAACCACTTTCGCACTTGTGTTAGTGTTTAAAAACCACTTTTCGCACTTGTGTTGGTGCAGGAAACCACTTTTGCACTTGTATTAGTGTGGGAAAACCACTTATCGCACTTGTGTTAGTGTTGAAAACCCACTTTTCGCACTTGTGTTAGTGTTGAAAAACCACTTTTCACACTTGTGTTGGTGCAGGAAACCACTTTTGCACTTGTATTAGTGTGGAAAAAACACTTTTTGCACTTGTGATAGTGTTGAAAAACCACTTTTCACACTTGTGTTAGTGTTGAAAAACCACTTTTCGCACTTGTGTTAGTGTTGAAAAACTACTTTTCGCACTTGTGTTGTTGCAGGAAACCACTTTCGCACTTGTATTAGTGTGGAAAAAACACTTTTTGCACTTGTGATAGTGTTGAAAAACCACTTTTCACACTTGTGTTAGTGTTGAAAAACCACTTTTCGCACTTCTGTTAGTGTTGAAAAAACCCTTTTCGCACTGTGTTGGTGCAGGAAACCACTTTTGCACTTGTATTAGTGTGGAAAAAACACTTTTTGCACTTGTGATAGTGTTGAAAAACCACTTTTCGCACTTGTGTTAGTGTTGAAAAACTACTTTTCGCACTTGTGTTGGTGCAGGAAACCACTTTTGCACTTGTATTAGTGTGGAAAAAACACTTTTTGCACTTGTGTTAGTGTTGAAAAACCACTTTTCGCACTTGTGTTAGTGTTGAAAAACTACTTTTCGCACTTGTGTTGGTGCAGGAAACCACTTTTGCACTTGTATTAGTGTGGAAAAACACTTTTTGCACTTGTGATAGTGTTGAAAAACCACTTTTCGCACTTCTGTTAGTGTTGAAAAACCCCTTTTCGCACTTGTGTTGGTGCAGGAAAGCACTTTTGCACTTGTATTAGTGTGGAAAAAACACTTTTCGCACTTGTGTTAGTGTTGAAAATGCACTTTTCACACTTATGTTAGTGTTGAAAAACCACTTTTCGCACTTGTGTTGGTGCAGGAAACCACTTTTGCACTTGTATTAGTGTGGCAAAACCACTTTTCGCACTTGTGTTAGTGTTGAAAAACCACTTTTCGCACTTGTGTTAGTGTTGAAAAACTACTTTTCGCACTTGTGTTGGTGCAGGAAACCACTTTTGCACTTGTATTAGTGTGGAAAAAACACTTTTTGCACTTGTGATAGTGTTGAAAAACCACTTTTCGCACTTCTGTTAGTGTTGAAAAACCCCTTTTCGCACTTGTGTTGGTGCAGGAAACCACTTTTGCACTTGTATTAGTGTGGAAAAAACACTTTTCGCACTTGTGTTAGTGTTGAAAATGCACTTTTCACACTTATGTTAGTGTTGAAAAACCACTTTTCGCACTTGTGTTGGTGCAGGAAACCACTTTTGCACTTGTATTAGTGTGGCAAAACCACTTTTCGCACTTGTGTTAGTGTTGAAAAACCACTTTTCGCACTTGTGTTAGTGTTGAAAAACCACTTTTCGCACTTGTGTTGGTGCAGGAAACCACTTTTGCACTTGTATTAGTGTGGGAAAACCACTTATCGCACTTGTGTTAGTGTTGAAAACCCACTTTTCGCACTTGTGTTAGTGTTGAAAAACCACTTTTCACACTTGTGTTGGTGCAGGAAACCACTTTTGCACTTGTATTAGTGTGGAAAAAACACTTTTTGCACTTGTGATAGTGTTGAAAAACCACTTTTCACACTTGTGTTAGTGTTGAAAAACCACTTTTCGCACTTGTGTTAGTGTTGAAAAACTACTTTTCGCACTTGTGTTGGTGCAGGAAACCACTTTTGCACTTGTATTAGTGTGGAAAAAACACTTTTTGCACTTGTGATAGTGTTGAAAAACCACTTTTCGCACTTGTGTTAGTGTTGAAAAACCACTTTTTGCACTTGTGTTAGTGTTGAAAAACCACTTTTCGCACTTGTATTGGTGTGGAAAAAACACTTTTTGCACTTGTGATAGTGTTGAAAAACCACTTTTCGCACTTGTGTTAGTGTTGAAAAACCACTTTTCGCACTTGTGTTAGTGTTGAAAAACCACTTTTCGCACTTGTGTTAGTATTGAAAAACCACTTTTCGCACTTGTGTTGGTGCAGGAAACCACTTTTGCACTTGTATTAGTGTGGAAAAAACACTTTTTGCACTTGTGATAGTGTTGAAAAACCACTTTCGCACTTGTGTTAGTGTTTAAAAACCACTTTTCGCACTTGTGTTGGACTGTTGGTGCAGGAAACCACTTTTGCACTTGTATTAGTGTGGGAAAACCACTTATCGCACTTGTGTTAGTGTTGAAAACCTACTTTTCGCACTTGTGTTAGTGTTGAAAAACCACTTTTCACACTTGTGTTGGTGCAGGAAACCACTTGTGCACTTGTATTAGTGTGGAAAAAACACTTTTTGCACTTGTGATAGTGTTGAAAAACCACTTTTCACACTTGTGTTAGTGTTGAAAAACCACTTTTCGCACTTGTGTTAGTGTTGAAAAACTACTTTTCGCACTTGTGTTGGTGCAGGAAACCACTTTTGCACTTGTATTAGTGTGGAACAAACACTTTTTGCACTTGTGATAGTGTTGAAAAACCACTTTTCGCACTTCTGTTAGTGTTGAAAAACCCCTTTTCGCACTTGTGTTGGTGCAGGAAACCACTTTTGCACTTGTATTAGTGTGGAAAAAACACTTTTTGCACTTGTGATAGTGTTGAAAAACCACTTTTCACACTTGTGTTAGTGTTGAAAAACCACTTTTCGCACTTGTGTTAGTGTTGAAAAACTACTTTTCGCACTTGTGCTGGTGCAGGAAACCACTTTTGCACTTGTATTAGTGTGGAAAAAACACTTTTTGCACTTGTGATAGTGTTGAAAAACCACTTTCGCACTTGTGTTAGTGTTTAAAAACCACTTTTCGCACTTGTGTTGGTGCAGGAAACCACTTTTGCACTTGTATTAGTGTGGGAAAACCACTTATCGCACTTGTGTTAGTGTTGAAAACCCACTTTTCGCACTTGTGTTAGTGTTGAAAAACCACTTTTCACACTTGTGTTGGTGCAGGAAACCACTTTTGCACTTGTATTAGTGTGGAAAAAACACTTTTTGCACTTGTGATAGTGTTGAAAAACCACTTTTCACACTTGTGTTAGTGTTGAAAAACCACTTTTCGCACTTGTGTTAGTGTTGAAAAACTACTTTTCGCACTTGTGTTGGTGCAGGAAACCACTTTCGCACTTGTATTAGTGTGGAAAAAACACTTTTTTGCACTTGTGATAGTGTTGAAAAACCACTTTTCGCACTTCTGTTAGTGTTGAAAAACCCCTTTTCGCACTGTGTTGGTGCAGGAAACCACTTTTGCACTTGTATTAGTGTGGAAAAAACACTTTTTGCACTTGTGATAGTGTTGAAAAACCACTTTTCACACTTGTGTTAGTGTTGAAAAACCACTTTTCGCACTTGTGTTAGTGTTGAAAAACTACTTTTCGCACTTGTGTTGGTGCAGGAAACCACTTTTGCACTTGTATTAGTGTGGAAAAAACACTTTTTGCACTTGTGTTAGTGTTGAAAAACCACTTTTCGCACTTGTGTTAGTGTTGAAAAACCACTTTTCGCACTTGTATTGGTGTGGAAAAAACACTTTTTGCACTTGTGATAGTGTTGAAAAACCACTTTTCGCACTTGTGTTAGTGTTGAAAAACCACTTTTCGCACTTGTGTTAGTGTTGAAAAACCACTTTTCGCACTTGTGTTAGTATTGAAAAACCACTTTTCGCACTTGTGTTGGTGCAGGAAACCACTTTTGCACTTGTATTAGTGTGGAAAAAACACTTTTTGCACTTGTGATAGTGTTGAAAAACCACTTTCGCACTTGTGTTAGTGTTTAAAAACCACTTTTCGCACTTGTGTTGGTGCAGGAAACCACTTTTGCACTTGTATTAGTGTGGGAAAACCACTTATCGCACTTGTGTTAGTGTTGAAAACCCACTTTTCGCACTTGTGTTAGTGTTGAAAAACCACTTTTCACACTTGTGTTGGTGCAGGAAACCACTTGTGCACTTGTATTAGTGTGGAAAAAACACTTTTTGCACTTGTGATAGTGTTGAAAAACCACTTTTCACACTTGTGTTAGTGTTGAAAAACCACTTTTCGCACTTGTGTTAGTGTTGAAAAACTACTTTTCGCACTTGTGTTGGTGCAGGAAACCACTTTTGCACTTGTATTAGTGTGGAAAAAACACTTTTTGCACTTGTGATAGTGTTGAAAAACCACTTTTCGCACTTCTGTTAGTGTTGAAAAACCCCTTTTCGCACTTGTGTTGGTGCAGGAAACCACTTTTGCACTTGTATTAGTGTGGAAAAAACACTTTTTGCACTTGTGATAGTGTTGAAAAACCACTTTTCACACTTGTGTTAGTGTTGAAAAACCACTTTTCGCACTTGTGTTAGTGTTGAAAAACTACTTTTCGCACTTGTGTTGGTGCAGGAAACCACTTTTGCACTTGTATTAGTGTGGAAAAAACACTTTTTGCACTTGTGATAGTGTTGAAAAACCACTTTCGCACTTGTGTTAGTGTTTAAAAACCACTTTTCGCACTTGTGTTGGTGCAGGAAACCACTTTTGCACTTGTATTAGTGTGGGAAAACCACTTATCGCACTTGTGTTAGTGTTGAAAACCCACTTTTCGCACTTGTGTTAGTGTTGAAAAACCACTTTTCACACTTGTGTTGGTGCAGGAAACCACTTTTGCACTTGTATTAGTGTGGAAAAAACACTTTTTGCACTTGTGATAGTGTTGAAAAACCACTTTTCACACTTGTGTTAGTGTTGAAAAACCACTTTTCGCACTTGTGTTAGTGTTGAAAAACTACTTTTCGCACTTGTGTTGGTGCAGGAAACCACTTTCGCACTTGTATTAGTGTGGAAAAAACACTTTTTGCACTTGTGATAGTGTTGAAAAACCACTTTTCGCACTTGTGTTAGTGTTGAAAAACTACTTTTCGCACTTGTGTTGGTGCAGGAAACCACTTTTGCACTTGTATTAGTGTGGAAAAAACACTTTTTGCACTTGTGATAGTGTTGAAAACCCACTTTTCGCACTTGTGTTAGTGTTGAAAAACCACTTTTCACACTTGTGTTGGTGCAGGAAACCACTTTTGCACTTGTATTAGTGTGGAAAAAACACTTTTTGCACTTGTGATAGTGTTGAAAAACCACTTTTCACACTTGTGTTAGTGTTGAAAAACCACTTTTCGCACTTGTGTTAGTGTTGAAAAACTACTTTTCGCACTTGTGTTGTTGCAGGAAACCACTTTCGCACTTGTATTAGTGTGGAAAAAACACTTTTTGCACTTGTGATAGTGTTGAAAAACCACTTTTCACACTTGTGTTAGTGTTGAAAAACCACTTTTCGCACTTCTGTTAGTGTTGAAAAAACCCTTTTCGCACTGTGTTGGTGCAGGAAACCACTTTTGCACTTGTATTAGTGTGGAAAAAACACTTTTTGCACTTGTGATAGTGTTGAAAAACCACTTTTCGCACTTGTGTTAGTGTTGAAAAACTACTTTTCGCACTTGTGTTGGTGCAGGAAACCACTTTTGCACTTGTATTAGTGTGGAAAAAACACTTTTTGCACTTGTGTTAGTGTTGAAAAACCACTTTTCGCACTTGTGTTAGTGTTGAAAAACTACTTTTCGCACTTGTGTTGGTGCAGGAAACCACTTTTGCACTTGTATTAGTGTGGAAAAACACTTTTTGCACTTGTGATAGTGTTGAAAAACCACTTTTCGCACTTCTGTTAGTGTTGAAAAACCCCTTTTCGCACTTGTGTTGGTGCAGGAAAGCACTTTTGCACTTGTATTAGTGTGGAAAAAACACTTTTCGCACTTGTGTTAGTGTTGAAAATGCACTTTTCACACTTATGTTAGTGTTGAAAAACCACTTTTCGCACTTGTGTTGGTGCAGGAAACCACTTTTGCACTTGTATTAGTGTGGCAAAACCACTTTTCGCACTTGTGTTAGTGTTGAAAAACCACTTTTCGCACTTGTGTTAGTGTTGAAAAACTACTTTTCGCACTTGTGTTGGTGCAGGAAACCACTTTTGCACTTGTATTAGTGTGGAAAAAACACTTTTTGCACTTGTGATAGTGTTGAAAAACCACTTTTCGCACTTCTGTTAGTGTTGAAAAACCCCTTTTCGCACTTGTGTTGGTGCAGGAAACCACTTTTGCACTTGTATTAGTGTGGAAAAAACACTTTTCGCACTTGTGTTAGTGTTGAAAATGCACTTTTCACACTTATGTTAGTGTTGAAAAACCACTTTTCGCACTTGTGTTGGTGCAGGAAACCACTTTTGCACTTGTATTAGTGTGGCAAAACCACTTTTCGCACTTGTGTTAGTGTTGAAAAACCACTTTTCGCACTTGTGTTAGTGTTGAAAAACCACTTTTCGCACTTGTGTTGGTGCAGGAAACCACTTTTGCACTTGTATTAGTGTGGGAAAACCACTTATCGCACTTGTGTTAGTGTTGAAAACCCACTTTTCGCACTTGTGTTAGTGTTGAAAAACCACTTTTCACACTTGTGTTGGTGCAGGAAACCACTTTTGCACTTGTATTAGTGTGGAAAAAACACTTTTTGCACTTGTGATAGTGTTGAAAAACCACTTTTCACACTTGTGTTAGTGTTGAAAAACCACTTTTCGCACTTGTGTTAGTGTTGAAAAACTACTTTTCGCACTTGTGTTGGTGCAGGAAACCACTTTTGCACTTGTATTAGTGTGGAAAAAACACTTTTTGCACTTGTGATAGTGTTGAAAAACCACTTTTCGCACTTGTGTTAGTGTTGAAAAACCACTTTTTGCACTTGTGTTAGTGTTGAAAAACCACTTTTCGCACTTGTATTGGTGTGGAAAAAACACTTTTTGCACTTGTGATAGTGTTGAAAAACCACTTTTCGCACTTGTGTTAGTGTTGAAAAACCACTTTTCGCACTTGTGTTAGTGTTGAAAAACCACTTTTCGCACTTGTGTTAGTATTGAAAAACCACTTTTCGCACTTGTGTTGGTGCAGGAAACCACTTTTGCACTTGTATTAGTGTGGAAAAAACACTTTTTGCACTTGTGATAGTGTTGAAAAACCACTTTCGCACTTGTGTTAGTGTTTAAAAACCACTTTTCGCACTTGTGTTGGACTGTTGGTGCAGGAAACCACTTTTGCACTTGTATTAGTGTGGGAAAACCACTTATCGCACTTGTGTTAGTGTTGAAAACCTACTTTTCGCACTTGTGTTAGTGTTGAAAAACCACTTTTCACACTTGTGTTGGTGCAGGAAACCACTTGTGCACTTGTATTAGTGTGGAAAAAACACTTTTTGCACTTGTGATAGTGTTGAAAAACCACTTTTCACACTTGTGTTAGTGTTGAAAAACCACTTTTCGCACTTGTGTTAGTGTTGAAAAACTACTTTTCGCACTTGTGTTGGTGCAGGAAACCACTTTTGCACTTGTATTAGTGTGGAACAAACACTTTTTGCACTTGTGATAGTGTTGAAAAACCACTTTTCGCACTTCTGTTAGTGTTGAAAAACCCCTTTTCGCACTTGTGTTGGTGCAGGAAACCACTTTTGCACTTGTATTAGTGTGGAAAAAACACTTTTTGCACTTGTGATAGTGTTGAAAAACCACTTTCGCACTTGTGTTAGTGTTGAAAACCCACTTTTCGCACTTGTGTTAGTGTTGAAAAACCACTTTTCACACTTGTGTTGGTGCAGGAAACCACTTTTGCACTTGTATTAGTGTGGAAAAAACACTTTTTGCACTTGTGATAGTGTTGAAAAACCACTTTTCACACTTGTGTTAGTGTTGAAAAACCACTTTTCGCACTTGTGTTAGTGTTGAAAAACTACTTTTCGCACTTGTGTTGGTGCAGGAAACCACTTTCGCACTTGTATTAGTGTGGAAAAAACACTTTTTTGCACTTGTGATAGTGTTGAAAAACCACTTTTCGCACTTCTGTTAGTGTTGAAAAACCCCTTTTCGCACTGTGTTGGTGCAGGAAACCACTTTTGCACTTGTATTAGTGTGGAAAAAACACTTTTTGCACTTGTGATAGTGTTGAAAAACCACTTTTCACACTTGTGTTAGTGTTGAAAAACCACTTTTCGCACTTGTGTTAGTGTTGAAAAACTACTTTTCGCACTTGTGTTGGTGCAGGAAACCACTTTTGCACTTGTATTAGTGTGGAAAAAACACTTTTTGCACTTGTGTTAGTGTTGAAAAACCACTTTTCGCACTTGTGTTAGTGTTGAAAAACCACTTTTCGCACTTGTATTGGTGTGGAAAAAACACTTTTTGCACTTGTGATAGTGTTGAAAAACCACTTTTCGCACTTGTGTTAGTGTTGAAAAACCACTTTTCGCACTTGTGTTAGTGTTGAAAAACCACTTTTCGCACTTGTGTTAGTATTGAAAAACCACTTTTCGCACTTGTGTTGGTGCAGGAAACCACTTTTGCACTTGTATTAGTGTGGAAAAAACACTTTTTGCACTTGTGATAGTGTTGAAAAACCACTTTCGCACTTGTGTTAGTGTTTAAAAACCACTTTTCGCACTTGTGTTGGTGCAGGAAACCACTTTTGCACTTGTATTAGTGTGGGAAAACCACTTATCGCACTTGTGTTAGTGTTGAAAACCCACTTTTCGCACTTGTGTTAGTGTTGAAAAACCACTTTTCACACTTGTGTTGGTGCAGGAAACCACTTGTGCACTTGTATTAGTGTGGAAAAAACACTTTTTGCACTTGTGATAGTGTTGAAAAACCACTTTTCACACTTGTGTTAGTGTTGAAAAACCACTTTTCGCACTTGTGTTAGTGTTGAAAAACTACTTTTCGCACTTGTGTTGGTGCAGGAAACCACTTTTGCACTTGTATTAGTGTGGAAAAAACACTTTTTGCACTTGTGATAGTGTTGAAAAACCACTTTTCGCACTTCTGTTAGTGTTGAAAAACCCCTTTTCGCACTTGTGTTGGTGCAGGAAACCACTTTTGCACTTGTATTAGTGTGGAAAAAACACTTTTTGCACTTGTGATAGTGTTGAAAAACCACTTTTCACACTTGTGTTAGTGTTGAAAAACCACTTTTCGCACTTGTGTTAGTGTTGAAAAACTACTTTTCGCACTTGTGTTGGTGCAGGAAACCACTTTTGCACTTGTATTAGTGTGGAAAAAACACTTTTTGCACTTGTGATAGTGTTGAAAAACCACTTTCGCACTTGTGTTAGTGTTTAAAAACCACTTTTCGCACTTGTGTTGGTGCAGGAAACCACTTTTGCACTTGTATTAGTGTGGGAAAACCACTTATCGCACTTGTGTTAGTGTTGAAAACCCACTTTTCGCACTTGTGTTAGTGTTGAAAAACCACTTTTCACACTTGTGTTGGTGCAGGAAACCACTTTTGCACTTGTATTAGTGTGGAAAAAACACTTTTTGCACTTGTGATAGTGTTGAAAAACCACTTTTCACACTTGTGTTAGTGTTGAAAAACCACTTTTCGCACTTGTGTTAGTGTTGAAAAACTACTTTTCGCACTTGTGTTGGTGCAGGAAACCACTTTCGCACTTGTATTAGTGTGGAAAAAACACTTTTTGCACTTGTGATAGTGTTGAAAAACCACTTTTCACACTTGTGTTAGTGTTGAAAAACCACTTTTCGCACTTCTGTTAGTGTTGAAAAAACCCTTTTCGCACTGTGTTGGTGCAGGAAACCACTTTTGCACTTGTATTAGTGTGGAAAAAACACTTTTTGCACTTGTGATAGTGTTGAAAAACCACTTTTCGCACTTGTGTTAGTGTTGAAAAACTACTTTTCGCACTTGTGTTGGTGCAGGAAACCACTTTTGCACTTGTATTAGTGTGGAAAAAACACTTTTTGCACTTGTGTTAGTGTTGAAAAACCACTTTTCGCACTTGTGTTAGTGTTGAAAAACTACTTTTCGCACTTGTGTTGGTGCAGGAAACCACTTTTGCACTTGTATTAGTGTGGAAAAACACTTTTTGCACTTGTGATAGTGTTGAAAAACCACTTTTCGCACTTCTGTTAGTGTTGAAAAACCCCTTTTCGCACTTGTGTTGGTGCAGGAAACCACTTTTGCACTTGTATTAGTGTGGAAAAAACACTTTTCGCACTTGTGTTAGTGTTGAAAATGCACTTTTCACACTTATGTTAGTGTTGAAAAACCACTTTTCGCACTTGTGTTGGTGCAGGAAACCACTTTTGCACTTGTATTAGTGTGGCAAAACCACTTTTCGCACTTGTGTTAGTGTTGAAAAACCACTTTTCGCACTTGTGTTAGTGTTGAAAAACTACTTTTCGCACTTGTGTTGGTGCAGGAAACCACTTTTGCACTTGTATTAGTGTGGAAAAAACACTTTTTGCACTTGTGATAGTGTTGAAAAACCACTTTTCGCACTTCTGTTAGTGTTGAAAAACCCCTTTTCGCACTTGTGTTGGTGCAGGAAACCACTTTTGCACTTGTATTAGTGTGGAAAAAACACTTTTCGCACTTGTGTTAGTGTTGAAAATGCACTTTTCACACTTATGTTAGTGTTGAAAAACCACTTTTCGCACTTGTGTTGGTGCAGGAAACCACTTTTGCACTTGTATTAGTGTGGCAAAACCACTTTTCGCACTTGTGTTAGTGTTGAAAAACCACTTTTCGCACTTGTGTTAGTGTTGAAAAACCACTTTTCGCACTTGTGTTGGTGCAGGAAACCACTTTTGCACTTGTATTAGTGTGGGAAAACCACTTATCGCACTTGTGTTAGTGTTGAAAACCCACTTTTCGCACTTGTGTTAGTGTTGAAAAACCACTTTTCACACTTGTGTTGGTGCAGGAAACCACTTTTGCACTTGTATTAGTGTGGAAAAAACACTTTTTGCACTTGTGATAGTGTTGAAAAACCACTTTTCACACTTGTGTTAGTGTTGAAAAACCACTTTTCGCACTTGTGTTAGTGTTGAAAAACTACTTTTCGCACTTGTGTTGGTGCAGGAAACCACTTTTGCACTTGTATTAGTGTGGAAAAAACACTTTTTGCACTTGTGATAGTGTTGAAAAACCACTTTTCGCACTTGTGTTAGTGTTGAAAAACCACTTTTTGCACTTGTGTTAGTGTTGAAAAACCACTTTTCGCACTTGTATTGGTGTGGAAAAAACACTTTTTGCACTTGTGATAGTGTTGAAAAACCACTTTTGCACTTGTATTAGTGTTGAAAAACCACTTATCGCACTTGTGTTAGTGTTGAAAACCTACTTTTCGCACTTGTGTTAGTGTTGAAAAACCACTTTTCACACTTGTGTTGGTGCAGGAAACCACTTGTGCACTTGTATTAGTGTGGAAAAAACACTTTTTGCACTTGTGATAGTGTTGAAAAACCACTTTTCACACTTGTGTTAGTGTTGAAAAACCACTTTTCGCACTTGTGTTAGTGTTGAAAAACTACTTTTCGCACTTGTGTTGGTGCAGGAAACCACTTTTGCACTTGTATTAGTGTGGAACAAACACTTTTTGCACTTGTGATAGTGTTGAAAAACCACTTTTCGCACTTCTGTTAGTGTTGAAAAACCCCTTTTCGCACTTGTGTTGGTGCAGGAAACCACTTTTGCACTTGTATTAGTGTGGAAAAAACACTTTTTGCACTTGTGATAGTGTTGAAAAACCACTTTTCACACTTGTGTTAGTGTTGAAAAACCACTTTTCGCACTTGTGTTAGTGTTGAAAAACTACTTTTCGCACTTGTGTTGGTGCAGGAAACCACTTTTGCACTTGTATTAGTGTGGAAAAAACACTTTTTGCACTTGTGATAGTGTTGAAAAACCACTTTCGCACTTGTGTTAGTGTTTAAAAACCACTTTTCGCACTTGTGTTGGTGCAGGAAACCACTTTTGCACTTGTATTAGTGTGGGAAAACCACTTATCGCACTTGTGTTAGTGTTGAAAACCCACTTTTCGCACTTGTGTTAGTGTTGAAAAACCACTTTTCACACTTGTGTTGGTGCAGGAAACCACTTTTGCACTTGTATTAGTGTGGAAAAAACACTTTTTGCACTTGTGATAGTGTTGAAAAACCACTTTTCACACTTGTGTTAGTGTTGAAAAACCACTTTTCGCACTTGTGTTAGTGTTGAAAAACTACTTTTCGCACTTGTGTTGGTGCAGGAAACCACTTTCGCACTTGTATTAGTGTGGAAAAAACACTTTTTTGCACTTGTGATAGTGTTGAAAAACCACTTTTCGCACTTCTGTTAGTGTTGAAAAACCCCTTTTCGCACTGTGTTGGTGCAGGAAACCACTTTTGCACTTGTATTAGTGTGGAAAAAACACTTTTTGCACTTGTGATAGTGTTGAAAAACCACTTTTCACACTTGTGTTAGTGTTGAAAAACCACTTTTCGCACTTGTGTTAGTGTTGAAAAACTACTTTTCGCACTTGTGTTGGTGCAGGAAACCACTTTTGCACTTGTATTAGTGTGGAAAAAACACTTTTTGCACTTGTGTTAGTGTTGAAAAACCACTTTTCGCACTTGTGTTAGTGTTGAAAAACTACTTTTCGCACTTGCGTTGGTGCAGGAAACCACTTTTGCACTTGTATTAGTGTGGAAAAAACACTTTTTGCACTTGTGATAGTGTTGAAAAACCACTTTTCGCACTTCTGTTAGTGTTGAAAAACCCCTTTTCGCACTTGTGTTGGTGCAGGAAACCACTTTTGCACTTGTATTAGTGTGGAAAAAACACTTTTCGCACTTGTGTTAGTGTTGAAAATGCACTTTTCACACTTATGTTAGTGTTGAAAAACCACTTTTCGCACTTGTGTTGGTGCAGGAAACCACTTTTGCACTTGTATTAGTGTGGCAAAACCACTTTTCGCACTTGTGTTAGTGTTGAAAAACCCCTTTTCGCACTTGTGTTGGTGCAGGAAACCACTTTTGCACTTGTGTTAGTGTTGAAAAACCACTTTTCGCACTTGTGTTAGTGTTGAAAAACCCCTTTTCGCACTTGTGTTGGTGCAGGAAACCACTTTTGCACTTGTATTAGTGTGGAAAAAACACTTTTTGCACTTGTGATAGTGTTGAAAAACCACTTTTCACACTTGTGTTAGTGTTGAAAAACCACTTTTCGCACTTGTGTTAGTGTTGAAAAACCCCTTTTCGCACTTGTGTTGGTGCAGGAAACCACTTTTGCACTTGTATTAGTGTGGAAAAAACACTTTTCGCACTTGTGTTAGTGTTGAAAATGCACTTTTCACACTTGTGTTAGTGTTGAAAAACCACTTTTCGCACTTGTGTTGGTGCAGGAAACCACTTTTGCACTTGTATTACTGTGGAAAAACCACTTTTCGCACTTGTGTTAGTGTTGAAAAACCACTTTTCGCACTTGTGTTAGTGTTGAAAAACCCCTTTTCGCACTTGTGTTGGTGCAGGAAACCACTTTTGCACTTGTATTACTGTGGAAAAACCACTTTTCGCACTTGTGTTAGTGTTGAAAAACCACTTTTCGCACTTGTGTTAGTGTTGAAAAACCCCTTTTCGCACTTGTGTTGGTGCAGGAAACCACTTTTGCACTTGTATTAGTGTGGAAAACCACTTTTCGCACTTGTGTTAGTGTTGAAAAACCACTTTTCACACTTGTGTTAGTGTTGAAAAACCACTTTTCGCACTTGTGTTAGTGTTGAAAAACCACTTTTCGCACTTGTTTTTTGTGTGGAAAAAACACTTTTTGCACTTGTGATAGTGTTGAAAAACCACTTTTCGCACTTGTGTTAGTGTTGAAAAACCACTTTTTGCACTTGTGTTAGTGTTGAAAAACCACTTTTCGCACTTGTATTGGTGCGGAAAAAACACTTTTTGCACTTGTGATAGTGTTGAAAAACCACTTTTCGCACTTGTGTTAGTGTTGAAAAACCACTTTTCGCACTTGTGTTAGTGTTGAAAAACCACTTTTCGCACTTGTGTTAGTATTGAAAAACCACTTTTCGCACTTGTGTTGGTGCAGGAAACCACTTTTGCACTTGTATTAGTGTGGAAAAAACACTTTTTGCACTTGTGATAGTGTTGAAAAACCACTTTTCGCACTTGTGTTGGTGCAGGAAACCACTTTTGCACTTGTATTAGTGTGGAAAAACCACTTTTCGCACTTGTGTCGGTGCAGGAAACCACTTTTGCACTTGTATTAGTGTGGAAAAAACACTTTTTGCACTTGTGATAGTGTTGAAAAACCACTTTCGCACTTGTGTTAGTGTTTAAAAACCACTTTTCGCACTTGTGTTGGTGCAGGAAACCACTTTTGCACTTGTATTAGTGTGGGAAAACCACTTATCGCACTTGTGTTAGTGTTGAAAACCCACTTTTCGCACTTGTGTTAGTGTTGAAAAACCACTTTTCACACTTGTGTTGGTGCAGGAAACCACTTTTGCACTTGTATTAGTGTGGAAAAAACACTTTTTGCACTTGTGATAGTGTTGAAAAACCACTTTTCACACTTGTGTTAGTGTTGAAAAACCACTTTTCGCACTTGTGTTAGTGTTGAAAAACTACTTTTCGCACTTGTGTTGGTGCAGGAAACCACTTTTGCACTTGTATTAGTGTTGAAAAACCACTTTTCGCACTTGTGTTAGTGTTGAAAAACCACTTTTTGCACTTGTGTTAGTGTTGAAAAACCACTTTTCGAACTTGTATTGGTGTGGAAAAAACACTTTTTGCACTTGTGATAGTGTTGAAAAACCACTTTTCGCACTTGTGTTAGTGTTGAAAAACCACTTTTCGCACTTGTGTTAGTGTTGAAAAACCACTTTTCGCACTTGTGTTAGTATTGAAAAACCACTTTTCGCACTTGTGTTGGTGCAGGAAACCACTTTTGCACTTGTATTAGTGTGGAAAAAACACTTTTTGCACTTGTGATAGTGTTGAAAAACCACTTTCGCACTTGTGTTAGTGTTTAAAAACCACTTTTCGCACTTGTGTTGGTGCAGGAAACCACTTTTGCACTTGTATTAGTGTGGGAAAACCACTTATCGCACTTGTGTTAGTGTTGAAAACCCACTTTTCGCACTTGTGTTGGTGCAGGAAACCACTTGTGCACTTGTATTAGTGTGGAAAAAACACTTTTTGCACTTGTGATAGTGTTGAAAAACCACTTTTCACACTTGTGTTAGTGTTGAAAAACCACTTTTCGCACTTGTGTTAGTGTTGAAAAACTACTTTTCGCACTTGTGTTGGTGCAGGAAACCACTTTTGCACTTGTATTAGTGTGGAAAAAACACTTTTTGCACTTGTGATAGTGTTGAAAAACCACTTTTCGCACTTCTGTTAGTGTTGAAAAACCCCTTTTCGCACTTGTGTTGGTGCAGGAAACCACTTTTGCACTTGTATTAGTGTGGAAAAAACACTTTTTGCACTTGTGATAGTGTTGAAAAACCACTTTTCACACTTGTGTTAGTGTTGAAAAACCACTTTTCGCACTTGTGTTAGTGTTGAAAAACTACTTTTCGCACTTGTGTTGGTGCAGGAAACCACTTTTGCACTTGTATTAGTGTGGAAAAAACACTTTTTGCACTTGTGATAGTGTTGAAAAACCACTTTCGCACTTGTGTTAGTGTTTAAAAACCACTTTTCGCACTTGTGTTGGTGCAGGAAACCAGTTTTGCACTTGTATTCGTGTGGGAAAACCACTTATCGCACTTGTGTTAGTGTTGAAAACCCACTTTTCGCACTTGTGTTAGTGTTGAAAAACCACTTTTCACACTTGTGTTGGTGCAGGAAACCACTTTTGCACTTGTATTAGTGTGGAAAAAACACTTTTTGCACTTGTGATAGTGTTGAAAAACCACTTTTCACACTTGTGTTAGTGTTGAAAAACCACTTTTCGCACTTGTGTTAGTGTTGAAAAACTACTTTTCGCACTTGTGTTGGTGCAGGAAACCACTTTTGCACTTGTATTAGTGTGGAAAAAACACTTTTTGCACTTGTGATAGTGTTGAAAAACCACTTTTCGCACTTGTGTTAGTGTTGAAAAACCACTTTTTGCACTTGTGTTAGTGTTGAAAAACCACTTTTCGCACTTGTGTTAGTGTTGAAAAACCACTTTTCGCACTTGTGTTAGTGTTGAAAAACCACTTTTCGCACTTGTGTTAGTGTTGAAAAACCACTTTTCGCACTTGTGTTAGTGTTGAAAAACCACTTTTCGCACTTGTGTTAGTATTGAAAAACCACTTTTCGCACTTGTGTTGGTGCAGGAAACCACTTTTGCACTTGTATTAGTGTGGAAAAAACACTTTTTGCACTTGTGATAGTGTTGAAAAACCACTTTCGCACTTGTGTTAGTGTTTAAAAACCACTTTTCGCACTTGTGTTGGTGCAGGAAACCACTTTTGCACTTGTATTAGTGTGGGAAAACCACTTATCGCACTTGTGTTAGTGTTGAAAACCTACTTTTCGCACTTGTGTTAGTGTTGAAAAACCACTTTTCACACTTGTGTTGGTGCAGGAAACCACTTGTGCACTTGTATTAGTGTGGAAAAAACACTTTTTGCACTTGTGATAGTGTTGAAAAACCACTTTTCACACTTGTGTTAGTGTTGAAAAACCACTTTTCGCACTTGTGTTAGTGTTGAAAAACTACTTTTCGCACTTGTGTTGGTGCAGGAAACCACTTTTGCACTTGTATTAGTGTGGAAAAAACACTTTTTGCACTTGTGATAGTGTTGAAAAACCACTTTCGCACTTGTGTTAGTGTTTAAAAACCACTTTTCGCACTTGTGTTGGTGCAGGAAACCACTTTTGCACTTGTATTAGTGTGGGAAAACCACTTATCACACTTGTGTTAGTGTTGAAAACCCACTTTTCGCACTTGTGTTAGTGTTGAAAAACCACTTTTCACACTTGTGTTGGTGCAGGAAACCACTTTTGCACTTGTATTAGTGTGGAAAAAACACTTTTTGCACTTGTGATAGTGTTGAAAAACCACTTTTCACACTTGTGTTAGTGTTGAAAAACCACTTTTCGCACTTGTGTTAGTGTTGAAAAACTACTTTTCGCACTTGTGTTGGTGCAGGAAACCACTTTCGCACTTGTATTAGTGTGGAAAAAACACTTTTTTGCACTTGTGATAGTGTTGAAAAACCACTTTTCGCACTTCTGTTAGTGTTGAAAAACCCCTTTTCGCACTGTGTTGGTGCAGGAAACCACTTTTGCACTTGTATTAGTGTGGAAAAAACACTTTTTGCACTTGTGATAGTGTTGAAAAACCACTTTTCACACTTGTGTTAGTGTTGAAAAACCACTTTTCGCACTTGTGTTAGTGTTGAAAAACTACTTTTCGCACTTGTGTTGGTGCAGGAAACCACTTTTGCACTTGTATTAGTGTGGAAAAAACACTTTTTGCACTTGTGTTAGTGTTGAAAAACCACTTTTCGCACTTGTGTTAGTGTTGAAAAACTACTTTTCGCACTTGCGTTGGTGCAGGAAACCACTTTTGCACTTGTATTAGTGTGGAAAAAACACTTTTTGCACTTGTGATAGTGTTGAAAAACCACTTTTCGCACTTCTGTTAGTGTTGAAAAACCCCTTTTCGCACTTGTGTTGGTGCAGGAAACCACTTTTGCACTTGTATTAGTGTGGAAAAAACACTTTTCGCACTTGTGTTAGTGTTGAAAATGCACTTTTCACACTTATGTTAGTGTTGAAAAACCACTTTTCGCACTTGTGTTGGTGCAGGAAACCACTTTTGCACTTGTATTAGTGTGGCAAAACCACTTTTCGCACTTGTGTTAGTGTTGAAAAACCCCTTTTCGCACTTGTGTTGGTGCAGGAAACCACTTTTGCACTTGTGTTAGTGTTGAAAAACCACTTTTCGCACTTGTGTTAGTGTTGAAAAACCCCTTTTCGCACTTGTGTTGGTGCAGGAAACCACTTTTGCACTTGTATTAGTGTGGAAAAAACACTTTTTGCACTTGTGATAGTGTTGAAAAACCACTTTTCACACTTGTGTTAGTGTTGAAAAACCACTTTTCGCACTTGTGTTAGTGTTGAAAAACCCCTTTTCGCACTTGTGTTGGTGCAGGAAACCACTTTTGCACTTATATTAGTGTGGAAAAAACACTTTTCGCACTTGTGTTAGTGTTGAAAATGCACTTTTCACACTTGTGTTAGTGTTGAAAAACCACTTTTCGCACTTGTGTTGGTGCAGGAAACCACTTTTGCACTTGTATTACTCTGGAAAAACCACTTTTCGCACTTGTGTTAGTGTTGAAAAACCACTTTTCGCACTTGTGTTAGTGTTGAAAAACCCCTTTTCGCACTTGTGTTGGTGCAGGAAACCACTTTTGCACTTGTATTAGTGTGGAAAACCACTTTTCGCACTTGTGTTAGTGTTGAAAAACCACTTTTCACACTTGTGTTAGTGTTGAAAAACCACTTTTCGCACTTGTGTTAGTGTTGAAAAACCACTTTTCGCACTTGTTTTTTGTGTTGAAAAACCACTTTTTGCACTTGTGTTAGTGTTGAAAAACCACTTTTCGCACTTGTATTGGTGTGGAAAAAACACTTTTTGCACTTGTGATAGTGTTGAAAAACCACTTTTCGCACTTGTGTTAGTGTTGAAAAACCACTTTTCGCACTTGTGTTAGTGTTGAAAAACCACTTTTCGCACTTGTGTTAGTATTGAAAAACCACTTTTCGCACTTGTGTTGGTGCAGGAAACCACTTTTGCACTTGTATTAGTGTGGAAAAAACACTTTTTGCACTTGTGATAGTGTTGAAAAACCACTTTTCGCACTTGTGTTGGTGCAGGAAACCACTTTTGCACTTGTATTAGTGTGGAAAAACCACTTTTCGCACTTGTCGGTGCAGGAAACCACTTTTGCACTTGTATTAGTGTGGAAAAAACACTTTTTGCACTTGTGATAGTGTTGAAAAACCACTTTCGCACTTGTGTTAGTGTTTAAAAACCACTTTTCGCACTTGTGTTGGTGCAGGAAACCACTTTTGCACTTGTATTAGTGTGGGAAAACCACTTATCGCACTTGTGTTAGTGTTGAAAACCCACTTTTCGCACTTGTGTTAGTGTTGAAAAACCACTTTTCACACTTGTGTTGGTGCAGGAAACCACTTTTGCACTTGTAATAGTGTGGAAAAAACACTTTTTGCACTTGTGATAGTGTTGAAAAACCACTTTTCACACTTGTGTTAGTGTTGAAAAACCACTTTTCGCACTTGTGTTAGTGTTGAAAAACTACCTTTCGCACTTGTGTTGGTGCAGGAAACCACTTTTGCACTTGTATTAGTGTGGAAAAAACACTTTTTGCACTTGTGATAGTGTTGAAAAACCACTTTTCGCACTTGTGTTAGTGTTGAAAAACCACTTTTTGCACTTGTGTTAGTGTTGAAAAACCACTTTTCGCACTTGTATTGGTGTGGAAAAAACACTTTTTGCACTTGTGATAGTGTTGAAAAACCACTTTTCGCACTTGTGTTAGTGTTGAAAAACCACTTTTCGCACTTGTGTTAGTGTTGAAAAACCACTTTTCGCACTTGTGTTAGTATTGAAAAACCACTTTTCGCACTTGTGTTGGTGCAGGAAACCACTTTTGCACTTGTATTAGTGTGGAAAAAACACTTTTTGCACTTGTGATAGTGTTGAAAAACCACTTTCGCACTTGTGTTAGTGTTTAAAAACCACTTTTCGCACTTGTGTTGGTGCAGGAAACCACTTTTGCACTTGTATTAGTGTGGGAAAACCACTTATCGCACTTGTGTTAGTGTTGAAAACCCACTTTTCGCACTTGTGTTAGTGTTGAAAAACCACTTTTCACACTTGTGTTGGTGCAGGAAACCACTTGTGCACTTGTATTAGTGTGGAAAAAACACTTTTTGCACTTGTGATAGTGTTGAAAAACCACTTTTCACACTTGTGTTAGTGTTGAAAAACCACTTTTCGCACTTGTGTTAGTGTTGAAAAACTACTTTTCGCACTTGTGTTGGTGCAGGAAACCACTTTTGCACTTGTATTAGTGTTGAAAAAACACTTTTTGCACTTGTGATAGTGTTGAAAAACCACTTTTCGCACTTCTGTTAGTGTTGAAAAACCCCTTTTCGCACTTGTGTTGGTGCAGGAAACCACTTTTGCACTTGTATTAGTGTGGAAAAAACACTTTTTGCACTTGTGATAGTGTTGAAAAACCACTTTTCACACTTGTGTTAGTGTTGAAAAACCACTTTTCGCACTTGTGTTAGTGTTGAAAAACTACTTTTCGCACTTGTGTTGGTGCAGGAAACCACTTTTGCACTTGTATTAGTGTGGAAAAAACACTTTTTGCACTTGTGATAGTGTTGAAAAACCACTTTCGCACTTGTGTTAGTGTTTAAAAACCACTTTTCGCACTTGTGTTGGTGCAGGAAACCACTTTTGCACTTGTATTAGTGTGGGAAAACCACTTATCGCACTTGTGTTAGTGTTGAAAACCCACTTTTCGCACTTGTGTTAGTGTTGAAAAACCACTTTTCACACTTGTGTTGGTGCAGGAAACCACTTTTGCACTTGTATTAGTGTGGAAAAAACACTTTTTGCACTTGTGATAGTGTTGAAAAACCACTTTTCACACTTGTGTTAGTGTTGAAAAACCACTTTTCGCACTTGTGTTAGTGTTGAAAAACTACTTTTCGCACTTGTGTTGGTGCAGGAAACCACTTTCGCACTTGTATTAGTGTGGAAAAAACACTTTTTTGCACTTGTGATAGTGTTGAAAAACCACTTTTCGCACTTCTGTTAGTGTTGAAAAACCCTTTTCGCACTGTGTTGGTGCAGGAAACCACTTTTGCACTTGTATTAGTGTGGAAAAAACACTTTTTGCACTTGTGATAGTGTTGAAAAACCACTTTTCACACTTGTGTTAGTGTTGAAAAACCACTTTTCGCACTTGTGTTAGTGTTGAAAAACTACTTTTCGCACTTGTGTTGGTGCAGGAAACCACTTTTGCACTTGTATTAGTGTGGAAAAAACACTTTTTGCACTTGTGTTAGTGTTGAAAAACCACTTTTCGCACTTGTGTTAGTGTTGAAAAACTACTTTTCGCACTTGTGTTGGTGCAGGAAACCACTTTTGCACTTGTATTAGTGTGGAAAAAACACTTTTTGCACTTGTGATAGTGTTGAAAAACCACTTTTCGCACTTCTGTTAGTGTTGAAAAACCCCTTTTCGCACTTGTGTTGGTGCAGGAAACCACTTTTGCACTTGTATTAGTGTGGAAAAAACACTTTTCGCACTTGTGTTAGTGTTGAAAATGCACTTTTCACACTTATGTTAGTGTTGAAAAACCACTTTTCGCACTTGTGTTGGTGCAGGAAACCACTTTTGCACTTGTATTAGTGTGGCAAAACCACTTTTCGCACTTGTGTTAGTGTTGAAAAACCACTTTTCGCACTTGTGTTAGTGTTGAAAAACCACTTTTCGCACTTGTGTTGGTGCAGGAAACCACTTTTGCACTTGTATTAGTGTGGGAAAACCACTTATCGCACTTGTGTTAGTGTTGAAAACCCACTTTTCGCACTTGTGTTAGTGTTGAAAAACCACTTTTCACACTTGTGTTGGTGCAGGAAACCACTTTTGCACTTGTATTAGTGTGGAAAAAACACTTTTTGCACTTGTGATAGTGTTGAAAAACCACTTTTCACACTTGTGTTAGTGTTGAAAAACCACTTTTCGCACTTGTGTTAGTGTTGAAAAACTACTTTTCGCACTTGTGTTGGTGCAGGAAACCACTTTTGCACTTGTATTAGTGTGGAAAAAACACTTTTTGCACTTGTGATAGTGTTGAAAAACCACTTTTCGCACTTGTGTTAGTGTTGAAAAACCACTTTTTGCACTTGTGTTAGTGTTGAAAAACCACTTTTCGCACTTGTATTGGTGTGGAAAAAACACTTTTTGCACTTGTGATAGTGTTGAAAAACCACTTTTCGCACTTGTGTTAGTGTTGAAAAACCACTTTTCGCACTTGTGTTAGTGTTGAAAAACCACTTTACGCACTTGTGTTAGTATTGAAAAACCACTTTTCGCACTTGTGTTGGTGCAGGAAACCACTTTTGCACTTGTATTAGTGTGGAAAAAACACTTTTTGCACTTGTGATAGTGTTGAAAAACCACTTTCGCACTTGTGTTAGTGTTTAAAAACCACTTTTCGCACTTGTGTTGGTGCAGGAAACCACTTTTGCACTTGTATTAGTGTGGGAAAACCACTTATCGCACTTGTGTTAGTGTTGAAAACCTACTTTTCGCACTTGTGTTAGTGTTGAAAAACCACTTTTCACACTTGTGTTGGTGCAGGAAACCACTTGTGCACTTGTATTAGTGTGGAAAAAACACTTTTTGCACTTGTGATAGTGTTTAAAAAAACCACTTTTCACACTTGTGTTAGTGTTGAAAAACCACTTTTCGCACTTGTGTTAGTGTTGAAAAACTACTTTTCGCACTTGTGTTGGTGCAGGAAACCACTTTTGCACTTGTATTAGTGTGGAACAAACACTTTTTGCACTTGTGATAGTGTTGAAAAACCACTTTTCGCACTTCTGTTAGTGTTGAAAAACCCCTTTTCGCACTTGTGTTGGTGCAGGAAACCACTTTTGCACTTGTATTAGTGTGGAAAAAACACTTTTTGCACTTGTGATAATGTTGAAAAACCACTTTTCACACTTGTGTTAGTGTTGAAAAACCACTTTTCGCACTTGTGTT
Source organism: Myxine glutinosa (assembly GCF_964187855.1). NCBI lineage: Eukaryota > Metazoa > Chordata > Myxini > Myxiniformes > Myxinidae > Myxine > Myxine glutinosa. The sequence goes on along the minus strand of NC_136262.1, from coordinate 6,972,168 downwards.
AGTGTTGAAAAACTACTTTTCGCACTTGTGTTGGTGCAGGAAACCACTTTTGCACTTGTATTAGTGTGGAAAAAACACTTTTTGCACTTGTGATAGTGTTGAAAAACCACTTTCGCACTTGTGTTAGTGTTTAAAAACCACTTTTCGCACTTGTGTTGGTGCAGGAAACCACTTTTGCACTTGTATTAGTGTGGGAAAACCACTTATCGCACTTGTGTTAGTGTTGAAAACCCACTTTTCGCACTTGTGTTAGTGTTGAAAAACCACTTTTCACACTTGTGTTGGTGCAGGAAACCACTTTTGCACTTGTATTAGTGTGGAAAAAACACTTTTTGCACTTGTGATAGTGTTGAAAAACCACTTTTCACACTTGTGTTAGTGTTGAAAAACCACTTTTCGCACTTGTGTTAGTGTTGAAAAACTACTTTTCGCACTTGTGTTGGTGCAGGAAACCACTTTCGCACTTGTATTAGTGTGGAAAAAACACTTTTTTGCACTTGTGATAGTGTTGAAAAACCACTTTTCGCACTTCTGTTAGTGTTGAAAAACCCCTTTTCGCACTGTGTTGGTGCAGGAAACCACTTTTGCACTTGTATTAGTGTGGAAAAAACACTTTTTGCACTTGTGATAGTGTTGAAAAACCACTTTTCACACTTGTGTTAGTGTTGAAAAACCACTTTTCGCACTTGTGTTAGTGTTGAAAAACTACTTTTCGCACTTGTGTTGGTGCAGGAAACCACTTTTGCACTTGTATTAGTGTGGAAAAAACACTTTTTGCACTTGTGTTAGTGTTGAAAAACCACTTTTCGCACTTGTGTTAGTGTTGAAAAACTACTTTTCGCACTTGCATTGGTGCAGGAAACCACTTTTGCACTTGTATTAGTGTGGAAAAAACACTTTTTGCACTTGTGATAGTGTTGAAAAACCACTTTTCGCACTTCTGTTAGTGTTGAAAAACCCCTTTTCGCACTTGTGTTGGTGCAGGAAACCACTTTTGCACTCGTATTAGTGTGGAAAAACCACTTTTCGCACTTCTGTTAGTGTTGAAAAACCCCTTTTCGCACTTGTGTTGGTGCAGGAAACCACTTTTGCACTTGTATTAGTGTGGCAAAACCACTTTTCGCACTTGTGTTAGTGTTGAAAAACCCCTTTTCGCACTTGTGTTGGTGCAGGAAACCACTTTTGCACTTGTGTTAGTGTTGAAAAACCACTTTTCGCACTTGTGTTAGTGTTGAAAAACCCCTTTTCGCACTTGTGTTGGTGCAGGAAACCACTTTTGCACTTGTATTAGTGTGGAAAAAACACTTTTTGCACTTGTGATAGTGTTGAAAAACCACTTTTCACACTTGTGTTAGTGTTGAAAAACCACTTTTCGCACTTGTGTTAGTGTTGAAAAACTACTTTTCGCACTTGTGTTGGTGCAGGAAACCACTTTTGCACTTGTATTAGTGTGGAAAAACACTTTTTGCACTTGTGATAGTGTTGAAAAACCACTTTTCGCACTTCTGTTAGTGTTGAAAAACCCCTTTTCGCACTTGTGTTGGTGCAGGAAACCACTTTTGCACTTGTATTAGTGTGGAAAAACCACTTTTCGCACTTGTGTTAGTGTTGAAAAACCACTTTTCGCACTTGTGTTAGTGTTGAAAAACCACTTTTCGCACTTCTGTTGGTGCAGGAAACCACTTTTGCACTTGTATTAGTGTGGAAAAAACACTTTTTGCACTTGTGATAGTGTTGAAAAACCACTTTTTGCACTTGTGTTAGTGTTGAAAAACCACTTTTCGCACTTCTGTTGGTGCAGGAAACCACTTTTTCATTTGTATTAGTGTGGGAAAACCACTTATCGCACTTGTGTTATTGTTGAAAAACCACTTTTCGCACTTGTGTTAGTGTTGAAAAACCACTTTTCACACTTGTGTTGGTGCAGGAAACCACTTTTGCACTTGTATTAGTGTGGCAAAAACACTTTTTGCACTTGTGATAGTGTTGAAAAACCACTTTTCGCACTTGTGTTAGTGTTGAAAAACCACTTTTCGCACTTGTGTTAGTGTTGAAAAACTACTTTTCGCACTTGTGTTGGTGCAGGAAACCACTTTTGCACTTGTATTAGTGTGGAAAAAACACTTTTTGCACTTGTGATAGTGTTGAAAAACCACTTTTCGCACTTGTGTTAGTGTTGAAAAACCCCTTTTCGCACTTGTGTTGGTGCAGGAAACCACTTTTGCACTTGTATTAGTGTGGAAAAAACACTTTTCGCACTTGTGTTAGTGTTGAAAATGCACTTTTCACACTTGTGTTAGTGTTGAAAAACCACTTTTCGCACTTGTGTTGGTGCAGGAAACCACTTTTGCACTTGTATTACTGTGGAAAAACCACTTTTCGCACTTGTGTTAGTGTTGAAAAACCACTTTTCGCACTTGTGTTAGTGTTGAAAAACCACTTTTCGCACTTGTGTTGGTGCAGGAAACCACTTTTGCACTTGTATTAGTGTGGAAAAAACACTTTTTGCACTTGTGATAGTGTTGAAAAACCACTTTTCGCCCTTGTGTTAGTGTTGAAAAACCACTTTTCGCACTTGTGTTAGTGTTGGAAAAACTACTTTTCACACTTGTGTTGGTGCAGGAAACCACTTTTGCACTTGTATTAGTGTGGAAAAAACACTTTTTGCACTTGTGATAATGTTGAAAAACCACTTTTCGCACTTCTGTTAGTGTTGAAAAACCCCTTTTCGCACTTGTGTTGGTGCAGGAAACCACTTTTGCACTTGTATTAGTGTGGAAAAAACACTTTTCGCACTTGTGTTAGTGTTGAAAATGCACTTTTCACACGTGTGTTAGTGTTGAAAAACCACTTTTTGCACTTGTGTTGGTGCAGGAAACCACTTTTGCACTTGTATTAGTGTGGCAAAACCACTTTTCGCACTTGTGTTAGTGTTGAAAAACCACTTTTTGCACTTGTGTTAGTGTTTAAAAACCACTTTTCGCACTTGTGTTGGTGCAGGAAACCACTTTTGCACTTGTATTAGTGTGGGAAAACCACTTATCGCACTTGTGTTAGTGTTGAAAACCCACTTTTCGCACTTGTGTTAGTGTTGAAAAACCACTTTTCACACTTGTGTTGGTGCAGGAAACCACTTTTGCACTTGTATTAGTGTGGAAAAAACACTTTTTGCACTTGTGATAGTGTTGAAAAACCCCTTTTCGCACTTGTGTTGGTGCAGGAAACCACTTTTGCACTCGTATTAGTGTGGAAAAACCACTTTTCGCACTTCTGTTAGTGTTGAAAAACCCCTTTTCGCACTTGTGTTGGTGCAGGAAACCACTTTTGCACTTGTATTAGTGTGGCAAAACCACTTTTCGCACTTGTGTTAGTGTTGAAAAACCCCTTTTCGCACTTGTGTTGGTGCAGGAAACCACTTTTGCACTTGTGTTAGTGTTGAAAAACCACTTTTCGCACTTGTGTTAGTGTTGAAAAACCCCTTTTCGCACTTGTGTTGGTGCAGGAAACCACTTTTGCACTTGTATTAGTGTGGAAAAAACACTTTTTGCACTTGTGATAGTGTTGAAAAACCACTTTTCACACTTGTGTTAGTGTTGAAAAACCACTTTTCGCACTTGTGTTAGTGTTGAAAAACTACTTTTCCCACTTGTGTTGGTGCAGGAAACCACTTTTGCACTTGTATTAGTGTGGAAAAAACACTTTTTGCACTTGTGATAGTGTTGAAAAACCACTTTTCGCACTTCTGTTAGTGTTGAAAAACCCCTTTTCGCACTTGTGTTGGTGCAGGAAACCACTTTTGCACTTGTAATAGTGTGGAAAAACCACTTTTCGCACTTGTGTTAGTGTTGAAAAACCACTTTTCGCACTTGTGTTAGTGTTGAAAAACCACTTTTCGCACTTCTGTTGGTGCAGGAAACCACTTTTGCACTTGTATTAGTGTGGAAAAAACACTTTTTGCACTTGTGATAGTGTTGAAAAACCACTTTTTGCACTTGTGTTAGTGTTGAAAAACCACTTTTCGCACTTCTGTTGGTGCAGGAAACCACTTTTTCATTTGTATTAGTGTGGAAAAACCACTTATCGCACTTGTGTTATTGTTGAAAAACCACTTTTCGCACTTGTGTTAGTGTTGAAAAACCACTTTTCACACTTGTGTTGGTGCAGGAAACCACTTTTGCACTTGTATTAGTGTGGCAAAAACACTTTTTGCACTTGTGATAGTGTTGAAAAACCACTTTTCGCACTTGTGTTAGTGTTGAAAAACCACTTTTCGCACTTGTGTTAGTGTTGAAAAACTACTTTTCGCACTTGTGTTGGTGCAGGAAACCACTTTTGCACTTGTATTAGTGTGGAAAAAACACTTTTTGCACTTGTGATAGTGTTGAAAAACCACTTTTCGCACTTGTGTTAGTGTTGAAAAACCCCTTTTCGCACTTGTGTTGGTGCAGGAAACCACTTTTGCACTTGTATTAGTGTGGAAAAAACACTTTTCGCACTTGTGTTAGTGTTGAAAATGCACTTTTCACACTTGTGTTAGTGTTGAAAAACCACTTTTCGCACTTGTGTTGGTGCAGGAAACCACTTTTGCACTTGTATTACTGTGGAAAAACCACTTTTCGCACTTGTGTTAGTGTTGAAAAACCACTTTTCGCACTTGTGTTAGTGTTGAAAAACCACTTTTCGCACTTGTGTTGGTGCAGGAAACCACTTTTGCACTTGTATTAGTGTGGAAAAAACACTTTTTGCACTTGTGATAGTGTTGAAAAACCACTTTTCGCCCTTGTGTTAGTGTTGAAAAACCACTTTTCGCACTTGTGTTAGTGTTGGAAAAACTACTTTTCACACTTGTGTTGGTGCAGGAAACCACTTTTGCACTTGTATTAGTGTGGAAAAAACACTTTTTGCACTTGTGATAATGTTGAAAAACCACTTTTCGCACTTCTGTTAGTGTTGAAAAACCCCTTTTCGCACTTGTGTTGGTGCAGGAAACCACTTTTGCACTTGTATTAGTGTGGAAAAAACACTTTTCGCACTTGTGTTAGTGTTGAAAATGCACTTTTCACACGTGTGTTAGTGTTGAAAAACCACTTTTTGCACTTGTGTTGGTGCAGGAAACCACTTTTGCACTTGTATTAGTGTGGCAAAACCACTTTTCGCACTTGTGTTAGTGTTGAAAAACCACTTTTTGCACTTGTGTTAGTGTTGAAAAACCCCTTTTCGCACTTGTGTTGGTGCAGGAAACCACTTTTGCACTTGTATTAGTGTGGAAAAACACTTTTCGCACTTGTGTTAGTGTTGAAAAACCACTTTTCGCACTTGTGTTAGTATTGAAAAACCACTTTTCGCACTTGTGTTGGTGCAGGAAACCACTTTTGCTCTTGTATTAGTGTGGAAAAAACACTTTTTGCACTTGTGATAGTGTTGAAAAACCACTTTTCGCACTTGTGTTGGTGCAGGAAACGACTTTTGCACTTGTGTTAGTGTGGAAAAACCACTTTTCGCACTTGTGTCGGTGCAGGAAACCACTTTTGCTCTTGTATTAGTGTGGAAAAAACACTTTTTGCACTTGTGATAGTGTTGAAAAACCACTTTCGCACTTGTGTTAGTGTTTAAAAACCACTTTTCGCACTTGTGTTGGTGCAGGAAACCACTTTTGCACTTGTATTAGTGTGGGAAAACCACTTATCGCACTTGTGTTAGTGTTGAAAACCCACTTTTCGCACTTGTGTTAGTGTTGAAAAACCACTTTTCACACTTGTGTTGGTGCAGGAAACCACTTTTGCACTTGTATTAGTGTGGAAAAAACACTTTTTGCACTTGTGATAGTGTTGAAAAACCACTTTTCACACTTGTGTTAGTGTTGAAAAACCACTTTTCGCACTTGTGTTAGTGTTGAAAAACTACTTTTCGCACTTGTGTTGGTGCAGGAAACCACTTTTGCACTTGTATTAGTGTGGAAAAAACACTTTTTGCACTTGTGATAGTGTTGAAAAACCACTTTTCGCACTTCTGTTAGTGTTGAAAAACCCCTTTTCGCACTTGTGTTGGTGCAGGAAACCACTTTTGCACTTGTATTAGTGTGGAAAAAACACTTTTCGCACTTGTGTTAGTGTTGAAAATGCACTTTTCACACTTGTGTTAGTGTTGAAAAACCACTTTTCGCACTTGTGTTGGTGCAGGAAACCACTTTTGCACTTGTATTAGTGTGGAAAAACCACTTTTCGCACTTGTGTTAGTGTTGAAAAACCACTTTTCGCACTTGTGTTAGTGTTGAAAAACCACTTTTCGCACTTGTGTTGGTGCAGGAAACCACTTTTGCACTTGTATTAGTGTGGAAAAAACACTTTTTGCACTTGTGATAGTGTTGAAAAACCACTTTTCGCACTTGTGTTAGTGTTGAAAAACCACTTTTCGCACTTGTGTTGGTGCAGGAAACCACTTTTGCACTTGTATTAGTGTGGAAAAACCACTTTTCGCACTTGTGTTAGTGTTGAAAAACCACTTTTTGCACTTGTGTTAGTGTTGAAAAACCACTTTTCGCACTTCTGTTGGTGCAGGAAACCACTTTTTCATTTGTATTAGTGTGGAAAAACCACTTATCGCACTTGTGTTATTGTTGAAAAACCACTTTTCGCACTTGTGTTAGTGTTGAAAAACCACTTTTCACACTTGTGTTGGTGCAGGAAACCACTTTTGCACTTGTATTAGTGTGGCAAAAACACTTTTTGCACTTGTGATAGTGTTGAAAAACCACTTTTCGCACTTGTGTTAGTGTTGAAAAACCACTTTTCGCACTTGTGTTAGTGTTGAAAAACTACTTTTCGCACTTGTGTTGGTGCAGGAAACCACTTTTGCACTTGTATTAGTGTGGAAAAAATACACTTTTTGCACTTGTGATAGTGTTGAAAAACCACTTTTCGCACTTGTGTTAGTGTTGAAAAACTCCTTTTCGCACTTGTGTTGGTGCAGGAAACCACTTTTGCACTTGTATTAGTGTGGAAAAAACACTTTTCGCACTTGTGTTAGTGTTGAAAATGCACTTTTCACACTTGTGTAAGTGTTGAAAAACCACTTTTCGCACTTGTGTTGGTGCAGGAAACCACTTTTGCACTTGTATTACTGTGGAAAAACCACTTTTCGCACTTGTGTTAGTGTTGAAAAACCACTTTTCGCACTTGTGTCAGTGTTGAAAAACCACTTTTCGCACTTGTGTTGGTGCAGGAAACCACTTTTGCACTTGTATTAGTGTGGAAAAAACACTTTTTGCACTTGTGATAGTGTTGAAAAACCACTTTTCGCACTTGTGTTAGTGTTGAAAAACCACTTTTCGCACTTGTGTTAGTGTTGGAAAAACTACTTTTCGCACTTGTGTTGGTGCAGGAAACCACTTTTGCACTTGTATTAGTGTGGAAAAAACACTTTTTGCACTTGTGATAGTGTTGAAAAACCACTTTTCGCACTTCTGTTAGTGTTGAAAAACCCCTTTTCGCACTTGTGTTGGTGCAGGAAACCACTTTTGCACTTGTATTAGTGTGGCAAAACCACTTTTCGCACTTGTGTTAGTGTTGAAAAACCACTTTTTGCACTTGTGTTAGTGTTGAAAAACCCCTTTTCGCACTTGTGTTGGTGCAGGAAACCACTTTTGCACTTGTATTAGTGTGGAAAAACACTTTTCACACTTGTGTTAGTGTTGAAAAACCACTTTTCGCACTTGTGTTAGTATTGAAAAACCACTTTTCGCACTTGTGTTGGTGCAGGAAACCACTTTTGCACTTGTATTAGTGTGGAAAAAACACTTTTTGCACTTGTGATAGTGTTGAAAAACCACTTTTCGCACTTGTGTTGGTGCAGGAAACCACTTTTGCACTTGTGTTAGTGTGGAAAAACCACTTTTCGCACTTGTGTCGGTGCAGGAAACCACTTTTGCTCTTGTATTAGTGTGGAAAAAACACTTTTTGCACTTGTGATAGTGTTGAAAAACCACTTTCGCACTTGTGTTAGTGTTTAAAAACCACTTTTCGCACTTGTGTTGGTGCAGGAAACCACTTTTGCACTTGTATTAGTGTGGGAAAACCACTTATCGCACTTGTGTTAGTGTTGAAAACCCACTTTTCGCACTTGTGTTAGTGTTGAAAAACCACTTTTCACACTTGTGTTGGTGCAGGAAACCACTTTTGCACTTGTATTAGTGTGGAAAAAACACTTTTTGCACTTGTGATAGTGTTGAAAAACCACTTTTCACACTTGTGTTAGTGTTGAAAAACCACTTTTCGCACTTGTGTTAGTGTTGAAAAACTACTTTTCGCACTTGTGTTGGTGCAGGAAACCACTTTTGCACTTGTATTAGTGTGGAAAAAACACTTTTTGCACTTGTGATAGTGTTGAAAAACCACTTTTCGCACTTGTGTTAGTGTTGAAAAACCCCTTTTCGCACTTGTGTTGGTGCAGGAAACCACTTTTGCACTTGTATTAGTGTGGAAAAAACACTTTTCGCACTTGTGTTAGTGTTGAAAATGCACTTTTCACACTTGTGTTAGTGTTGAAAAACCACTTTTCGCACTTGTGTTGGTGCAGGAAACCACTTTTGCACTTGTATTACTGTGGAAAAACCACTTTTCGCACTTGTGTTAGTGTTGAAAAACCACTTTTCGCACTTGTGTTAGTGTTGAAAAACCACTTTTCGCACTTGTGTTGGTGCAGGAAACCACTTTTGCACTTGTATTAGTGTGGAAAAAACACTTTTTGCACTTGTGATAGTGTTGAAAAACCACTTTTCGCACTTGTGTTAGTGTTGAAAAACCACTTTTCGCACTTGTGTTAGTGTTGGAAAAACTACTTTTCGCACTTGTGTTGGTGCAGGAAACCACTTTTGCACTTGTATTAGTGTGGAAAAAACACTTTTTGCACTTGTGATAGTGTTGAAAAACCACTTTTCGCACTTCTGTTAGTGTTGAAAAACCCCTTTTCGCACTTGTGTTGGTGCAGGAAACCACTTTTGCACTTGTATTAGTGTGGAAAAAACACTTTTCGCACTTGTGTTAGTGTTGAAAATGCACTTTTCACACGTGTGTTAGTGTTGAAAAACCACTTTTCGCACTTGTGTTGGTGCAGGAAACCACTTTTGCACTTGTATTAGTGTGGCAAAACCACTTTTCGCACTTGTGTTAGTGTTGAAAAACCACTTTTTGCACTTGTGTTAGTGTTGAAAAACCCCTTTTCGCACTTGTGTTGGTGCAGGAAACCACTTTTGCACTTGTATTAGTGTGGAAAAACACTTTTCGCACTTGTGTTAGTGTTGAAAAACCACTTTTCGCACTTGTGTTAGTATTGAAAAACCACTTTTCGCACTTGTGTTGGTGCAGGAAACCACTTTTGCACTTGTATTAGTGTGGAAAAAACACTTTTTGCACTTGTGATAGTGTTGAAAAACCACTTTTCGCACTTGTGTTGGTGCAGGAAACCACTTTTGCACTTGTGTTAGTGTGGAAAAACCACTTTTCGCACTTGTGTCGGTGCAGGAAACCACTTTTGCTCTTGTATTAGTGTGGAAAAAACACTTTTTGCACTTGTGATAGTGTTGAAAAACCACTTTCGCACTTGTGTTAGTGTTTAAAAACCACTTTTCGCACTTGTGTTGGTGCAGGAAACCACTTTTGCACTTGTATTAGTGTGGGAAAACCACTTATCGCACTTGTGTTAGTGTTGAAAACCCACTTTTCGCACTTGTGTTAGTGTTGAAAAACCACTTTTCACACTTGTGTTGGTGCAGGAAACCACTTTTGCACTTGTATTAGTGTGGAAAAAACACTTTTTGCACTTGTGATAGTGTTGAAAAACCACTTTTCACACTTGTGTTAGTGTTGAAAAACCACTTTTCGCACTTGTGTTAGTGTTGAAAAACTACTTTTCGCACTTGTGTTGGTGCAGGAAACCACTTTTGCACTTGTATTAGTGTGGAAAAAACACTTTTTGCACTTGTGATAGTGTTGAAAAACAACTTTTCGCACTTCTGTTAGTGTTGAAAAACCCCTTTTCGCACTTGTGTTGGTGCAGGAAACCACTTTTGCACTTGTATTAGTGTGGAAAAAACACTTTTCGCACTTGTGTTAGTGTTGAAAATGCACTTTTCACACTTGTGTTAGTGTTGAAAAACCACTTTTCGCACTTGTGTTGGTGCAGGAAACCACTTTTGCACTTGTATTAGTGTGGAAAAACCACTTTTCGCACTTGTGTTAGTGTTGAAAAACCACTTTTCGCACTTGTGTTAGTGTTGAAAAACGACTTTTCGCACTTGTGTTGGTGCAGGAAACCACTTTTGCACTTGTATTAGTGTGGAAAAAACACTTTTTGCACTTGTGATAGTGTTGAAAAACCACTTTTCGCACTTGTGTTAGTGTTGAAAAACCACTTTTCGCACTTGTGTTGGTGCAGGAAACCACTTTTGCACTTGTATTAGTGTGGAAAAACCACTTTTCGCACTTGTGTTAGTGTTGAAAAACCACTTTTTGCACTTGTGTTAGTGTTGAAAAACCACTTTTCGCACTTCTGTTGGTGCAGGAAACCACTTTTTCATTTGTATTAGTGTGGAAAAACCACTTATCGCACTTGTGTTATTGTTGAAAAACCACTTTTCGCACTTGTGTTAGTGTTGAAAAACCACTTTTCACACTTGTGTTGGTGCAGGAAACCACTTTTGCACTTGTATTAGTGTGGCAAAAACACTTTTTGCACTTGTGATAGTGTTGAAAAACCACTTTTCGCACTTGTGTTAGTGTTGAAAAACCACATTTCGCACTTGTGTTAGTGTTGAAAAACTACTTTTCGCACTTGTGTTGGTGCAGGAAACCACTTTTCGCACTTGTGTTAGTGTTGAAAAACTACTTTTCGCACTTGTGTTGGTGCAGGAAACCACTTTTGCACTTGTATTAGTGTGGAAAAAACACTTTTTGCACTTGTGATAGTGTTGAAAAACCACTTTTCGCACTTGTGTTAGTGTTGAAAAACCCCTTTTCGCACTTGTGTTGGTGCAGGAAACCACTTTTGCACTTGTATTAGTGTGGAAAAAACACTTTTCGCACTTGTGTTAGTGTTGAAAAACCACTTTTCGCACTTGTGTTGGTGCAGGAAACCACTTTTGCACTTGTATTAGTGTGGAAAAAACACTTTTTGCACTTGTGATAGTGTTGAAAAACCACTTTTCGCACTTGTGTTGGTGCAGAAAACCACTTTTGCAGTTGTATTAGTGTGGAAAAACCACTTTTCGCACTTGTGTTAGTGTTGAAAAACCACTTTTTGCACTTGTGTTAGTGTTGAAAAACCACTTTTCGCACTTGTGTTGGTGCAGGAAACCACTTTTGCACTTGTATTAGTGTGGAAAAAACACTTTTTGCACTTGTGAAAGTGTTGAAAAACCACTTTTCGCACTTGTGTTAGTGTTGAAAAACCACTTTTCGCACTTGTGTTGGTGCAGGAAACCACTTTTGCACTTGTATTAGTGTGGAAAAACCACTTTTCGCACTTGTGTTAGTGTTGAAAAACCACTTTTTGCACTTGTGTTAGTGTTGAAAAACCACTTTTCGCACTTCTGTTGGTGCAGGAAACCACTTTTGCATTTGTATTAGTGTGGAAAAACCACTTATCGCACTTGTGTTAGTGTTGAAAAACCACTTTTCGCACTTGTGTTAGTGTTGAAAAACCACTTTTCACACTTGTGTTGGTGCAGGAAACCACTTTTGCACTTGTATTAGTGTGGAAAAAACACTTTTTGCACTTGTGATAGTGTTGAAAAACCACTTTTCGCACTTGTGTTAGTGTTGAAAAACCACTTTTCGCACTTGTGTTGGTGCAGGAAACCACTTTTGCACTTGTATTAGTGTTGAAAAACCACTTTTCGCACTTGTGTTAGTGTTGAAAAACCACTTTTCGCACTTGTGTTGGTGCAGAAAACCACTTTTGCAGTTGTATTAGTGTGGAAAAACCACTTTTCGCACTTGTGTTAGTGTTGAAAAACCACTTTTGCACTTGTGTTAGTGTTGAAAAACCACTTTTCACACTTGTGTTGGTGTGGGTAACCACTTTTGCACTTGTATTAGTGTGGAAAAAACACTTTTTGCACTTGTGATAGTGTTGAAAAACCACTTTTCGCACTTGTGTTAGTGTTGAAAAACCACTTTTCGCACTTGTGTTGGTGCAGGAAACCACTTTTGCACTTGTATTAGTGTGGAAAAACCACTTTTCGCACTTGTGTTAGTGTTGAAAAACCACTTTTTGCACTTGTGTTAGTGTTGAAAAACCACTTTTCGCACTTCTGTTGGTGCAGGAAACCACTTTTGCATTTGTATTAGTGTGGAAAAACCACTTATCGCACTTGTGTTAGTGTTGAAAAACCACTTTTCGCACTTGTGTTAGTGTTGAAAAACCACTTTTCACACTTGTGTTGGTGCAGGAAACCACTTTTGCACTTGTATTAGTGTGGAAAAACCACTTTTCGCACTTGTGTCGGTGCAGGAAACCACTTTTGCACTTGTATTAGTGTGGAAAAAACACTTTTTGCACTTGTGATAGTGTTGAAAAACCACTTTCGCACTTGTGTTAGTGTTTAAAAGCCACTTTTCACACTTGTGTTGGTGCAGGAAACCACTTTTGCACTTGTATTAGTGTGGAAAAAACACTTTTTGCACTTGTGATAGTGTTGAAAAACCACTTTTCACACTTGTGTTAGTGTTGAAAAACCACTTTTCGCACTTGTGTTAGTGTTGAAAAACTACTTTTTGCACTTGTGTTAGTGTTGAAAAACCACTTTTCGCACTTCTGTTGGTGCAGGAAACCACTTTTTCATTTGTATTAGTGTGGAAAAAACCACTTATCGCACTTGTGTTAGTGTTGAAAAACCACTTTTCGCACTTGTGTTAGTGTTGAAAAACCACTTTTCACACTTGTGTTGGTGCAGGAAACCACTTTTGCACTTGTATTAGTGTGGAAAAAACACTTTTTGCACTTGTGATAGTGTTGAAAAACCACTTTTCGCACTTGTGTTAGTGTTGAAAAACCACTTTTCGCACTTGTGTTAGTGTTGAAAAACTACTTTTCGCACTTGTGTTGGTGCAGGAAACCACTTTTGCACTTGTATTAGTGTGGAAAAAACACTTTTTGCACTTGTGATAGTGTTGAAAAACCACTTTTCGCACTTGTGTTAGTGTTGAAAAACCCCTTTTCGCACTTGTGTTGGTGCAGGAAACCACTTTTGCACTTGTATTAGTGTGGAAAAAACACTTTTCGCACTTGTGTTAGTGTTGAAAATGCACTTTTCACACTTGTGTTAGTGTTGAAAAACCACTTTTCGCACTTGTGTTGGTGCAGGAAACCACTTTTGCACTTGTATTACTGTGGAAAAACCACTTTTCGCACTTGTGTTAGTGTTGAAAAACCACTTTTCGCACTTGTGTTAGTGTTGAAAAACCCCTTTTCGCACTTGTGTTGGTGCAGGAAACCACTTTTGCACTTGTATTAGTGTGGAAAAACACTTTTCGCACTTGTGTTAGTGTTGAAAAACCACTTTTCACACTTGTGTTAGTGTTGAAAAACCACTTTTCGCACTTGTGTTGGTGCAGGAAACCACTTTTGCACTTGTATTAGTGTGGAAAAAACACTTTTTGCACTTGTGATAGTGTTGAAAAACCACTTTTCGCACTTCTGTTAGTGTTGAAAAACCCCTTTTCGCACTTCTGTTGGTGCAGGAAACCACTTTTGCACTTGTATTAGTGTGGAAAAACCACTTTTCGCACTTGTGTTAGTGTTGAAAAACCACTTTTCGCACTTGTGTTGGTGCAGGAAACCACTTTTGCACTTGTATTAGTGTGGAAAAAACACTTTTTGCACTTGTGATAGTGTTGAAAAACCACTTTTCGCACTTGTGTTAGTGTTGAAAAACCACTTTTCGCACTTGTGTTGGTGCAGGAAACCACTTTTGCACTTGTATTAGTGTGGAAAAACCACTTTTCGCACTTGTGTTAGTGTTGAAAAACCACTTTTTGCACTTGTGTTAGTGTTGAAAAACCACTTTTCGCACTTCTGTTGGTGCAGGAAACCACTTTTGCATTTGTATTAGTGTGGAAAAACCACTTATCGCACTTGTGTTAGTGTTGAAAAACCACTTTTCGCACTTGTGTTAGTGTTGAAAAACCCCTTTTCGCACTTGTGTTGGTGCAGGAAACCACTTTTGCACTTGTATTAGTGTGGAAAAAACACTTTTCGCACTTGTGTTAGTGTTGAAAATGCAATTTTCACACTTGTGTTAGTGTTGAAAAACCACTTTTCGCACTGGTGTTGGTGCAGGAAACCACTTTTGCACTTGTATTACTGTGGAAAAACCACTTTTCGCACTTGTGTTAGTGTTGAAAAACCACTTTTCGCACTTGTGTTAGTGTTGAAAAACCACTTTTGCACTTGTATTAGTGTGGAAAAAACACTTTTTGCACTTGTGATAGTGTTGAAAAACCACTTTTCGCACTTGTGTTGGTGCAGAAAACCACTTTTGCAGTTGTATTAGTGTGGAAAAACCACTTTTTGCACTTGTGTTAGTGTTGAAAAACCACTTTTTGCACTTGTGTTAGTGTTGAAAAACCACTTTTCGCACTTGTGTCGGTGCAGGAAACCACTTTTGCACTTGTATTAGTGTGGAAAAAACACTTTTTGCACTTGTGATAGTGTTGAAAAACCACTTTTCGCACTTGTGTTGGTGCAGGAAACCACTTTTGCACTTGTATTAGTGTGGAAAAACCACTTTTCGCACTTGTGTTAGTGTTGAAAAACCACTTTTTGCACTTGTGTTGGTGTGGGTAACCACTTTTGCACTTGTATTAGTGTGGAAAAAACACTTTTTGCACTTGTGATAGTGTTGAAAAACCACTTTTCGCACTTGTGTTAGTGTTGAAAAACCACTTTTCGCACTTGTGTTGGTGCAGGAAACCACTTTTGCACTTGTATTAGTGTGGAAAAACCACTTTTCGCACTTGTGTTAGTGTTGAAAAACCACTTTTGCACTTGTGTTAGTGTTGAAAAACCACTTTTCACACTTGTGTTGGTGTGGGTAACCACTTTTGCACTTGTATTAGTGTGGAAAAAACACTTTTTGCACTTGTGATAGTGTTGAAAAACCACTTTTCGCACTTGTGTTAGTGTTGAAAAACCACTTTTCGCACTTGTGTTGGTGCAGGAAACCACTTTTGCACTTGTATTAGTGTGGAAAAACCACTTTTCGCACTTGTGTTAGTGTTGAAAAACCACTTTTTGCACTTGTGTTAGTGTTGAAAAACCACTTTTCGCACTTCTGTTGGTGCAGGAAACCACTTTTGCATTTGTATTAGTGTGGAAAAACCACTTATCGCACTTGTGTTAGTGTTGAAAAACCACTTTTCGCACTTGTGTTAGTGTTGAAAAACCACTTTTCACACTTGTGTTGGTGCAGGAAACCACTTTTGCACTTGTATTAGTGTGGAAAAACCACTTTTCGCACTTGTGTCGGTGCAGGAAACCACTTTTGCACTTGTATTAGTGTGGAAAAAACACTTTTTGCACTTGTGATAGTGTTGAAAAACCACTTTCGCACTTGTGTTAGTGTTTAAAAGCCACTTTTCACACTTGTGTTGGTGCAGGAAACCACTTTTGCACTTGTATTAGTGTGGAAAAAACACTTTTTGCACTTGTGATAGTGTTGAAAAACCACTTTTCACACTTGTGTTAGTGTTGAAAAACCACTTTTCGCACTTGTGTTAGTGTTGAAAAACTACTTTTTGCACTTGTGTTAGTGTTGAAAAACCACTTTTCGCACTTCTGTTGGTGCAGGAAACCACTTTTTCATTTGTATTAGTGTGGAAAAAACCACTTATCGCACTTGTGTTAGTGTTGAAAAACCACTTTTCGCACTTGTGTTAGTGTTGAAAAACCACTTTTCACACTTGTGTTGGTGCAGGAAACCACTTTTGCACTTGTATTAGTGTGGAAAAAACACTTTTTGCACTTGTGATAGTGTTGAAAAACCACTTTTCGCACTTGTGTTAGTGTTGAAAAACCACTTTTCGCACTTGTGTTAGTGTTGAAAAACTACTTTTCGCACTTGTGTTGGTGCAGGAAACCACTTTTGCACTTGTATTAGTGTGGAAAAAACACTTTTTGCACTTGTGATAGTGTTGAAAAACCACTTTTCGCACTTGTGTTAGTGTTGAAAAACCCCTTTTCGCACTTGTGTTGGTGCAGGAAACCACTTTTGCACTTGTATTAGTGTGGAAAAAACACTTTTCGCACTTGTGTTAGTGTTGAAAATGCACTTTTCACACTTGTGTTAGTGTTGAAAAACCACTTTTCGCACTTGTGTTGGTGCAGGAAACCACTTTTGCACTTGTATTACTGTGGAAAAACCACTTTTCGCACTTGTGTTAGTGTTGAAAAACCACTTTTCGCACTTGTGTTAGTGTTGAAAAACCCCTTTTCGCACTTGTGTTGGTGCAGGAAACCACTTTTGCACTTGTATTAGTGTGGAAAAAACACTTTTCGCACTTGTGTTAGTGTTGAAAAACCACTTTTCACACTTGTGTTAGTGTTGAAAAACCACTTTTCGCACTTGTGTTGGTGCAGGAAACCACTTTTGCACTTGTATTAGTGTGGAAAAAACACTTTTTGCACTTGTGATAGTGTTGAAAAACCACTTTTCGCACTTCTGTTAGTGTTGAAAAACCCCTTTTCGCACTTCTGTTGGTGCAGGAAACCACTTTTGCACTTGTATTAGTGTGGAAAAACCACTTTTCGCACTTGTGTTAGTGTTGAAAAACCACTTTTCGCACTTGTGTTGGTGCAGGAAACCACTTTTGCACTTGTATTAGTGTGGAAAAAACACTTTTTGCACTTGTGATAGTGTTGAAAAACCACTTTTCGCACTTGTGTTAGTGTTGAAAAACCACTTTTCGCACTTGTGTTGGTGCAGGAAACCACTTTTGCACTTGTATTAGTGTGGAAAAACCACTTTTCGCACTTGTGTTAGTGTTGAAAAACCACTTTTTGCACTTGTGTTAGTGTTGAAAAACCACTTTTCGCACTTCTGTTGGTGCAGGAAACCACTTTTGCATTTGTATTAGTGTGGAAAAAACACTTTTCGCACTTGTGTTAGTGTTGAAAATGCAATTTTCACACTTGTGTTAGTGTTGAAAAACCACTTTTCGCACTGGTGTTGGTGCAGGAAACCACTTTTGCACTTGTATTACTGTGGAAAAACCACTTTTCGCACTTGTGTTAGTGTTGAAAAACCACTTTTCGCACTTGTGTTAGTGTTGAAAAACCACTTTTGCACTTGTATTAGTGTGGAAAAAACACTTTTTGCACTTGTGATAGTGTTGAAAAACCACTTTTCGCACTTGTGTTGGTGCAGAAAACCACTTTTGCAGTTGTATTAGTGTGGAAAAACCACTTTTTGCACTTGTGTTAGTGTTGAAAAACCACTTTTTGCACTTGTGTTAGTGTTGAAAAACCACTTTTCGCACTTGTGTCGGTGCAGGAAACCACTTTTGCACTTGTATTAGTGTGGAAAAAACACTTTTTGCACTTGTGATAGTGTTGAAAAACCACTTTTCGCACTTGTGTTGGTGCAGGAAACCACTTTTGCACTTGTATTAGTGTGGAAAAACCACTTTTCGCACTTGTGTTAGTGTTGAAAAACCACTTTTTTGCACTTGTGTTAGTGTTGAAAAACCACTTTTCGCACTTCTGTTGGTGCAGGAAACCACTTTTGCATTTGTATTAGTGTGGAAAAACCACTTATCGCACTTGTGTTAGTGTTGAAAAAACCACTTTTCGCACTTGTGTTAGTGTTGAAAAACCACTTTTCACACTTGTGTTGGTGCAGGAAACCACTTTTGCACTTGCATTAGTGTGGAAAAAACACTTTTTGCACTTGTGATAGTGTTGAAAAACCACTTTTCGCACTTGTGTTAGTGTTGAAAACCACTTTTCGCACTTGTGTTGGTGCAGGAAACCACTTTTGCACTTGTATTAGTGTTGAAAAACCACTTTCGCACTTGTGTTAGTGTTGAAAAACCACTTTTCGCACTTGTGTTGGTGCAGAAAACACTTTTGCAGTTGTATTAGTGTGGAAAACCACTTTTCGCACTTGTGTTAGTGTTGAAAAACCACTTTTTGCACTTGTGTTAGTGTTGAAAAACCACTTTTCACACTTGTGTTGGTGCAGGAAACCACTTTTGCACTTGTATTAGTGTGGAAAAAACACTTTTTGCACTTGTGATAGTGTTGAAAAACCACTTTTCGCACTTGTGTTAGTGTTGAAAAACCACTTTTCGCACTTGTGTTGGTGCAGGAAACCACTTTTGCATTTGTATTAGTGTGGAAAAACCACTTTTCGCACTTGTGTTAGTGTTGAAAAACCACTTTTCGCACTTGTGTTGGTGCAGGAAACAACTTTTGCACTTGTATTAGTGTTGAAAAACCACTTTTTGCACTTGTGTTAGTGTTGAAAAACCACTTTTCGCACTTGTGTTAGTGTTGAAAAACCACTTTCGCACTTGTGTTGGTGCAGGAAACCACTTTTGCACTTGTATTAGTGTTGAAAAACCACTTTTCGCACTTGTGTTAGTGTTGAAAAACCACTTTTCGCACTTGTGTTGGTGCAGAAAACCACTTTTGCAGTTGTATTAGTGTGGAAAAACCACTTTTCGCACTTGTGTTAGTGTTGAAAAACCACTTTTTGCACTTGTGTTAGTGTTGAAAAACCACTTTTCACACTTGTGTTGGTGCAGGAAACCACTTTTGCACTTGTATTAGTGTGGAAAAAACACTTTTTGCACTTGTGATAGTGTTGAAAAACCACTTTTCGCACTTGTGTTAGTGTTGAAAAACCACTTTTCGCACTTGTGTTGGTGCAGGAAACCACTTTTGCAGTTGTATTAGTGTGGAAAACCACTTTTCGCACTTGTGTTAGTGTTGAAAAACCACTTTTTGCACTTGTGTTAGTGTTGAAAAACCACTTTTCACACTTGTGTTGGTGCAGGAAACCACTTTTGCACTTGTATTAGTGTGGAAAAAACACTTTTTGCACTTGTGATAGTGTTGAAAAACCACTTTTCGCACTTGTGTTAGTGTTGAAAAACCACTTTTCGCACTTGTGTTGGTGCAGGAAACCACTTTTGCATTTGTATTAGTGTGGAAAAACCACTTTTCGCACTTGTGTTAGTGTTGAAAAACCACTTTTCGCACTTGTGTTGGTGCAGGAAACCACTTTTGCACTTGTATTAGTGTTGAAAAACCACTTTTTGCACTTGTGTTAGTGTTGAAAAACCACTTTTCGCACTTGTGTTAGTGTTGAAAAACCACTTTTCGCACTTGTGTTGGTGCAGGAAACCACTTTTGCACTTGTATTAGTGTTGAAAAACCACTTTTCGCACTTGTGTTAGTGTTGAAAAACCACTTTTCGCACTTGTGTTGGTGCAGAAAACCACTTTTGCAGTTGTATTAGTGTGGAAAAACCACTTTTCGCACTTGTGTTAGTGTTGAAAAACCACTTTTTGCACTTGTGTTAGTGTTGAAAAACCACTTTTCACACTTGTGTTGGTGTGGGTAACCACTTTTGCACTTGTATTAGTGTGGAAAAAACACTTTTTGCACTTGTGATAGTGTTGAAAAACCACTTTTCGCACTTGTGTTGGTGTTGAAAAACCACTTTTCGCACTTGTGTTGGTGCAGGAAACCACTTTTGCACTTGTATTAGTGTGGAAAAACCACTTTTCGCACTTGTGTTAGTGTTGAAAAACCACTTTTTGCACTTGTGTTAGTGTTGAAAAACCACTTTTCGCACTTCTGTTGGTGCAGGAAACCACTTTTGCATTTGTATTAGTGTGGAAAAACCACTTATCGCACTTGTGTTAGTGTTGAAAAACCACTTTTCGCACTTGTGTTAGTGTTGAAAAACCACTTTTCACACTTGTGTTGGTGCAGGAAACCACTTTTGCACTTGTATTAGTGTGGAAAAACCACTTTTCGCACTTGTGTCGGTGCAGGAAACCACTTTTGCACTTGTATTAGTGTGGAAAAAACACTTTTTGCACTTGTGATAGTGTTGAAAAACCACTTTCGCACTTGTGTTAGTGTTTAAAAGCCACTTTTCACACTTGTGTTGGTGCAGGAAACCACTTTTGCACTTGTATTAGTGTGGAAAAAACACTTTTTGCACTTGTGATAGTGTTGAAAAACCACTTTTCACACTTGTGTTAGTGTTGAAAAACCACTTTTCGCACTTGTGTTAGTGTTGAAAAACTACTTTTTGCACTTGTGTTAGTGTTGAAAAACCACTTTTCGCACTTCTGTTGGTGCAGGAAACCACTTTTTCATTTGTATTAGTGTGGAAAAAACCACTTATCGCACTTGTGTTAGTGTTGAAAAACCACTTTTCGCACTTGTGTTAGTGTTGAAAAACCACTTTTCACACTTGTGTTGGTGCAGGAAACCACTTTTGCACTTGTATTAGTGTGGAAAAAACACTTTTTGCACTTGTGTTAGTGTTGAAAAACCACTTTTCGCACTTGTGTTAGTGTTGAAAAACTACTTTTTGCACTTGTGTTAGTGTTGAAAAACCACTTTTCGCACTTGTGTTAGTGTTGAAAAACCACTTTTCGCACTTGTGTTAGTGTTGAAAAACTACTTTTCGCACTTGTGTTGGTGCAGGAAACCACTTTTGCACTTGTATTAGTGTGGAAAAAACACTTTTTGCACTTGTGATAGTGTTGAAAAACCACTTTTCGCACTTGTGTTAGTGTTGAAAAACCCCTTTTCGCACTTGTGTTGGTGCAGGAAACCACTTTTGCACTTGTATTAGTGTGGAAAAAACACTTTTCGCACTTGTGTTAGTGTTGAAAATGCACTTTTCACACTTGTGTTAGTGTTGAAAAACCACTTTTCGCACTTGTGTTGGTGCAGGAAACCACTTTTGCACTTGTATTACTGTGGAAAAACCACTTTTCGCACTTGTGTTAGTGTTGAAAAACCACTTTTCGCACTTGTGTTAGTGTTGAAAAACCCCTTTTCGCACTTGTGTTGGTGCAGGAAACCACTTTTGCATTTGTATTAGTGTGGAAAAACACTTTTTGCACTTGTGTTAGTGTTGAAAAACCACTTTTCGCACTTGTGTTAGTGTTGAAAAACCACTTTTCGCACTTGTGTTGGTGCAGGAAACCACTTTTGCACTTGTATTAGTGTTGAAAAACCACTTTTCGCACTTGTGTTAGTGTTGAAAAACCACTTTTCGCACTTGTGTTGGTGCAGAAAACCACTTTTGCAGTTGTATTAGTGTGGAAAACCACTTTTCGCACTTGTGTTAGTGTTGAAAAACCACTTTTTGCACTTGTGTTAGTGTTGAAAAACCACTTTTCACACTTGTGTTGGTGCAGGAAACCACTTTTGCACTTGTATTAGTGTGGAAAAAACACTTTTTGCACTTGTGATAGTGTTGAAAAACCACTTTTCGCACTTGTGTTAGTGTTGAAAAACCACTTTTCGCACTTGTGTTGGTGCAGGAAACCACTTTTGCATTTGTATTA
Source organism: Myxine glutinosa (assembly GCF_964187855.1). Classification (NCBI taxonomy): domain Eukaryota; kingdom Metazoa; phylum Chordata; class Myxini; order Myxiniformes; family Myxinidae; genus Myxine; species Myxine glutinosa. The sequence continues at coordinate 6,950,575 of NC_136262.1, read as the reverse complement.
GTGTGGAAAAACCACTTTTCGCACTTGTGTTAGTGTTGAAAAACCACTTTTCGCACTTGTGTTGGTGCAGGAAACCACTTTTGCACTTGTATTAGTGTTGAAAAACCACTTTTTGCACTTGTGTTAGTGTTGAAAAACCACTTTTCGCACTTGTGTTAGTGTTGAAAAACCACTTTTCGCACTTGTGTTGGTGCAGGAAACCACTTTTGCACTTGTATTAGTGTTGAAAAACCACTTTTCGCACTTGTGTTAGTGTTGAAAAACCACTTTTCGCACTTGTGTTGGTGCAGAAAACCACTTTTGCAGTTGTATTAGTGTGGAAAAACCACTTTTCGCACTTGTGTTAGTGTTGAAAAACCACTTTTTGCACTTGTGTTAGTGTTGAAAAACCACTTTTCACACTTGTGTTGGTGTGGGTAACCACTTTTGCACTTGTATTAGTGTGGAAAAAACACTTTTTGCACTTGTGATAGTGTTGAAAAACCACTTTTCGCACTTGTGTTGGTGTTGAAAAACCACTTTTCGCACTTGTGTTGGTGCAGGAAACCACTTTTGCACTTGTATTAGTGTGGAAAAACCACTTTTCGCACTTGTGTTAGTGTTGAAAAACCACTTTTTGCACTTGTGTTAGTGTTGAAAAACCACTTTTCGCACTTCTGTTGGTGCAGGAAACCACTTTTGCATTTGTATTAGTGTGGAAAAACCACTTATCGCACTTGTGTTAGTGTTGAAAAACCACTTTTCGCACTTGTGTTAGTGTTGAAAAACCACTTTTCACACTTGTGTTGGTGCAGGAAACCACTTTTGCACTTGTATTAGTGTGGAAAAACCACTTTTCGCACTTGTGTCGGTGCAGGAAACCACTTTTGCACTTGTATTAGTGTGGAAAAAACACTTTTTGCACTTGTGATAGTGTTGAAAAACCACTTTCGCACTTGTGTTAGTGTTTAAAAGCCACTTTTCACACTTGTGTTGGTGCAGGAAACCACTTTTGCACTTGTATTAGTGTGGAAAAAACACTTTTTGCACTTGTGATAGTGTTGAAAAACCACTTTTCACACTTGTGTTAGTGTTGAAAAACCACTTTTCGCACTTGTGTTAGTGTTGAAAAACTACTTTTTGCACTTGTGTTAGTGTTGAAAAACCACTTTTCGCACTTCTGTTGGTGCAGGAAACCACTTTTTCATTTGTATTAGTGTGGAAAAAACCACTTATCGCACTTGTGTTAGTGTTGAAAAACCACTTTTCGCACTTGTGTTAGTGTTGAAAAACCACTTTTCACACTTGTGTTGGTGCAGGAAACCACTTTTGCACTTGTATTAGTGTGGAAAAAACACTTTTTGCACTTGTGTTAGTGTTGAAAAACCACTTTTCGCACTTGTGTTAGTGTTGAAAAACTACTTTTTGCACTTGTGTTAGTGTTGAAAAACCACTTTTCGCACTTGTGTTAGTGTTGAAAAACCACTTTTCGCACTTGTGTTAGTGTTGAAAAACTACTTTTCGCACTTGTGTTGGTGCAGGAAACCACTTTTGCACTTGTATTAGTGTGGAAAAAACACTTTTTGCACTTGTGATAGTGTTGAAAAACCACTTTTCGCACTTGTGTTAGTGTTGAAAAACCCCTTTTCGCACTTGTGTTGGTGCAGGAAACCACTTTTGCACTTGTATTAGTGTGGAAAAAACACTTTTCGCACTTGTGTTAGTGTTGAAAATGCACTTTTCACACTTGTGTTAGTGTTGAAAAACCACTTTTCGCACTTGTGTTGGTGCAGGAAACCACTTTTGCACTTGTATTACTGTGGAAAAACCACTTTTCGCACTTGTGTTAGTGTTGAAAAACCACTTTTCGCACTTGTGTTAGTGTTGAAAAACCCCTTTTCGCACTTGTGTTGGTGCAGGAAACCACTTTTGCATTTGTATTAGTGTGGAAAAACACTTTTTGCACTTGTGTTAGTGTTGAAAAATCACTTTTCGCACTTGTGTTAGTGTTGAAAAACCACTTTTCGCACTTGTGTTGGTGCAGGAAACCACTTTTGCACTTGTATTAGTGTTGAAAAACCACTTTTCGCACTTGTGTTAGTGTTGAAAAACCACTTTTCGCACTTGTGTTGGTGCAGAAAACCACTTTTGCAGTTGTATTAGTGTGGAAAACCACTTTTCGCACTTGTGTTAGTGTTGAAAAACCACTTTTTGCACTTGTGTTAGTGTTGAAAAACCACTTTTCACACTTGTGTTGGTGCAGGAAACCACTTTTGCACTTGTATTAGTGTGGAAAAAACACTTTTTGCACTTGTGATAGTGTTGAAAAACCACTTTTCGCACTTGTGTTAGTGTTGAAAAACCACTTTTCGCACTTGTGTTGGTGCAGGAAACCACTTTTGCATTTGTATTAGTGTGGAAAAACCACTTTTCGCACTTGTGTTAGTGTTGAAAAACCACTTTTCGCACTTGTGTTGGTGCAGGAAACCACTTTTGCACTTGTATTAGTGTTGAAAAACCACTTTTTGCACTTGTGTTAGTGTTGAAAAACCACTTTTCGCACTTGTGTTAGTGTTGAAAAACCACTTTTCGCACTTGTGTTGGTGCAGGAAACCACTTTTGCACTTGTATTAGTGTTGAAAAACCACTTTTCGCACTTGTGTTAGTGTTGAAAAACCACTTTTCGCACTTGTGTTGGTGCAGAAAACCACTTTTGCAGTTGTATTAGTGTGGAAAAACCACTTTTCGCACTTGTGTTAGTGTTGAAAAACCACTTTTTGCACTTGTGTTAGTGTTGAAAAACCACTTTTCACACTTGTGTTGGTGTGGGTAACCACTTTTGCACTTGTATTAGTGTGGAAAAAACACTTTTTGCACTTGTGATAGTGTTGAAAAACCACTTTTCGCACTTGTGTTGGTGTTGAAAAACCACTTTTCGCACTTGTGTTGGTGCAGGAAACCACTTTTGCACTTGTATTAGTGTGGAAAAACCACTTTTCGCACTTGTGTTAGTGTTGAAAAACCACTTTTTGCACTTGTGTTAGTGTTGAAAAACCACTTTTCACACTTGTGTTGGTGCAGGAAACCACTTTTGCACTTGTATTAGTGTGGAAAAAACACTTTTTGCACTTGTGATAGTGTTGAAAAACCACTTTTCGCACTTGTGTTAGTGTTGAAAAACCACTTTTCGCACTTGTGTTGGTGCAGGAAACCACTTTTGCATTTGTATTAGTGTTGAAAAACCACTTTTCGCACTTGTGTTGGTGCAGGAAACCACTTTTGCAGTTGTATTAGTGTGGAAAACCACTTTTCGCACTTGTGTTAGTGTTGAAAAACCACTTTTTGCACTTGTGTTAGTGTTGAAAAACCACTTTTCACACTTGTGTTGGTGCAGGAAACCACTTTTGCACTTGTATTAGTGTGGAAAAAACACTTTTTGCACTTGTGATAGTGTTGAAAAACCACTTTTCGCACTTGTGTTAGTGTTGAAAAACCACTTTTCGCACTTGTGTTGGTGCAGGAAACCACTTTTGCATTTGTATTAGTGTGGAAAAACCACTTTTCGCACTTGTGTTAGTGTTGAAAAACCACTTTTCGCACTTGTGTTGGTGCAGGAAACCACTTTTGCACTTGTATTAGTGTTGAAAAACCACTTTTTGCACTTGTGTTAGTGTTGAAAAACCACTTTTCGCACTTGTGTTGGTGTGGGTAACCACTTTTGCACTTGTATTAGTGTGGAAAAAACACTTTTTGCACTTGTGATAGTGTTGAAAAACCACTTTTCGCACTTGTGTTGGTGCAGGAAACCACTTTTGCACTTGTATTAGTGTGGAAAAACCACTTTTCGCACTTGTGTTAGTGTTGAAAAACCACTTTTCGCACTTGTGTTGGTGCAGGAAACCACTTTTGCACTTGTATTAGTGTTGAAAAACCACTTTTCGCACTTGTGTTAGTGTTGAAAAACCACTTTTCGCACTTGTGTTGGTGCAGAAAACCACTTTTGCAGTTGTATTAGTGTGGAAAAACCACTTTTCGCACTTGTGTTAGTGTTGAAAAACCACTTTTTGCACTTGTGTTAGTGTTGAAAAACCACTTTTCACACTTGTGTTGGTGTGGGTAACCACTTTTGCACTTGTATTAGTGTGGAAAAAACACTTTTTGCACTTGTGATAGTGTTGAAAAACCACTTTTCGCACTTGTGTTGGTGTTGAAAAACCACTTTTCGCACTTGTGTTGGTGCAGGAAACCACTTTTGCACTTGTATTAGTGTGGAAAAACCACTTTTCGCACTTGTGTTAGTGTTGAAAAACCACTTTTTGCACTTGTGTTAGTGTTGAAAAACCACTTTTCGCACTTCTGTTGGTGCAGGAAACCACTTTTGCATTTGTATTAGTGTGGAAAAACCACTTATCGCACTTGTGATAGTGTTGAAAAACCACTTTTCACACTTGTGTTAGTGTTGAAAAACCACTTTTCGCACTTGTGTTAGTGTTGAAAAACTACTTTTTGCACTTGTGTTAGTGTTGAAAAACCACTTTTCGCACTTCTGTTGGTGCAGGAAACCACTTTTTCATTTGTATTAGTGTGGAAAAAACCACTTATCGCACTTGTGTTAGTGTTGAAAAACCACTTTTCGCACTTGTGTTAGTGTTGAAAAACCACTTTTCACACTTGTGTTGGTGCAGGAAACCACTTTTGCACTTGTATTAGTGTGGAAAAAACACTTTTTGCACTTGTGATAGTGTTGAAAAACCACTTTTCGCACTTGTGTTAGTGTTGAAAAACCACTTTTCGCACTTGTGTTAGTGTTGAAAAACTACTTTTCGCACTTGTGTTGGTGCAGGAAACCACTTTTGCACTTGTATTAGTGTGGAAAAAACACTTTTTGCACTTGTGATAGTGTTGAAAAACCACTTTTCGCACTTGTGTTAGTGTTGAAAAACCCCTTTTCGCACTTGTGTTGGTGCAGGAAACCACTTTTGCACTTGTATTAGTGTGGAAAAAACACTTTTCGCACTTGTGTTAGTGTTGAAAATGCACTTTTCACACTTGTGTTAGTGTTGAAAAACCACTTTTCGCACTTGTGTTGGTGCAGGAAACCACTTTTGCACTTGTATTACTGTGGAAAAACCACTTTTCGCACTTGTGTTAGTGTTGAAAAACCACTTTTCGCACTTGTGTTAGTGTTGAAAAACCCCTTTTCGCACTTGTGTTGGTGCAGGAAACCACTTTTGCACTTGTATTAGTGTGGAAAAACACTTTTCGCACTTGTGTTAGTGTTGAAAAACCATTTTTCACACTTGTGTTAGTGTTGAAAAACCACTTTTCGCACTTGTGTTGGTGCAGGAAACCACTTTTGCACTTGTATTAGTGTGGAAAAAACACTTTTTGCACTTGTGATAGTGTTGAAAAACCACTTTTCGCACTTCTGTTAGTGTTGAAAAACCCCTTTTCGCACTTGTGTTGGTGCAGGAAACCACTTTTGCACTTGTATTAGTGTGGAAAAAACACTTTTCGCACTTGTGTTAGTGTTGAAAATGCACTTTTCACACTTGTGTTAGTGTTGAAAAACCACTTTTCGCACTTGTGTTGGTGCAGGAAACCACTTTTGCACTTGTATTAGCGTGGAAAAACCACTTTTCGCACTTGTGTTAGTGTTGAAAAACCACTTTTCGCACTTGTGTTGGTGCAGGAAACCACTTTTGCACTTGTATTAGTGTGGAAAAAACACTTTTTGCACTTGTGATAGTGTTGAAAAACCACTTTTCGCACTTGTGTTAGTGTTGAAAAACCACTTTTCGCACTTGTGTTGGTGCAGGAAACCACTTTTGCACTTGTATTAGTGTGGAAAAACCACTTTTCGCACTTGTGTTAGTGTTGAAAAACCACTTTTTGCACTTGTGTTAGTGTTGAAAAACCACTTTTCGCACTTCTGTTGGTGCAGGAAACCACTTTTGCATTTGTATTAGTGTGGAAAAACCACTTATCGCACTTGTGTTAGTGTTGAAAAACCACTTTTCGCACTTGTGTTAGTGTTGAAAAACCCCTTTTCGCACTTGTGTTGGTGCAGGAAACCACTTTTGCACTTGTATTAGTGTGGAAAAAACACTTTTCGCACTTGTGTTAGTGTTGAAAATGCAATTTTCACACTTGTGTTAGTGTTGAAAAACCACTTTTCGCACTGGTGTTGGTGCAGGAAACCACTTTTGCACTTGTATTACTGTGGAAAAACCACTTTTCGCACTTGTGTTAGTGTTGAAAAACCACTTTTCGCACTTGTGTTAGTGTTGAAAAACCACTTTTCGCACTTGTGTTGGTGCAGGAAACCACTTTTGCACTTGTATTAGTGTGGAAAAAACACTTTTTGCACTTGTGATAGTGTTGAAAAACCACTTTTCGCACTTGTGTTGGTGCAGAAAACCACTTTTGCAGTTGTATTAGTGTGGAAAAACCACTTTTTGCACTTGTGTTAGTGTTGAAAAACCACTTTTTGCACTTGTGTTAGTGTTGAAAAACCACTTTTCGCACTTGTGTTGGTGCAGGAAACCACTTTTGCACTTGTATTAGTGTGGAAAAAACACTTTTTGCACTTGTGATAGTGTTGAAAAACCACTTTTCGCACTTGTGTTAGTGTTGAAAAACCACTTTTCGCACTTGTGTTGGTGCAGGAAACCACTTTTGCACTTGTATTAGTGTGGAAAAACCACTTTTCGCACTTGTGTTAGTGTTGAAAAACCACTTTTCGCACTTCTGTTGGTGCAGGAAACCACTTTTGCATTTGTATTAGTGTGGAAAAACCACTTATCGCACTTGTGTTAGTGTTGAAAAACCACTTTTCGCACTTGTGTTAGTGTTGAAAAACCACTTTTCACACTTGTGTTGGTGCAGGAAACCACTTTTGCACTTGCATGAGTGTGGAAAAAACACTTTTTGCACTTGTGATAGTGTTGAAAAACCACTTTTCGCACTTGTGTTAGTGTTGAAAAACCACTTTTCGCACTTGTGTTGGTGCAGGAAACCACTTTTGCACTTGTATTAGTGTTGAAAAACCACTTTTCGCACTTGTGTTAGTGTTGAAAAACCACTTTTCGCACTTGTGTTGGTGCAGAAAACCACTTTTGCAGTTGTATTAGTGTGGAAAAACCACTTTTCGCACTTGTGTTAGTGTTGAAAAACCACTTTTTGCACTTGTGTTAGTGTTGAAAAACCACTTTTCACACTTGTGTTGGTGCAGGAAACCACTTTTGCACTTGTATTAGTGTGGAAAAAACACTTTTTGCACTTGTGATAGTGTTGAAAAACCACTTTTCGCACTTGTGTTAGTGTTGAAAAACCACTTTTCGCACTTGTGTTGGTGCAGGAAACCACTTTTGCATTTGTATTAGTGTGGAAAAACCACTTTTCGCACTTGTGTTAGTGTTGAAAAACCACTTTTCGCACTTGTGTTGGTGCAGGAAACCACTTTTGCACTTGTATTAGTGTTGAAAAACCACTTTTTGCACTTGTGTTAGTGTTGAAAAACCACTTTTCGCACTTCTGTTGGTGCAGGAAACCACTTTTGCATTTGTATTAGTGTGGAAAAACCACTTATCGCACTTGTGTTAGTGTTGAAAAACCACTTTTCGCACTTGTGTTAGTGTTGAAAAACCACTTTTCACACTTGTGTTGGTGCAGGAAACCACTTTTGCACTTGTATTAGTGTGGAAAAACCACTTTTCGCACTTGTGTCGGTGCAGGAAACCACTTTTGCACTTGTATTAGTGTGGAAAAAACACTTTTTGCACTTGTGATAGTGTTGAAAAACCACTTTCGCACTTGTGTTAGTGTTTAAAAGCCACTTTTCACACTTGTGTTGGTGCAGGAAACCACTTTTGCACTTGTATTAGTGTGGAAAAAACACTTTTTGCACTTGTGATAGTGTTGAAAAACCACTTTTCACACTTGTGTTAGTGTTGAAAAACCACTTTTCGCACTTGTGTTAGTGTTGAAAAACTACTTTTTGCACTTGTGTTAGTGTTGAAAAACCACTTTTCGCACTTCTGTTGGTGCAGGAAACCACTTTTTCATTTGTATTAGTGTGGAAAAAACCACTTATCGCACTTGTGTTAGTGTTGAAAAACCACTTTTCGCACTTGTGTTAGTGTTGAAAAACCACTTTTCACACTTGTGTTGGTGCAGGAAACCACTTTTGCACTTGTATTAGTGTGGAAAAAACACTTTTTGCACTTGTGATAGTGTTGAAAAACCACTTTTCGCACTTGTGTTAGTGTTGAAAAACCACTTTTCGCACTTGTGTTAGTGTTGAAAAACTACTTTTCGCACTTGTGTTGGTGCAGGAAACCACTTTTGCACTTGTATTAGTGTGGAAAAAACACTTTTTGCACTTGTGATAGTGTTGAAAAACCACTTTTCGCACTTGTGTTAGTGTTGAAAAACCTCTTTTCGCACTTGTGTTGGTGCAGGAAACCACTTTTGCACTTGTATTAGTGTGGAAAAAACACTTTTCGCACTTGTGTTAGTGTTGAAAATGCACTTTTCACACTTGTGTTAGTGTTGAAAAACCACTTTTCGCACTTGTGTTGGTGCAGGAAACCACTTTTGCACTTGTATTACTGTGGAAAAACCACTTTTCGCACTTGTGTTAGTGTTGAAAAACCACTTTTCGCACTTGTGTTAGTGTTGAAAAACCCCTTTTCGCACTTGTGTTGGTGCAGGAAACCACTTTTGCACTTGTATTAGTGTGGAAAAACACTTTTCGCACTTGTGTTAGTGTTGAAAAACCACTTTTCACACTTGTGTTAGTGTTGAAAAACCACTTTTCGCACTTGTGTTGGTGCAGGAAACCACTTTTGCACTTGTATTAGTGTGGAAAAAACACTTTTTGCACTTGTGATAGTGTTGAAAAACCACTTTTCGCACTTCTGTTAGTGTTGAAAAACCCCTTTTCGCACTTGTGTTGGTGCAGGAAACCACTTTTGCACTTGTATTAGTGTGGAAAAAACACTTTTCGCACTTGTGTTAGTGTTGAAAATGCACTTTTCACACTTGTGTTAGTGTTGAAAAACCACTTTTCGCACTTGTGTTGGTGCAGGAAACCACTTTTGCACTTGTATTAGTGTGGAAAACCACTTTTCGCACTTGTGTTAGTGTTGAAAAACCACTTTTCGCACTTGTGTTGGTGCAGGAAACCACTTTTGCACTTGTATTAGTGTGGAAAAAACACTTTTTGCACTTGTGATAGTGTTGAAAAACCACTTTTCGCACTTGTGTTAGTGTTGAAAAACCACTTTTCGCACTTGTGTTGGTGCAGGAAACCACTTTTGCACTTGTATTAGTGTGGAAAAACCACTTTTCGCACTTGTGTTAGTGTTGAAAAACCACTTTTTGCACTTGTGTTAGTGTTGAAAAACCACTTTTCGCACTTCTGTTGGTGTAGGAAACCACTTTTGCATTTGTATTAGTGTGGAAAAACCACTTATCGCACTTGTGTTAGTGTTGAAAAACCACTTTTCGCACTTGTGTTAGTGTTGAAAAACCCCTTTTCGCACTTGTGTTGGTGCAGGAAACCACTTTTGCACTTGTATTAGTGTGGAAAAAACACTTTTCGCACTTGTGTTAGTGATGAAAATGCAATTTTCACACTTGTGTTAGTGTTGAAAAACCACTTTTCGCACTGGTGTTGGTGCAGGAAACCACTTTTGCACTTGTATTACTGTGGAAAAACCACTTTTCGCACTTGTGTTAGTGTTGAAAAACCACTTTTCGCACTTGTGTTAGTGTTGAAAAACCACTTTTCGCACTTGTATTAGTGTGGAAAAAACACTTTTTGCACTTGTGTTGGTGCAGGAAACCACTTTTGCACTTGTATTAGTGTGGAAAAAACACTTTTTGCACTTGTGATAGTGTTGAAAAACCACTTTTCGCACTTGTGTTGGTGCAGAAAACCACTTTTGCAGTTGTATTAGTGTGGAAAAACCACTTTTTGCACTTGTGTTAGTGTTGAAAAACCACTTTTTGCACTTGTGTTAGTGTTGAAAAACCACTTTTCGCACTTGTGTTGGTGCAGGAAACCACTTTTGCACTTGTATTAGTGTGGAAAAAACACTTTTTGCACTTGTGATAGTGTTGAAAAACCACTTTTCGCACTTGTGTTAGTGTTGAAAAACCACTTTTCGCACTTGTGTTGGTGCAGGAAACCACTTTTGCACTTGTATTAGTGTGGAAAAACCACTTTTCGCACTTGTGTTAGTGTTGAAAAACCACTTTTTGCACTTGTGTTAGTGTTGAAAAACCACTTTTCGCACTTCTGTTGGTGCAGGAAACCACTTTTGCATTTGTATTAGTGTGGAAAAACCACTTATCGCACTTGTGTTAGTGTTGAAAAACCACTTTTCGCACTTGTGTTAGTGTTGAAAAACCACTTTTCACACTTGTGTTGGTGCAGGAAACCACTTTTGCACTTGCATGAGTGTGGAAAAAACACTTTTTGCACTTGTGATAGTGTTGAAAAACCACTTTTCACACTTGTGTTAGTGTTGAAAAACCACTTTTCGCACTTGTGTTGGTGCAGGAAACCACTTTTGCACTTGTATTAGTGTTGAAAAACCACTTTTCGCACTTGTGTTAGTGTTGAAAAACCACTTTTCGCACTTGTGTTGGTGCAGAAAACCACTTTTGCAGTTGTATTAGTGTGGAAAAACCACTTTTCGCACTTGTGTTAGTGTTGAAAAACCACTTTTTGCACTTGTGTTAGTGTTGAAAAACCACTTTTCACACTTGTGTTGGTGCAGGAAACCACTTTTGCACTTGTATTAGTGTGGAAAAAACACTTTTTGCACTTGTGATAGTGTTGAAAAACCACTTTTCGCACTTATGTTAGTGTTGAAAAACCACTTTTCGCACTTGTGTTGGTGCAGGAAACCACTTTTGCATTTGTATTAGTGTGGAAAAACCACTTTTCGCACTTGTGTTAGTGTTGAAAAACCACTTTTCGCACTTGTGTTGGTGCAGGAAACCACTTTTGCACTTGTATTAGTGTTGAAAAACCACTTTTTGCACTTGTGTTAGTGTTGAAAAACCACTTTTCGCACTTCTGTTGGTGCAGGAAACCACTTTTGCATTTGTATTAGTGTGGAAAAACCACTTATCGCACTTGTGTTAGTGTTGAAAAACCACTTTTCGCACTTGTGTTAGTGTTGAAAAACCACTTTTCACACTTGTGTTGGTGCAGGAAACCACTTTTGCACTTGTATTAGTGTGGAAAAACCACTTTTCGCACTTGTGTCGGTGCAGGAAACCACTTTTGCACTTGTATTAGTGTGGAAAAAACACTTTTTGCACTTGTGATAGTGTTGAAAAACCACTTTCGCACTTGTGTTAGTGTTTAAAAGCCACTTTTCACACTTGTGTTGGTGCAGGAAACCACTTTTGCACTTGTATTAGTGTGGAAAAAACACTTTTTGCACTTGTGATAGTGTTGAAAAACCACTTTTCACACTTGTGTTAGTGTTGAAAAACCACTTTTCGCACTTGTGTTAGTGTTGAAAAACTACTTTTTGCACTTGTGTTAGTGTTGAAAAACCACTTTTCGCACTTCTGTTGGTGCAGGAAACCACTTTTTCATTTGTATTAGTGTGGAAAAAACCACTTATCGCACTTGTGTTAGTGTTGAAAAACCACTTTTCGCACTTGTGTTAGTGTTGAAAAACCACTTTTCACACTTGTGTTGGTGCAGGAAACCACTTTTGCACTTGTATTAGTGTGGAAAAAACACTTTTTGCACTTGTGATAGTGTTGAAAAACCACTTTTCGCACTTGTGTTAGTGTTGAAAAACCACTTTTCGCACTTGTGTTAGTGTTGAAAAACTACTTTTCGCACTTGTATTGGTGCAGGAAACCACTTTTGCACTTGTATTAGTGTGGAAAAAACACTTTTTGCACTTGTGATAGTGTTGAAAAACCACTTTTCGCACTTGTGTTAGTGTTGAAAAACCCCTTTTCGCACTTGTGTTGGTGCAGGAAACCACTTTTGCACTTGTATTAGTGTGGAAAAAACACTTTTCGCACTTGTGTTAGTGTTGAAAATGCACTTTTCACACTTGTGTTAGTGTTGAAAAACCACTTTTCGCACTTGTGTTGGTGCAGGAAACCACTTTTGCACTTGTATTACTGTGGAAAAACCACTTTTCGCACTTGTGTTAGTGTTGAAAAACCACTTTTCGCACTTGTGTTAGTGTTGAAAAACCCCTTTTCGCACTTGTGTTGGTGCAGGAAACCACTTTTGCACTTGTATTAGTGTGGAAAAACCACTTTTCGCACTTGTGTTAGTGTTGAAAAACCACTTTTTGCACTTGTGTTAGTGTTGAAAAACCACTTTTCGCACTTGTGTTAGTGTTGAAAAACCACTTTTCGCACTTGTATTAGTGTGGAAAAAACACTTTTTGCACTTGTGTTGGTGCAGGAAACCACTTTTGCACTTGTATTAGTGTGGAAAAAACACTTTTTGCACTTGTGATAGTGTTGAAAAACCACTTTTCGCACTTGTGTTGGTGCAGAAAACCACTTTTGCAGTTGTATTAGTGTGGAAAAACCACTTTTTGCACTTGTGTTAGTGTTGAAAAACCACTTTTTGCACTTGTGTTAGTGTTGAAAAACCACTTTTCGCACTTGTGTTGGTGCAGGAAACCACTTTTGCACTTGTATTAGTGTGGAAAAAACACTTTTTGCACTTGTGATAGTGTTGAAAAACCACTTTTCGCACTTGTGTTAGTGTTGAAAAACCACTTTTCGCACTTGTGTTGGTGCAGGAAACCACTTTTGCACTTGTATTAGTGTGGAAAAACCACTTTTCGCACTTGTGTTAGTGTTGAAAAACCACTTTTTGCACTTGTGTTAGTGTTGAAAAACCACTTTTCGCACTTCTGTTGGTGCAGGAAACCACTTTTGCATTTGTATTAGTGTGGAAAAACCACTTATCGCACTTGTGTTAGTGTTGAAAAACCACTTTTCGCACTTGTGTTAGTGTTGAAAAACCACTTTTCACACTTGTGTTGGTGCAGGAAACCACTTTTGCACTTGCATTAGTGTGGAAAAAACACTTTTTGCACTTGTGATAGTGTTGAAAAACCACTTTTCGCACTTGTGTTAGTGTTGAAAAACCACTTTTCGCACTTGTGTTGGTGCAGGAAACCACTTTTGCACTTGTATTAGTGTTGAAAAACCACTTTTCGCACTTGTGTTAGTGTTGAAAAACCACTTTTCGCACTTGTGTTGGTGCAGAAAACCACTTTTGCAGTTGTATTAGTGTGGAAAAACCACTTTTCGCACTTGTGTTAGTGTTGAAAAACCACTTTTTGCACTTGTGTTAGTGTTGAAAAACCACTTTTCACACTTGTGTTGGTGCAGGAAACCACTTTTGCACTTGTATTAGTGTGGAAAAAACACTTTTCGCACTTGTGTTAGTGTTGAAAATGCACTTTTCACACTTGTGTTAGTGTTGAAAAACCACTTTTCGCACTTGTGTTGGTGCAGGAAACCACTTTTGCACTTGTATTAGTGTGGAAAAACCACTTTTCGCACTTGTGTTAGTGTTGAAAAACCACTTTTCGCACTTGTGTTGGTGCAGGAAACCACTTTTGCACTTGTATTAGTGTGGAAAAAACACTTTTTGCACTTGTGATAGTGTTGAAAAACCACTTTTCGCACTTGTGTTAGTGTTGAAAAACCACTTTTCGCACTTGTGTTGGTGCAGGAAACCACTTTTGCACTTGTATTAGTGTGGAAAAACCACTTTTCGCACTTGTGTTAGTGTTGAAAAACCACTTTTTGCACTTGTGTTAGTGTTGAAAAACCACTTTTCGCACTTGTGTTGGTGCAGGAAACCACTTTTGCACTTGTATTAGTGTGGAAAAACCACTTTTCGCACTTGTGTTAGTGTTGAAAAACCACTTTTCGCACTTGTGTTGGTGCAGGAAACCACTTTTGCACTTGTATTAGTGTGGAAAAAACACTTTTTGCACTTGTGATAGTGTTGAAAAACCACTTTTCGCACTTGTGTTAGTGTTGAAAAACCACTTTTCGCACTTGTGTTGGTGCAGGAAACCACTTTTGCACTTGTATTAGTGTGGAAAAACCACTTTTCGCACTTGTGTTAGTGTTGAAAAACCACTTTTTGCACTTGTGTTAGTGTTGAAAAACCACTTTTCGCACTTCTGTTGGTGCAGGAAACCACTTTTGCATTTGTATTAGTGTGGAAAAACCACTTATCGCACTTGTGTTAGTGTTGAAAAACCACTTTTCGCACTTGTGTTAGTGTTGAAAAACCCCTTTTCGCACTTGTGTTGGTGCAGGAAACCACTTTTGCACTTGTATTAGTGTGGAAAAAACACTTTTCGCACTTGTGTTAGTGTTGAAAATGCAATTTTCACACTTGTGTTAGTGTTGAAAAACCACTTTTCGCACTGGTGTTGGTGCAGGAAACCACTTTTGCACTTGTATTACTGTGGAAAAACCACTTTTCGCACTTGTGTTAGTGTTGAAAAACCACTTTTCGCACTTGTGTTAGTGTTGAAAAACCACTTTTCGCACTTGTATTAGTGTGGAAAAAACACTTTTTGCACTTGTGTTGGTGCAGGAAACCACTTTTGCACTTGTATTAGTGTGGAAAAAACACTTTTTGCACTTGTGATAGTGTTGAAAAACCACTTTTCGCACTTGTGTTGGTGCAGAAAACCACTTTTGCAGTTGTATTAGTGTGGAAAAACCACTTTTTGCACTTGTGTTAGTGTTGAAAAACCACTTTTTGCACTTGTGTTAGTGTTGAAAAACCACTTTTCGCACTTGTGTTGGTGCAGGAAACCACTTTTGCACTTGTATTAGTGTGGAAAAAACACTTTTTGCACTTGTGATAGTGTTGAAAAACCACTTTTCGCACTTGTGTTAGTGTTGAAAAACCACTTTTCGCACTTGTGTTGGTGCAGGAAACCACTTTTGCACTTGTATTAGTGTGGAAAAACCACTTTTCGCACTTGTGTTAGTGTTGAAAAACCACTTTTTGCACTTGTGTTAGTGTTGAAAAACCACTTTTCGCACTTCTGTTGGTGCAGGAAACCACTTTTGCATTTGTATTAGTGTGGAAAAACCACTTATCGCACTTGTGTTAGTGTTGAAAAACCACTTTTCGCACTTGTGTTAGTGTTGAAAAACCACTTTTCACACTTGTGTTGGTGCAGGAAACCACTTTTGCACTTGCATGAGTGTGGAAAAAACACTTTTTGCACTTGTGATAGTGTTGAAAAACCACTTTTCACACTTGTGTTAGTGTTGAAAAACCACTTTTCGCACTTGTGTTGGTGCAGGAAACCACTTTTGCACTTGTATTAGTGTTGAAAAACCACTTTTCGCACTTGTGTTAGTGTTGAAAAACCACTTTTCGCACTTGTGTTGGTGCAGAAAACCACTTTTGCAGTTGTATTAGTGTGGAAAAACCACTTTTCGCACTTGTGTTAGTGTTGAAAAACCACTTTTTGCACTTGTGTTAGTGTTGAAAAACCACTTTTCACACTTGTGTTGGTGCAGGAAACCACTTTTGCACTTGTATTAGTGTGGAAAAAACACTTTTGCACTTGTGATAGTGTTGAAAAACCACTTTTCGCACTTATGTTAGTGTTGAAAAACCACTTTTCGCACTTGTGTTGGTGCAGGAAACCACTTTTGCATTTGTATTAGTGTGGAAAAACCACTTTTCGCACTTGTGTTAGTGTTGAAAAACCACTTTTCGCACTTGTGTTGGTGCAGGAAACCACTTTTGCACTTGTATTAGTGTTGAAAAACCACTTTTTGCACTTGTGTTAGTGTTGAAAAACCACTTTTCGCACTTCTGTTGGTGCAGGAAACCACTTTTGCATTTGTATTAGTGTGGAAAAACCACTTATCGCACTTGTGTTAGTGTTGAAAAACCACTTTTCGCACTTGTGTTAGTGTTGAAAAACCACTTTTCACACTTGTGTTGGTGCAGGAAACCACTTTTGCACTTGCATTAGTGTGGAAAAACCACTTTTCGCACTTGTGTCGGTGCAGGAAACCACTTTTGCACTTGTATTAGTGTGGAAAAAACACTTTTTGCACTTGTGATAGTGTTGAAAAACCACTTTCGCACTTGTGTTAGTGTTTTAAAAGCCACTTTTCACACTTGTGTTGGTGCAGGAAACCACTTTTGCACTTGTATTAGTGTGGAAAAAACACTTTTTGCACTTGTGATAGTGTTGAAAAACCACTTTTCACACTTGTGTTAGTGTTGAAAAACCACTTTTCGCACTTGTGTTAGTGTTGAAAAACTACTTTTTGCACTTGTGTTAGTGTTGAAAAACCACTTTCGCACTTCTGTTGGTGCAGGAAACCACTTTTTCATTTGTATTAGTGTGGAAAAAACCACTTATCGCCCTTGTGTTAGTGTTGAAAACCACTTTTCGCACTTGTGTTAGTGTTGAAAAACCACTTTTCACACTTGTGTTGGTGCAGGAAACCACTTTTGCACTTGTATTACTGTGGAAAAACCACTTTTCGCACTTGTGTTAGTGTTGAAAAACCACTTTTCGCACTTGTGTTAGTGTTGAAAAACCACTTTTCGCACTTGTATTAGTGTGGAAAAAACACTTTTTGCACTTGTGTTGGTGCAGGAAACCACTTTTGCACTTGTATTACTGTGGAAAAACCACTTTTCGCACTTGTGTTAGTGTTGAAAAACCACTTTTCGCACTTGTGTTAGTGTTGAAAAACCACTTTTCGCACTTGTATTAGTGTTGGAAAAACCACTTTTCGCACTTGTGTTGGTGCAGAAAACCACTTTTGCAGTTGTATTAGTGTGGAAAAACCACTTTTTGCACTTGTGTTAGTGTTGAAAAACCACTTTTTGCACTTGTGTTAGTGTTGAAAAACCACTTTTCGCACTTGTGTTGGTGCAGGAAACCACTTTTGCACTTGTATTAGTGTGGAAAAAACACTTTTTGCACTTGTGATAGTGTTGAAAAACCACTTTTCGCACTTGTGTTAGTGTTGAAAAACCACTTTTCGCACTTGTGTTGGTGCAGGAAACCACTTTTGCACTTGTATTAGTGTGGAAAAACCACTTTTCGCACTTGTGTTAGTGTTGAAAAACCACTTTTTGCACTTGTGTTAGTGTTGAAAAACCACTTTTCGCACTTCTGTTGGTGCAGGAAACCACTTTTGCATTTGTATTAGTGTGGAAAAACCACTTATCGCACTTGTGTTAGTGTTGAAAAACCACTTTTCGCACTTGTGTTAGTGTTGAAAAACCACTTTTCACACTTGTGTTGGTGCAGGAAACCACTTTTGCACTTGCATGAGTGTGGAAAAAACACTTTTTGCACTTGTGATAGTGTTGAAAAACCACTTTTCACACTTGTGTTAGTGTTGAAAAACCACTTTTCGCACTTGTGTTGGTGCAGGAAACCACTTTTGCACTTGTATTAGTGTTGAAAAACCACTTTTCGCACTTGTGTTAGTGTTGAAAAACCACTTTTCGCACTTGTGTTGGTGCAGAAAACCACTTTTGCAGTTGTATTAGTGTGGAAAAACCACTTTTCGCACTTGTGTTAGTGTTGAAAAACCACTTTTTGCACTTGTGTTAGTGTTGAAAACCACTTTTCACACTTGTGTTGGTGCAGGAAACCACTTTTGCACTTGTATTAGTGTGGAAAAAACACTTTTTGCACTTGTGATAGTGTTGAAAAACCACTTTTCGCACTTATGTTAGTGTTGAAAAACCACTTTTCGCACTTGTGTTGGTGCAGGAAACCACTTTTGCATTTGTATTAGTGTGGAAAAACCACTTTTCGCACTTGTGTTAGTGTTGAAAAACCACTTTTCGCACTTGTGTTGGTGCAGGAAACCACTTTTGCACTTGTATTAGTGTTGAAAAACCACTTTTTGCACTTGTGTTAGTGTTGAAAAACCACTTTTCGCACTTCTGTTGGTGCAGGAAACCACTTTTGCATTTGTATTAGTGTGGAAAAACCACTTATCGCACTTGTGTTAGTGTTGAAAAACCACTTTTCGCACTTGTGTTAGTGTTGAAAAACACTTTTCACACTTGTGTTGGTGCAGGAAACCACTTTTGCACTTGTATTAGTGTGGAAAAACCACTTTTCGCACTTGTGTCGGTGCAGGAAACCACTTTTGCACTTGTATTAGTGTGGAAAAAACACTTTTTGCACTTGTGATAGTGTTGAAAAACCACTTTCGCACTTGTGTTAGTGTTTAAAAGCCACTTTCACACTTGTGTTGGTGCAGGAAACCACTTTTGCACTTGTATTAGTGTGGAAAAAACACTTTTTGCACTTGTGATAGTGTTGAAAAACCACTTTTCACACTTGTGTTAGTGTTGAAAAACCACTTTTCGCACTTGTGTTAGTGTTGAAAAACTACTTTTGCACTTGTGTTAGTGTTGAAAAACCACTTTTCGCACTTCTGTTGGTGCAGGAAACCACTTTTTCATTTGTATTAGTGTGGAAAAAACCACTTATCGCACTTGTGTTAGTGTTGAAAAACCACTTTTCGCACTTGTGTTAGTGTTGAAAAACCACTTTTCACACTTGTGTTGGTGCAGGAAACCACTTTTGCACTTGTATTAGTGTGGAAAAAACACTTTTTGCACTTGTGATAGTGTTGAAAAACCACTTTTCGCACTTGTGTTAGTGTTGAAAAACCACTTTTCGCACTTGTGTTAGTGTTGAAAAACTACTTTTCGCACTTGTGTTGGTGCAGGAAACCACTTTTGCACTTGTATTAGTGTGGAAAAAACACTTTTTGCACTTGTGATAGTGTTGAAAAACCACTTTTCGCACTTGTGTTAGTGTTGAAAAACCCCTTTTCGCACTTGTGTTGGTGCAGGAAACCACTTTTGCACTTGTATTAGTGTGGAAAAAACACTTTTCGCACTTGTGTTAGTGTTGAAAATGCACTTTTCACACTTGTGTTAGTGTTGAAAAACCACTTTTCGCACTTGTGTTGGTGCAGGAAACCACTTTTGCACTTGTATTACTGTGGAAAAACCACTTTTCGCACTTGTGTTAGTGTTGAAAAACCACTTTTCGCACTTGTGTTAGTGTTGAAAAACCCCTTTTCGCACTTGTGTTGGTGCAGGAAACCACTTTTGCACTTGTATTAGTGTGGAAAAACCACTTTTCGCACTTGTGTTAGTGTTGAAAAACCACTTTTTGCACTTGTGTTAGTGTTGAAAAACCACTTTTCGCACTTGTGTTAGTGTTGAAAAACCACTTTTCGCACTTGTATTAGTGTGGAAAAAACACTTTTTGCACTTGTGTTGGTGCAGGAAACCACTTTTGCACTTGTATTAGTGTGGAAAAAACACTTTTTGCACTTGTGATAGTGTTGAAAAACCACTTTTCGAACTTGTGTTGGTGCAGAAAACCACTTTTGCAGTTGTATTAGTGTGGAAAAACCACTTTTTGCACTTGTGTTAGTGTTGAAAAACCACTTTTTGCACTTGTGTTAGTGTTGAAAAACCACTTTTCGCACTTGTGTTGGTGCAGGAAACCACTTTGCACTTGTATTAGTGTGGAAAAAACACTTTTTGCACTTGTGATAGTGTTGAA